>NW_005356944.1:5093392-5129421 GCF_000412655.1 Myotis brandtii | reverse complement strand
CCAATGGGGGGGGGGGGGTGCAGGAGGCAGCCGATCGATCCATGATTTTCTCTCATCATGATGTTTCTCTCTTTCACTCTCCTTTCCTTTCAAGAAGGAGAAGAAGAAGAAGGAGAAGAAGAAGAAGAGGGAGAAGAAGGAGGAGGAATAAGGGGAGAATGGATATTTGGAGAGACCTACAGTCAGTCAACCATACATGTTTATTGGAAATACTTTTCAATAGTAAAAATTTGGAAATAATGTAAATATCTAAATACATGGTTGGTTCCGTAAATAAATTGATTCATTAATACTATGCATTTTATCAGAATATTTAACGATATGGTAAAATGTTTATGATACTATATTGAGTGAAAAAGAAAAGGTAACTTAAACCCATCAGAAAAGTTCCATAATGGAAACATGTTTTTGCCAGCGCAGTTTTGCCATTTCCTTCTTCAGTTTCTCCGTCTTGGTATTCCTTTGGGAACTAGCCCTCCCTCCCCACTTCCTGTTTTGGTGGGACTGCCCATCGGGGTGCCCCATCCTCCCAGGCCAAGGGAGGGCCATGTCACCCAGGGAGGCTGCTCAGACGCTCTCTTGGAATGTGACTCCTGAATCAGAAGACACGAAGACAGAAAGCACAGGCACATCCCCAAACAGCACCTTCAAGAGATCGACCCTGGTTTCTAATATCTCAGAGACCCAGTTATTTAGCCTTTTCCTTCAATTGTACCTCATAGTGTGCTAATACTTTTATTTTCTGAACTTTCCTAAGTCTGTTTTTGTTGCCTGTAACCAAGAAAACCCTTACTTACACAGGGTTCAGTAGTGACTGTGAGTGCTTTATTCTTAACAGCTTTTAATCCTAAAAGACAGACTCATTTTTCCTGGCCCAACTCCCCCCAACCCCAGAACCTAAGTCCTTTCTCTTCCTTTTCCTCCCAGAGATTCCTGGGCCTCGGGCGGAAAAGGGCCTTTGTCAATGTGCTAAGCTTTACCTTGAGGGATGAGTGAGGACACCTTTTAAATTACCTATAAAACCCTTTGATTCACTCAGCAGAGGTTGCCATGGGCAATTTGCTAAGCTTATTGATTATTTTCTGTTTAAATTAAAGTTTGATGTCCTGGAACAGGCTGCGCAGTGCATGGAGTTAATGGAAAAGTTGAGATCCAGGGGAGAGACACTCGCCGGGGAAATGGAGGGTATTCAAGGGGAAAACAGGGAGTCTCTGAAGAGGAGATTGTCAGCGCCAAGTTGTAGTAAATATGATGGCGATAAAAAAAAGAAAAGATAGAGAATAGAATTCTTTTATAGAGAAGGGCAGCTTCCTGGACAGTTAAAGCCTCAGGGAGACAGTGAGAGAAAATGTATTCATCCCACAATTTTTTTGTTGCATGCCTGTTATGTGCCAGGCATAGTGGGCACGAGGGAGAAATAGTGTAGAAGTGCATGATCCTTGCCTCTGTACTTTCAATCAGTGATTCTCAAAGTGTGGCCCCTGCCATAGCAACATCCCCATCGCCCGGTATTGCGTTAGACATGCAGCTTCCAGGGCCCCACCCTAGACCTACTGAGTCAGAAACTGGAGGCGGGGCTCAGTCCCTCCTAGTGGAATCCCATGCACGCTACAGTTTGAGAACCACTGCTCTACATTCATAGACCTCTGCCAACCAGGGAACTTGGTTTGTGTCCGTGTTGTTATTGCCAACATCTATTGAGCATTTATCATTGCCAGGTGTTGTATTAAGCATGACATGTGGGTCATTTCATTTCATCTTCACATCAACCCTTTTCATAGAAGATGAAATGGACCCACACTGGAAGTAAGTGGGGTAGGTTAGAATTCAAATGCAAGAGCTTAACCCCTTTGCTCTACTGTCTCCCAAACACCAAATTCCCAAGAGAATGTGACTCATTCTGCCCAGGTCAAAGTTGATCTTCAGATAGAGACAGAACCATGGTTTCCCCCAGATGAGCTATATTGTGCAGTTGGGTTTCGGATGCTTGAGGAAGAAGAGGAAGTCAAAAAAGGGCAGCAAGTGTGCCATGGACTGGGAAGGAGGAAGAGGACATGTTGGGCTGCAAGGAAAAGCCAGGCCAACAGCCCCACATGCACAGTTATCCTCATCTTAGGGGAAGCTGGAATTCAAAATCACCATGCATTGATCAGGTATGAGAAAAATCTTGTCAATTGGGCACAAATAAAACTTCATGTCATGATGCCTAATTCAAGCCCTCTAACTCTTCCACCAGTAGTGTGTATTAGTTTCACATTGTTGCTATAACAAATTACCATAAACATAGGGGTTTACAACAACATGAATTTATTCTCTTACATTTCCGGAGGTCAGAAGTCTAAAACTCAAGGTGTTGTCAGGGCTGTGTTCATTTTGGAGGCTTCGGAGTAGAATCTGTTTCTGGTTTCTGGAGGCTGCTTGCGTTCCTTGGATTGTGGGCCGGTCCTCAAGCTTCTCTCCTGTCTGACCTCTGCGGCTAGTCTTACATTTTCTCTCTATGACTTCGAACCTCCCTCTTACCTTACAGGGCCCCTGGTGATTATGTTGGGCCCACCTAGATTACCCAGGGTAATCTTCTCGTTTCCATATCCCAACTTAACGACACCAGCAAAGTCATTTTGTCAGGTAAGTTAACACATTCACAGATTGTGCGAATTAGGATGTGAACATCTTTTTTGGGGGGAGGAAGTGAGGATCCTGCCTATCACACTTTGTAACCTTAGGAAATTTTATTTTCTCTGAAAGCCTCCAATTCTCCCCAAAATGGGGATTTTAATAATGCTTGTTCTATTCTTACAGGGCTGTGAGAGAAATGAGTGTGGATGTCATTTCAATCACAGAAGCAAATATTACTATTGCCTCAGTTTCCTCACCTGACAAATGAGGATAAGAGTGGCACTCCTTTTTCATTCCCTTACAACAGTGGTTCTCAACCTGTGGGTCGCGACCCCTTTGGGGGTCAAACGACCCTTTCACAGGGGTCGCCTAAGACAGTGGTCAGCAAACCATGGCTCGCGAGCCACATGCGGCTCTTTGGCCCCTTGAATGTGGCTCTTCCACAAAATACCACGTGCGGGCACGCACGTACAGTGTGATTGAAACTTCGTGGCCCATGCACAGAAGTCGGTTTTCGGCCTGGGCGAGTCTATTTTGAAGAAGTGGCGTTAGAAGAAGTGGGGTTGTCGGTTGGTCGGGCGACGGGAGATGCGGTGCAGGCGGGGGAGGCACGCGCGATTCATGCACGAGTTGAGTGAGCCAGTCAGTCAGCAGTCTCATTGTGCAGTGGTTATGTTGTGCCCGATGTTCAGGGTCCCCAAAAACCACCAGGGAGCCAAGTCCGATGCAAGACGCAAAAGAGCCTTTATTCGAGCTAGCTCGAGCTCCCCGTCCACCACACTCGCCGACACAGCAGCAGGAGGCAGAGAGAGAGAGAGAGAGCTTTGTGGGGAGAGGGGTTTTATAGGGGGGTTGGAGTAAGGGGAGGGGAGAGGACTGTGGGCCCTGTCGATTGGCCAGGCGCAAGTCGGGGTCTTGTTACACAGGATGTGGTCGTATCTATGGCGCGCACTTTCCTTGATTATCATTGGTTAGTTTAAAGAAATCCTAGGTGTGGCTAGCAGAGGCTTGGACTTCCGGAAAGAAGCTCCTTGCTGAGCACATGGCTAATGGCTGCTGCCCCAAAATGGAGGATCCGGGGCAAGATGGAGGGCGTAGCCCTCGCCTTTTCAGTCTGTTGACCACAGAGACAGAGGTCAAACTAGAGATAACATCTAGGCCACAGTTGTGTGCCTCCTCCAGGCCCAGAAAAGTGAGTGGTTGAGTGTCGACCTATGAACCAGGAGGTCATGGTTCCATTCCTGGGTAGGGCACATGCTGGGGTTGTGGATTCGATCCCCAGTGCTCTCACTCCCTCTCCCTTTCTCTCTGAAATGAATAATTTTTTTTTTTAAATCTGCCTGTTTGGTAGGTAAAAATAGCATCTCATTATAGTTTTAATTTGCATTACATTTTTAATAAATAAAGCTAGATATAGTTCATGTTTTTGAGCAGCTACTGATATTTCCTTTTTCTGTAAATTCTGTTAATAACCTATTTTTTTGTTATTGCACTGTTGGTCTTTTTTCTTAGGGTCTTGTAGAAGCTCTTTACATATTAGGGAAATCAGCCCCTCCTCTTATATGAGTTGCAAAGTATTTTTCTTAGTTTGCCACTTGTCTTTGCCTTTATTTATGGTTTTTATATAATTGAATTCATTTTATAGTTTTCCTCTTATAACTTCTGGATTTTGTATCATACTTTAAAAGGCCTTCTCATTTGTGGATATAAACAATTTCCCCCTGGATTCCATAGGTACTTGTTTTTTAAAATGTTGTCTTTGATTCATTTAGAATTTATCTTGAATTATCAATAAATTTTATTATTGCCAGACAGCTATTAATGATCCCTGCAACATTTATTGAACAATCCAGCTTTATTGCACTGATCTGAGATGACTTTTTAAATATAAAGTAAAATTTCAAATGTATTTGAGATTATTCCTGGACTCTACACTGTACCATCGACCTATCTAATTAATGCCCTAATTAAAATACATAAATATATTTGTTATATATTTTAAGTCTAAAGAACAATTTTCTCTCATTTCTTTCTTTCTTTCTTTCTTTCTTTCTTTCTTTCTTTCTTTCTTTCTTTTTTTTGATTTAATAAACCAAACAGATCACCAAGGTTTGGACTACGTGGGGTTTTCAGCCATGGTACAGTGAGTCACTCTCTCCTAAGGGAAACAGGTGAATATAGAGAGATTTACACCAGACAATGGCAACAGCTGAACATTTTAATTCTCTAGGGTGCTATATCTCAGAAGAGCATAGGACAGGAATTCTTGTTCCAACCAGAGTCTGGGTCTCACTTAGAGGGAAAGTACCCAATAGCTATGAGAAGAAAGAAAGCGCACAGGTGACACACTAACTTAGCTATGTGACTCTGAGCAAGTCATGTCCACCTTCTGAACCCCACCTCCTCTAGCCACCAAGAATTTGGGCCCAACACTTTGTAAGAATTTGTTGAATCTTTGGAGATAAATACTCACTTTCCAGCCATGAGCTTTGTCTAGAGGGGAGCTATTATTTTTCCCCTGTAAAAGGTCTCTTGAAATACAAGAACATCATTTAAAAGTGAGATCTTTCTGTAGATGGATATGTTCCAGTATTAGATGAGAAGGGGAATAAAACTACATCCATTTAAAATCTGACAGAGGACCAGGGAGAATAAAACCCTCTTGGTCTAATGACAGGACTAAATTGGGTTCTGTTTCAAGTTGCCATTGAGTTTCTGAGTTCTTTAGAAGGAAGATAAAACAACCTCAAAAAGAGAATGATTTGTATAACGGATTAATTTCCAGAGCATTCATAGGTGCCATTTATGTTGCAAGTCTTCCTTCCTGAATTGTTTTCAATTTTCAATTGAGGGGTTATGTTAAAGCAAATAGATGAACCTGGTTTTTGAACCTGAGTCTGAGATACAACTGTTCGATTGGCTTTGCAGAGAAGAAATCTAAGAGGATGAGGTCAGAGGAATGGGATGGAAAACATACACATGGTGCAACTTCTTCACTAAGTCAGGCAGTCTGCTCTCTGGAAAAGGACTATTAAGCCAAGACATTCTTCAAAACTGAGGCTGACCAGAGATGCCTTTTAGTCCACAGGGAGTTATCCTGTTCTTTCAGAGTTTGAGAAGGCTTATGAGGAGCTAGGCACACATAACCTTATTCCCTGTCTCTTCTCCCCAATTTTCTCCGGGCAATATTTCTGAATATTAGAGACATGGAAAAAAAATGACATATTCTCCTTTTCTCTCTCCTCATGTAGAGATTTCACAATTTAACTATAGGGGCCCTGTAGAATTCTTTCTCTCTCAGTGATCAACAAGAGGCAAATGTGAGTGCTTTAACCTCAACAAGTGGTCTTAGTTGAATCTACCAGAAAAAAGAAGGTGATTGAAACTCTCTACTTTAGGCCCTAAAAAAAAAGAGAGGAGAAGAGTGCAGATTGGTTTGGCTCAGTGGATAGAGCATCGGCCGAGGTTCGAATGCAGTCAAGGATAAGAGGGAGAGAGGGAGAGGGGGAGAAAGGGATATTTTTGCCTTTTCCTCCCTCCCTCCTCCCCAGAGGCGAGGGATGCAGGAAGGGCGCCGCTGGGGAGGAGGGAGGGAAGGAGGCGGGATGCAGGAGGGGTGCCGCTGGGGAGGTGGGAGGGAAGGAGGCGCAAGGCCATTGTTCACATTAGTGTTTGTCAGTCATTGTCATGATTTAATTTTATGGATATTATAAAGTAAAATGTAAGGAATTTAATTTTATCAATAAATAATATCGTTATTAAGTATGATATCAAGTTTTATTCAACATACCTATAGTTTAACTAAGACTTAAAACTTTAAGTAAAGTTTATTAAGTTAATTTTAGGGAATGTTGTGGAGTGAAAGAAGATGTTGTATTGAGGATTGAGAAAGGTACGGTGAGATGGTTTGGACATATAGAGAGGATGAACGAAACCAGTATACAAGATGAGTGTGGATGGGAGAGTTGGAAGGCCTTTCACAGGGGTCGCCTAAGACCATCGGAAAACACATATATAATTACATATTGTTTTTGTGATTAATCACTATGCTTTAATTATGTTCAATTTGTAACAATGAAATTGGGGGTCACCACAACATGAAGAACTGTATTAAAGGGTCGCGGCATTAGGAAGGTTGAGAACCACTGCCTTACAAGTATGTATTTCGTACTTACCCTGAGCCATGTTGTGTTCGTGTTGCCTTGGAAAGAGATTGGCACAGTGTCTGCCCTGAAAACAACCACGCACAGGAAAAGGTAGCTGCAGTCGTTGTGTAAGTCAGTTCAGTTTTAGAGCCTTAAATACGTGTCAGCAACAGACAGAGATGAGGCCAACTCTCTTGAGGAGCCAACCATTTGATGACTCAGATCATCATGCAATGTTTAGACGAGAAGCAATAAGCTCAGCTCCCAAGATGCTCTGGTGATCGCGAACTTCGGAGTCTGTCCCTGAGCCAACGGAGGGTCAAAGGAGCCTCCCCTGGGTAGGTGACAGGGTTAGGACTGCGTGTGCCCACCGGAGGCTGTTAGGGCCACTCCCCTGGATCTGCATTTGTTGGTGATCAAGGGAACAAAAAGCAGCAGCGGGTCCATCAGAAGAGAGACATTAAAGTTGATTAAGTGAGTGGGCCAATTAGCGTCTGGCTTCATGCAGTGTGGAGTTAATTAGCCTCCACAAAACAACAACAGCTGCTTTCGTGGAGGAGCAGGAGGCCCAGCAGAGAGGAGCCATGGGAAGAGAAGTGATAGGGCTGGTGCTTAATAACTTGGCTGCAGTGGGCCATGCCCCACTAAAAATGTAGCACAAAGACCTGGGCAGATGTCCCTGCGCTTCCAGACAGCGCAAGTGCAAAGCAAAGACCCTCCCAGTGTCCTCCCCTGAGGGAGAGGCCAAACTCGGACCCCAAGCTGGAGTGGTTTTTTTTTTGAGAGTGTTTAGCACAACTTAGTTTGCATCCTAACAAAAATCACTACTCTGCCCATGTCAGCTTGGTCCTCGACTTCATAATCCACCTTGTTTCCTAATGGTGCTATTTTTTCCCTTATTACAAAAATAATACATATTTATTGGGCAACATTGGCAAAGTGTAAAAACATACAGAGGAGAAAATAGCCTCTTCGCCCCGAAATAGATTCTTTCATTCATTAACCATTTATCGTTCACCTCCTAGATGCCAATGCTGTTCGGGGTGTTCACAGCATACGTCGATTTTGTCTTTTCTCCGTGCAAACACATGTGCTGTTTGATAAATTGGACGTACTCTGCATGGTCTTTAATAACCTACTGTTTTTAGCAACATGTCATGAGCATTTTCCCCATCTCATTAAATATATTTTTAAACCACTCAGCCTCTATGGTCCCACTAATTAAGCCATATTTTAGTTGTTCATTTATGTATGCCTCCTGCCTCCTCTTCTAACAAAGTTCTTAAAGCAGAGACTTTTTTTTTTAACCACTAGATCCCCCATGCCTAGATCAGAGGCAGGCATGTGGGAGACACTCATTAAAAATGTGATGAATGAGTAAGCACATGAGGGAACCGTCCCCTCTATGGGCCACTGAGGTTGCTCCCACTCGTTAGCTTTATGAAAAAGGCTATCACTTACGATCTGGGTTCAACTACAAGTGACAGAAAATGCCCCAAAGCGGTGGCTTAAATAAGATAGAGGTTTATGTCTCTCTCTTTTTATTTTAAATATATTTTATTGTTTGTTTGTTTTTTACAGAGTGGAATAGAGAGTTAGAAACATTGATGAGAGAGAAACATCGATCAGCTGCCTCCTGCACACTCCCCACTGGGGATGTGCCCGCAACCAAGGTACATGCCCTTGACCGGAATTGAGCCTGGGACCCTTCAGTCCACAGGCTGACTCACTGGCTGACATGTGCTCTATCCACTGAACCAAACCGGTCAGGGCTTATGTCTCTTTTGACGTTACTCCAGGGCTGGTATGGCATTTCGGTCTCCAGCAACATGGACTTCATTTCCAAAGTCACCTCATTGTGCAAAAGGGCTGCTAATGCTCCAGCCAGGATCCTGCCAAAAGGAAGGAAAGAAGACTTGCACTCACTCTTTAAGCATCCTTCTGGGAAGTTCCTTATATCGCTTCTGTTTGGTTCTCATTATTCAGATTTTGGTCACACGATCATAAATGTGATCTTCATTAGGCAGCTCATACTCAGGGGTACTGTTAATGAGGAAGAACGGGAAGAAAACGGGCGAGGGGGGGAACCATTAGTGGGCATGGTGCTTAGGCTCCTGGACTGACCCCAGCCTCTCGAGCTAGCTCTTTCCTAGTGGGACCCTTAGTTTTTCCAAATGGGAATCTGGTCATCCGTCAGGCCAGTCTGGTTTCTTGGACTCAGGCCTGGGACCAGTGCACTAGTGGGGAGGGGGTGGGGTTCTGAGCCTTCACCTCCTTGCTGTCAACTTCATCTTACCAGTTGATATAGCCATCACCAAAGATTCACTCAATGAAGATGCCCCCTTCCCCAGAGGATGTTTTTCCAATTAGTGCGAAGAGGAAGTTCCAGCTGTGAGGACAGGAACTGGGGGGTTTCTGAAAGGCAATGATTATTAGTAACAATCCATCAAATGGCCTTGTAGGACAAGGGAGAGAAAGCCAGCTCTCAAGGATGCTGTATGGGATGAGGATGATGAGCTGCCAGTAACAGGAGGCAGTGGGCTCAACCGCAATGCGGCCAAGCCCCTCAGACAGTGAGGGACTTTGTAAGAAGGTTTTACTGCCCGCAGTAAAAATCCTGCCAAAACGCATTCAGGACCGTGTGGGGAGACGTGTACTCATTATTATGCCCCTAGCAGCTATCACAGGAAACCATCTGGGCTCAGATGGCCTATAAATTTGCAACTTGCAGTTGGGTGGGCTACAGGGAATCGACCAGGCGGGAAGTCAAGGTGTGAAGTGGATCTGGCAGGTTCCGCACACGGGGCTGGCTCAGAAAGGCGCCATTCCTGGCAGTTACTTTTCTTTGTAAGTTTTTATTGTGAAATATATCACACAAGGAAAGTGCACAAAACATAAATGTGCACTTTAACAAATTATTATGAAGTGAATACATATGTAACCTATACCCAAGTCAAGAAATAGGACGTTGCCAGCCCTCAGAAGCCTCCCAGGTACCCCTTTCTAAACACCAGGGCCTCTTTCCCCCCAAAGATCATGATCCTGACTCTGATGAGAGCAGTTTCTTTGTCTCACTTTACCGATTGTCACCTTAAGCATTCACCCCAAAGTGGTATAATTTACTGTCCATTTTTGAACTTTATATTGTTGTACAGAATCAGAGAGTCTATAGTCTTTCGTGTCTGGATTTGTTCTGTTGTGCTCAGTGTTACCTTTATAACATTTATCCTTATTGAGTAAGATTCTAATATGTATTTCCGTTCCTGAATATGGTCCCACTTATCTACTTTACTGCTGTTGGACATTTTATGGGTCCTGGGCATTTGGGTTGTTTTCAGGGTGAGGTTATTATAGATAATGCTGTTATGAACATTCTCACACACAGATCCCTGTGCGCATATATACGAGTTTCTCCACCGCTCTGATTCTCAAACTTCAGTGTATGTGGAAATAGTCGGGAGCTTGTTAAAGTGCAGATTCCTGGCCCTTCTCCTTACAGATTCTGATTCAGTAAGTCTAGGGTGGTGCCCATATATTTTCATTTGCAACAAATTATTAGGTGATAATGAGGCGGGAACACCCCTGCAACACCCCTTTTGTAGCACTGGGGAGCAGCGGTTGGCACACTGTGGCCCACAGGCCAAAGCTGGCCTACCATCTGCTATTCCATGGCCCCTGAGCCATTTTTAAATGGCTGAAAAAATTTTAAAAAGAGAGAGAGGGAATATTTCATGCTACATAGAAAGTATATGAAATTCAAATGTCAGTGTCCAGGAATAAAGTTTTATCGGCACACAGCCATGTCAATTTCCTTAAGTGCGCCTGGCAATGCTTTATGTAACGCTCAGGAGAGCTGAATAGCTGTGACAGAGACCATTTCACTTTTTGTTCACAGAATAAGTTTGTTCAGACCTGATCTAGAATACATGCTTCTGGGTGGAATGACTGTGTTGAAGAGTAGGCACTGTAACACCTTTCCCAGAAAATGCCAGTGTCTACAGTGGCTGCACCCCTGTATGTTACTGTCGGCAGTGGATGGAAGTTCCTGTTGCTCCACATCCTTACCAACACTTCATTTTGTCAGATTTAAAATTTTAACCAATCTATTGGTTGCGCAGTGGTAGCACATTGCGGTTCCCGTCTGAATTTCCCGATTATTAATAGACAATAAGCACATTTTCAAGTGTTTATTGGCTGTTTGGATTTCCATTTTAGGAAATGCCTGTGCAAATGTTTTGCCCTGGTGGGGTTGTCTGTCCCTTTCTCTACACATTCTGGACACAATTCCTTTGCCATTGATGTGTGTTGTAAGTATCTTCCCCTACCCTGGGGCTTGCCTTCTCACCGTAGGATGGTGTTATTAAATGAGCAGAAGTTTTTAATTTTAACATAGTCAAACCCATCAAACTTTTTTTGTATGTTAGGAAACCTTCCCTTACCTTGGGATTATGAAGATATTGTCTTGTGTTATCTTTTAAAAGCTTTATGATTTTACTTTTCACACTTGTGTCTTAGTTTATCTGGAATTGACTTTTTGTGCCTGGTTCGAAGCAGGAGTCCAATTCCATTTAACGGATGCTTAATTTTTCTAATACCACTTATGGGAACACCACCATTTCCCCACTGTTCTTTGGGACTACTTTTGTCATCCAGCAAATATCCACATACATGTCTGTTTCTGTTCTCTTTTACTGGCCTATTTGTCTATCCGTGTGCTAATGCCACGTACGCTTCATTACTACAGCTTTACAGTATATCTGGTAAAGGGGGTCTTTCTACCGTGTTCTTCTCTTCGATAGCATTTCAGTTGTTTTTGGCTCTGGATGTTTTTCTCCCTTTAATTTGTTCACGAAAAAACATGAAGTTGATGGACAGTAAAAATTCACTACTGACTGGTAGCAGGGCCTATTAGGACAACCTCTTTGAAAAAACTATTTGGTAAAACTCTGATTATTGAACCCTTCTCTCCCCTCCTCCCTGCAAAAAAAAAAAAATCCTAAAGAAATAAAAATTCAAAATGGGTTAAGTTTTTGACCCAAAACTTCAGACTCAGTGTCAGATCTACAAGCTGACGGTACAATAATGAGGAAACTCCTGCCTTCCAGAACCTTCAAGTCTTCTTAAGGGAGACAGCCGTGTAAACGGATCGTTGCCATCCAGTGTGGCAAATGTTCAGGTAGAGGTACAGTCTGTACAAACATTGTGTCCAGCAAAATGTTCGCCTCAGCATTACTGAAAACAAAGGTCAGGCAGCAGAGGAACAGATAAGCAAATTATGGCACATCCACATGATAGAATATCATAGTTATTAAAATGAAGACTATAGCCAGGGCCAGGTGGCCCAGTTGGTAGGAGCATAGTCCTGTACACCAAAAGGTTATGGGTTTGATTCCTAGTCAGGGCACATACCTAATTGCAGGTTTGATCCCTGGTCAGGGTGCATACAAGAGGCAACTGATGGATATGTCTCTCTCACATAGATCTTTCTCTCTTTTTTTCCTCTCTCTAAACCTGGTCAGGGTGCATACAAGAGGCAACTGATGGATATTTCTCTCTCACATAGATGTTTCTCTCTTTTTTTCCTGTCTCTAAAATCAATAAAAAAAACACACATCCTCGGATGAGGATTTAAAAATAAATAAATAAATAAATAAATAAAATAAAGATTGTAGCAAGATGGATAAATGATTTTAATACAATGCTAAGTGGGGGGAAAAATCACACAATGTTGCAAAGAAAATATAATCACATCTGAGGGAAAAATAAATGCATTGGAAAAATAATGAAAGGAATATGTTATAAGGATAACTACAGGCCTGGTGCATGAATTCGTGCAGGTTCCCTTGGCCTGGCCGGTGGTTGAGGCCATCGGGGCCGTCTTGCCCAGTCCTGATCAGGGCTGGCTGGCCGGCCAGGGGGAGGGACCACGGGAGGTTGGCCAGCCACGGGAGGTTGGCTGTGGGAGCACACTGACAACCAGGGGGCAGCTCCTGCATTGAGTGCCTGCCCCCTGGTGGTCAGTGCACATCATAGTGACCGGTTGACTGGTCATTCGGTCATTCGGTCGTTCAGTCGCTTAGGCTTTTAAATATATATAGATAGTAGTTACGAATAGGTGTGATCCCTCCCCCCTTTTTTTCTATTTTCCAAATCTTTGACAATATGGTGTATAAACTTATAATAAAAATATAAGTGAAAAAAGTTACTTCCTATTACCAACTGACTTCTTATTTTCAATACTTGGCCCGTGAGATACAAAAGGGAGGCACTTGTTAATTTCAAAAAGAACAGAAACAGACATGTATATGGATAAAAAAAAGTTACTTCCTATTACCAACTGACTTCTTATTTCCAATACTTGGTCCGTGCCAGGCAGTATGCTAAATGCTTTATACACAAGTAGTCCCAAAGAACAGTGGGGAAATGGTGGTGTTCTTATTAGCATACTTGGCAGGCAGTATGCTAAATGCTTTATACAGGTGATCTCATGTAAGCCTCAGAGCCCTTACAGGATGGATGGTTTAGGTTATTACCTCCTCATGAATCAGGGGAGGAGAAGGAGACTGCGACAAGTGAAGGAACTTGCCCCAAGTCACACAGAGAGGAGGGGCTGACGCGTGGACACGTAGCTGCCGGTCTGTGGTCTTAATCACTGTACCAGCCTGGACTGCGACAAGTGAAGGAACTTGCCCCAAGTCACACACAGAGAGGACACGTGGACACGTAGCTGCCTGTCTGTGGTCTTAATCACTGTGCCAGCCCACCTCCACTTGCTACAGAATGGTGGCATCTTTCAGAGCGAAATGGGTTCAAGGATGGTTCAAGTGCAGTTCTGCCTACAAGAAAGTAGGTCATTAGCCTCTAGACCCCTCTGGCCCGGTGATTCTGATTCTTACCTCCATGTCACACTAACTAGCTAGGTGACCTCAGACAGTGACCGAATCCTGCTGAGCCCCAGCGTATTCTTCCATCAAATGCAATAAACGGAGCCCTCCTCATAGGTTGTTGCATTGATTAATGAGATAATATATATCCCGTGTCCTACAAACGGGAGGCGCTTGTTAATTTCATTCCCTCCACCCGAGGACACAGGAAACTTTTAAAAAGCCCCAGCCTTTTCCTGTCACTTGGCCTCTGGTTATTGTCCTGGGTGTAATGGAGTGGAAAACTCCAGACATGGCTCCCTCTGACAGTGAATTTCTAATCTCAGAAAACTTAATGGTTTTTGTCAACCCGATTGTCCAGTGAGAGCGGATTAGGGGAATGACTTCCCTGTCACTGCAAAGTGGGCTTGCTTCACCGCGGGTTTCCTGCTGCTGGTGGGAGGCGCGATCGATACAACACAGACCTAAAAACTTACCTGTGGTTTTGGAGCGGAGGACAAAGGTTGGGCGTCCCATTTAAGTGCTTCAGCCATTTCCAAGGAGACCCAGGCGTGATGCGCATTAAGCGGTTTAGGCTGGTGACCCGGGGCTCCGCGGTCTGAGGGCCAAAGAAATGGAGCAGTTGCTCCCTCCTGGCCAGTGATGGAGAGGCGCCTCTGGCTCAGGCTGCCTTGGTCCTCTCTGCTCCAGTTTTCCTGTCTGGGGAAGGAAGGTCCATTAATTACTGTCTGTGCCAGGCCGGGAGGACGGCCTTGCTTTTTCTGCATCGGGACTTCCCAGACAGAATGCGCTGACGCCCAAATGGACGGTGACTACTAATGGAAACTTGGTCCCAAATCCCCCTGCCCACCGCCAGCCTGCGGCCCGGGGCAGCTCGTGCCCAGGCTACACACTGCGGCAGACAGAACTGGGAGACAGACCTCAGAGGGAGCATCCGCCCAGATTGTCACCTAGCACACCTCCTGCCCTGTCCACAGAAGCTGCCTCAGGCCCGGAGGGCAAAACAAAGCCCTGTTTTATCTGAGGCTCTTAAACTACATCACTTCCTCAGACGTCATCTCTGACCTTTCAGACTAGGCAGGCCCCCTATACTTTTCCTTCATGATATTCATTCTAATTAAAAATAAGTCAATAGCTACATCCATGAGAATAGGACCTCCACGAAGGCAAGGACGTTTGCCTGCTGTGCTCATTGCTGGTCCCCATTTTGTGCTTACAAACATTTTTGGCACACAGTAGGTGCTCAGTAAATATTTGTGGAATACACTAATGAATAGATCTATATAATGACTTGTTTCTGACCTGTCCCCCTGTTTGACTAGATGCTCTATGAGAGAAGGAACTGTGTCTTATTCACCCTGTGTCCTTAGCACCCAGAGCAGAATCTGGCACATAGTATGCGCTCAATAAACACTGAAGGAATAATAAAGTACTTAAAATTTTGTTGTTGTTGTTTTGTTAAGCCTCACTCGAGGATATTTTTCCAATGATTTTTAGGGAGAGTGGAAGAGAGAGGGAAAGACAGAGAGAAACATCAATGTGAGAGAAACACATTGATCAGTTGCCTCCTGCATGAGCCTTGACCAGGGCCCTGGCTGGGGAGGAGCCTGCAACCAAGGTACGTGTCCTTGACCGGAATTGAACCCGGGACCCTTTGGTCCGCAGGCCAATGCTCTATCCGCTGAGCCAAACTGGCTAGGGCAGTACTTAAAAATTATTATGTTGAATTAATGATATTGCTTTTTATTTTTGTAATTTATTGATTTTTAAAGAGAGAGGAAAGGGGGGGGGAGAGAGAGAGAGAGAGAGATCCATTTGTTGTTCCACTCCTTTATGCATTCATTGGTTCTTCTTATATGTGCCCTGACTGGGGATTGAACCCGCAACCTTGCTGTATCAGGATGATGCTCCTACCAACTGAGCTCCTGGGCCAGGGTCTAATGCTATTACCCTTAATTATTTAAGTGAGAAATCGCAATACAGTTATTTTAGGAAAAGAGTAAAGAAAAAGACACATCTTTCATTACTATCACCACACGTATGCAGCTACTTTAATTATTTTGATGTTTTTCCTTTCAGAGTTTCTTACTTGTGTCTTTTACACATACGTTCAATTGGGTTATTTTAAGCACACACACATCAACTGTCCAGGTGGCAGGGCGTTCTATGAATCTAAGAGCAGGAAGGGCGGCCTGAACAGACAATGTGTTCCTTATTGTTATACTTAATTGTTGGTCCTACTATGGGACTGAGAGCATCTACTGAGAAGCATTGCTCTCTGACGGCCACCCCTGGGGTCAAGGCAAATCTGGAAAAAAGCTGCAGGTTAGAAATAACCCACAGGAAAATGCCTTATATGAAAATATAAGCCATTTTTATGTTCACAAATCAGGGAAACTTGCCATGGCCGAGGCTAAACGTAAAGCGGTTAGATATACATTGCAGTGGGCTGCATGGCTCAGGGTTCATGTCTCAGCCTTTTTTTATTTGGACCATTTTGTGACAATCAACCCAGTTTCTGTCTTTCAGCCCCTGATGATGCAGTGCCAACAAGTGACTGCGACTGTAATTATAGCAATGAGAAAACCACTGTGTACTTTAAAAAACAAAACAAATCAAAACCCTGTTCTGTTATATTCAAAATACATTTCTAAACGTTTCTAGGGAAAAGGTTCTAATCTCCCTAAGAGGCAGCCTGTAGTCGCAGGAAGCTCTTAGTTTACAAGCAGGGAAACTCATGCAAACTTCTTATTGATAAATAAGGAAGGCAGGGAGTTGAATGAACAGATTACTCATCTGTTGCTGGGGGACCACTTTTGGGGTGGATACAGAGCTGGGGGACAGTCCCAGGTGGAAAATGCCCAACCAAAGCCGAAGCAGCACCAGGAGCAGGTAGAGGTTCTCGGGCTGGTCCCAGCCTGGAGATCAGGCTCGGCCAGTGTCACAAACAGGGGGAAAGCCAGACCGGGAACGCCAGGGCTCAGAATCAGGTTGCCACCGTCAGATTCACAGGCGCAGGAGGCCCGAGGCTGGGCGGGCAGGGCCGGAGAGAAAGGTGGTCTGCCAGGAGGCGATCGGCCTGGCTCCTCACAGGCGGTGTTTCCCTCGTTCTGTGTGTTTCTTGGCTCACAGTTCAACCCCTTTGTACTCGTAGAATCTGGACCTCAAAGCATTAGGCAGAGAAGTTAGAAAGGGGGTCAGCCGAGCTAAGAGACCACATCAAAGTATGTTCTGGGCTGAGCACCCCCGGGGGGGGGGGCACATGGTGCCTGGGGCACTCACTGGGAGATCTAACACGTGAGCAGAAGTGAGAGAAAATGGGAAACAAGACAATGAGCATTTGAAGGAGAACAAGGACAGAAAAAGAGAAAACCACCGAGGTGAGTGTGGTGGGAGGTAGAAATTCAAGTCTGGCAATTACTGCCCAGAAACCTGTTGGGGGCACACGGGAGAACAGGCTGTGCCAGACAACCCAGGCTTCCTCCCCCGTGCCCCCCTCCCCCCCGTTTGCCCACACTTTTTTTAAAAACAAGTTTTGAGTACAAAATGTCTCTCCACAGACAGGAAGAGCTTCAGTAATAAGATGCCCCGAGTTGGTTATGACACGCAAGCCTCTTGCAGAAAGACAATATTTTTTATGTCATCATAAAACTGCCCGGCTCACCTAGGCCTGCTGTGAAAATGATGGCTCTGAAGACAGAGGGGAGACGAGAGCATCCGACCGGAAGCTGAGGCAGAAAGGAAAGTCTGGGGTACGAGCCCCTTCCCAGCCTTTCTGCTGTGCCCAAGTTAGCAGGAAGCAACACCCAGCAGTTAGGGAGGAAAAGGAGAGGACGAGTTGGGGGTGTGGGCGGGGGGTGTCTCTGGCCTGTCCCACCTCTGTCCAGAGGAATGAAGCCCGAGAAAGGGTCCCAGGGACAAGTCTTCCCCCTGGGAGGTGGGGGAAGTGCGTGGGGGGAGGGCATGCATCCACGTGCAGCTGCCCAGGACCCTCTGCTTAACCGAGCTCCTCATTCTAGCTCCTGCCTAACATAAGCGAATGCAGGTCTGCCGGGCTGGGCCCTCAGGGCACGCCCTCAAATAAGAGGCACCCAGCGCCTGGGCTCTGGAGACAGGACGACCTCTGCCCAAATGCCACTCTGCCATTTCTGGCTGAGTAGTCGCCTTGGATGACTGCCCATCTCGTAGCCTCTGCTCCCTCTTCCGGGAGTTAGAGAAGCGAGTGCCCGTGTAGCAGTGCTCTTGCCTGGAGGAGTTGAATGCAAAGCACCACCTGCAAAGCTCAAAGCATTGTATGCAAACATATTCCACGGTGTCCCACCCAGAGCTTCCGTGATGGTGTGCAAGCAACTATCCTTCCAGAGATGCGGCTTCCTCACACAGGCGCTTTCTCACCAGGCCCTGGAGGCACCGAGATGAATAAGGCACACAGTGAGCAGGGGACACAAGGCTCACAAACACCTGATGAGAAAGTGTCTCAATGTACAGCTTTGGGAGCTGTCAGAAGAAAAGAGTGTCCATCTGGGGAGTCCGCATAGGATCCCGGCCTTGAAGAGTGAGTGGGATGTTATTGGATGGACAGTTATTGGCCGAGGAAGGACATTTTAGGAAGAGAGGACGGCACGAACAAAAAGTATGGTGATTGGATACGACCTGGAATACTGGTAACACGATGAATGGTCTGAAGGTCTAGAGAAGATGGCCCATGATGGGGAGTGGAAGAGAAGTGGCTACTACAACTGAAAGTGATCAGCTAGAGCCGTGCTATCCAAGAGGACTCTCTGTAACATGCAAGTGTTCTATATCTGCACTGTCCAATATGGTAGCCAATGGCTACCTGCGGCTATTGAGCACTTAACAAGAAGTTACTATGATGGAGGCACAACATTTAATGAGAGAGGTAAAAACATCAATGATGAGAAGAATCATTGATCCACTGCCTCCTGCACGCCCCCTACTGGGGATTGAGCCCGAAATCTGAGCATGTGCCCTTCACCGGAATCGAACCCAGGACCCTTCAGTCCCCAGGCTGATGCTCTATCCACTGAGCCAAACCAGCTAGGGCCAACAAATTTTTTATTTTATTTAATTTTAATTAATGTCAATGTAAATCTAAAGAGCTACACGTGGCCAGTGGCTACTATATTTGACAGGGCAGCCATCAAACATGGTAGTATTGTCAAGTGTGTGGAGAGAGCCCTCAAGGCCCCCACCTTGCAGTCCTATCCACAGCCCATAAAATGGGAGCTCCCACGCAGGCCATCGCTGCGGTTGTGCAGTCAAGTGGGTGAGCCGGGCTGAAATACAGCGTGCTTCCTGCTTGCCACACTGTGCACCCTGGCATGGCTGTGTCTGCTTAGAGAAAAGAGCAGCTGTTTCTAATCCTTACAGAGGTGTCATATGGGCTAGCAGCAGCTCTGCAGCCTCTAAAGCAGTGGTTCTCAACCTTCCTAATGCCGCGACCCTTTAATACAGTTCCTCATGTTGTGGGGATCCCCAATTTCATTGTTACAAATTGAACATAATTAAAGCATAGTGATTAATCACAAAAACAATATGTAATTATATATGTGTTTTCCGATGGTCTTAGGCGACCCCTGTGAAAGGGTCGTTCGACCCCCAAAGGGGTCTCGACCCACAGGTTGAGAACCGCTGCTCTAAAGGTTTCATCCTCAGTGGTTTGTCTGCAGGTGGAGTCAGGTTTCCTCTCTGCTCTTGCTTCCCAGAGCTGCTGGGCCAGGTGAGCACACCTGGGGCACGGCCCAGGCAGGGGGCGCAGGGTGCCGCTGGCTGTTACGCAGCCATGTGCCCATGAGGTGCGGAGGCCAGGTCCTCCATATGTCTGTTGGCGTAAGGTTCTGTTCTGCTGCTGTAACTGGCGGTTGAAAGTGTGTTCTCCATAAACATCAGTAGGCTGGGGAGATATCTCCACAGTGAAACCCTTTTTAAAATATTTATAAATGAAGTCTCAAGATGCTCTTTGGGACAGAAGAGCAATAAATTACAACTTACTTTGTGCCCCAAAGTATGCCAACTATATATCTTGTTAAGTCCTCACAACAGCATGGAGGTGAAGGGCAGAGGTGGAGAGAGAAAGCAGCTTGCCTGGGTAATGGGCTGAGCCGGAATTCAAATCCAGGTTTTCCTAACTCCAAAGCTAGGGTCCTGTGTGCTGTCCCTTTGGAGAGATTGTTTTGTTGTTGTTTTTTCTTCTTCAAAGCACTTTAATCACACAATAACCGCTGAAATCTCATAAAACACCACATTCCCATCATAGTCTGGGCCTCTGAATGGCACACATACAACTAACCTAGAAAGCCTACTGTTTGAACCGCCCTGGTAGAGAGAAGACCTTCAGAACCCCAAAGCAATAGTCCGGCCATCTGGTCGCCCAGCCCCAGCTCAGCCTAAAAACCTTCTGCAGGGTGTCACCCTAAAGATAACCCAAAAGGTCTCATAGCTTCCTGGTTGTTCAAACAACATCTACAGTAGCAGGAATTGAGGCCTGAAGATCATGGGGGGAGAAATGAGGAAGGAAATGGCATGTTAAATGACTATTTTCCCCTGACTTGCCCTGTTCTTTCTAGATACAGCCTGAACTTGCATAGTTATAGAAGACTGATCTGATCAAATGTGGAAAATTTTATATCGATTTTAAGGCTGTTCAAATCTCTATGTACTTTGAAGTCTGGGGTACAATGGAATTCCTAGATTTGTTGCTTCTATCTCTGCTAGGCTGGTTTAACACGGATACCCCCTCAGGAGGCCTTTCCCAAGCCCCTGAGAGAACTGTCCTAGGCGGGCAGCAAAGACGTGTCGATGTAGCTCTCTGCCCTTCTGAAGAACTAATCCTAATACCCCCCTTTCATGTTGTCCCTTTCTGGTTTCATCAAATCTGCTGTTTCTTTGGTTCTTTCTCTGCCCCCTCCCACGCCCACTTGTCTATTTCAGATCAAAGGCGTTCCCCGCATCCCCACTTCTGGATTTGCTCCCTGGAGGGCAAAGCAAGGGTGATTCCCCTCCTCCTTTCCCAGGTACACCCGGCACTGCTCAGTCGATGAAAATCTCCATTCCTCGGAGCCCTCAGACTTCAGGCTCTCACGTTGCCGTCAGAGAAAGGGTTTAGTTTGATGTGGTTAAGACTGTCATCACTGCCTCTTCAGACTCTCAGCCCCAAACCAGGCTCCTGCTCATCGCCCTCACTTTCCATTTCTCTGGAAATCTTTCATCTCTTTACCACAAACCCTCACAGCCTCCATCCAGGCTGAGTCTGGGGCCAGGAGGGTGGTACATTTCCTTTCTCGGTTGAAATACAGGCTGCTGTGGCTCAGTCATTCCACTCTGGGCTCATTACAGAGAACAAGAGAAAGAGAAAGCAAGAGTGAGGGGCGCTGTAAAGACTGTTGTTGCATGGTTTCCCTTAAGCCCCAGAAATAGAAAGCCTGACTTCCGACGGGCAGAGCCCCTATGCAAACCACCAGACCACACTGCCAGATAAGAAAAATGTGAGATTGTGTCATACTTCCTTCATCAGCTCCTGTTTCTGAAAATGACCCTGAATTTCAGACAGCCTCGCCATGATCCCAGGATTTAGAGAAGGTGGAAGGAGGAGGACAGAGGGATCAGACATCTCTCTTTTCTGGTATAAATTTATTTTCACCCACAGAAGGAAAGGAAAGAAAAGACTATGAATGACTAATTAGGAGCTCGGTTTATTATTTGCATATACAAGAGAAAGAAACGAAGTGGACGTCAACCGGCATTGAGAAGGGGAATCCGCTAGCTAAAGAATGTGACCTTAGCCCTAGCTGGTTTGGTTCACTGGATAGAGCGTCAGCCTTCGGACTGAAGGGTCCCAGGTTCGATTCCAGTTAAGGGCACATGCCCAGGTTGCTGGCTCGATCTTCAGTAGAGGGCGTGCAGGAGGCACTGGATCCATGATTCTGTCATCATTGATGTTTCTCTCCCTCTCTCTTCCTCTCTAAAATCAATAAAAATGTATATTAAGAAAAAGAAAAAGAATGTGTCCTTGGCCTTTTCAATTCACGTGTGGCCATTTATTGAGTACCTACTATGTGCCAAACACTGTGCTTGGTGCTGCACATTCAAAGACAAGACACCTACTTGTAGAATAAGACGGCTGAACTAGATTCCGATTCACCTAGATTCCAGCTCCTGTGCTCAGCACCACCTCCACCATCAGGGAAATAATTTTGCTTCACTCTCCCAGAGCAGCCTGCCTTGTCAGCCGCTGTAGGAAGAGTGATGGCTGGGGTGTTGACAAGCTCCTAATTGGAAGGTAGGAGGTGCCGCAGAGATCAGCTATAAAAGATATCTTTGGACCAGGGTGGGCTGCGAAGGCTTGGAAGAGACTCAGGGGTGAGGTCTGGTGAGCTGTCACCCTCGGATAAAGCCCAGCCCAGCAGACAAACAACATGGGGGAAGGGGTGCGAGGGGAGGGGCGAGAGGCAGCTGACGGACGAGGCCCACGTGGGGACGCAGCCATTTCAGGGGGTGGCAGCAGTAGCATGCACACCAGGACTTCAGGAGTCAGTGGGCTCACTAGGGGATGGGGCACAGGGAAAGGGGAGCCTGGAATGGCCCCAAAGCCCAGGATCCAAGAGGCAGGGCCAGGGGAGCAGCTGATAAGAGTTTTGTGGTGAAAACCAGGGAAAGGAGAGACGGGAGTCTATGTTATTCAGCCAATAAAGAACAACCATGTCTGACTGGCTTCCGTACACCTATAAGTATCCCAGGCCCTGAGGGTTCAGAAGAAGAACCAAATAAGATTTTAACTTCTAACCAGGAGGTGACCAAATGCATACAGTGAAATTGTTGCTGGGTAAGACAACATTGGCACCTGCGCAAACTCTTGCCTCGAAGTGTCTCATTTAATCCACTCCACCGCCCTGCAGGTGGGCACCGGGTCCCTGTATTAGAAATGAGGGTGTGGAGGTTCTGAGAGGTCGCATACCTTCTCTAAGTTTGTCCAGGGCTGTGTGAGCCTCCGAACTTGCTGTACAGCCGGCAGCAGGGGAAAGGAGTAGATACTTACTCGCTGATGGTGCAGGAGAGAAGTGAAAAGGGTGGCGCCGTGGGAGGGAGAGGGAGCTACGCGTGAACAGGTGAGAGATGGTTCTTGGAATTGGAGGGCCCGCGGGGGCTCGTGCAAAGCTGTGGATCCTCAGTCTTCTCCACGTTCTGAGCCAGAGCCCGAGGGTCTGAGCAGGATTGGGGCCATCCAGCCTTGCCGTCTGGCACAGCACAGAGGACCTCCCCTGGAAATCTGGAGATTCCACGCAGAGCGCATGCGGTCTGAGCGCTCACTGCAGGAGCGAAGACTCCACCCATCAGATAGACAACTGGGCCGCAGGGGGCCCAGCTCCCCCAACCATGGGTTTGCAACACACTCAACAAACAGCAACTGGCCTTGAGCAGAAATGGGAAGGACACACCCCATCAGCCCTAGGCCTTGCTGTCCACCAGGACCTGTGAGTGTCCGGGCGGAGAAAGGAGGTGGCATAGGCGCCAGGAACTAGCAACAGGTGTGAAGAAAGGCAATTAGCTGAGGAGGCAGAGGAGTGACAGCCTCGATCTGATTGGAGAAGCCACCGAATTACATCATCTGTGGTGAGTAGGCTTGATTAACTCACCGGTGAATGGAGACTTGCAGGGGAACTCTTTCTTCTTCTTCAAGGAACCAGAAAAAGTGGTAATTAGGCTTGTCTTTTAAAATAAAACTATTCAGAGGCTTGCCCCTTGGTGTTCTGGGCACTCTGGCTTCCCTCCCCGAGAGGGAGGAAGAGCGTCTATTCATAGGCCAAGACTTGGAGAGTCCCCCGCCTTTCCCCTCCTTCCCGTGTGTCAGATGCTCACTGTGTGAGCTGGGTGGTGGCTAATGTCTTTGGGAACTGCTAATTTATCCGTCTAATTTGTTCCTCTACGCCAGCCATGAAGGGAAATCATTCTGTTATTTTGATCCCCCAACCAGGCTAGTGTTTACCATGATCTCACCAGCAACTCTGTGCACACGCTAGCACGTGTGTGTGTGTGTGTGTGTGTGTGTGTGTTATAAAGAGGTGGGACTGCTGCCCTTGCTAGCATTTTTAAAAAATATATTCTTATTGACTTCAGAGAGGAAGGGAATGGGAAGGGAGAGATAGAAACATCAATGATGGGAGAAAATCATTGATTGGCTGCTCCTGCACGCCCCACACTGGGGATTAAGCCCACAATCCAGGCATGTGCCCTGAACGGGAATCGAACTGTGACCTTCTGGTTCATAGGTCAACGCTCACCCACTGAGCCACGCCGGCCGGGCCTTGCTAACATTTTTAAACATATTCCAGTTATGAATTGAGGGCAGGGATCCTAATGCAGTGCTTCAGAGAGGCCTTGGCCCCCAAGGAGGTTACGGCCCAGGACATGCAGCTGTGTGCCCGTGTCTGTGCTGTGGTCGGGCTGTCCAATGAATATGTGTCCTGTGATACGTGTCCTGTGTCTCTCCTTTAGGCAGGTTTAAGATTTGAAATAACTTTGGCCTAATTTCCTCTCTGATCAAACGGAAGCCTGGCTACCTGCCCTAACTTGGGGTGGGGGGGGCAGGTAGTGAGGGGGTGATTTCTGAGACCCAAAGGAATGTGAGACACAGACAGAACACTCCCCTTCCCAGACCGGAGGGAGCATCCCACTGAGCCGCCACCGCAGCTGCCATGAGGACAGCGCCGGACACACCGGCTGAGCGTTTGGAGAAGTGGGCCGCTCCTTCACGTGGGTAAACTAAACTGGTACACAACGGAGAGAAAAAAAAAGTTGGGCAGGAAGCAGCCTTTTCAACCAGTGGAGAAACCGTTAGAATCCATCCCTTTGCCGAGATGCCAACGCTCCGCCGGCCCCACCCAGCCACACTATCAAGGACCCTCACACTATCAGAAAGCCCAGGGGTATTTGTCCCTAGTTTATCAAGGACCCGGGGACACATTTCTCTAACTGGAGATAAAGAACTCCCCTCCCCCCGCCCCCTCCATTCTACTTCTAGCTCCTACCAGAGAGTTCCTCTCATTTTCTTTCAGGAACAACAGTTCTGAAAAGAAGCTATTTTTCATCCCGGACCTGAAGGAACTGGTGGAGAGGCAGGTAAGCTGAGTTTCATTCATTCATTTGTCCATTCATTCATTCCTTCCATAAATATTGATTGGGCACTTGCTACATGCTAGATGTGGAGCATGTAGGAGCTTGCAGGCGTTGGGGGAGCCGGATAGCACTTAACAATCACAGAACGTAGCGTTTGTACAAGTTGTGATCCAACCTGGGAGTTCGATCTTCTAGTGGTGGGTCCTAATGTGGTCACGGGGGTCAGGGGCACTTCCCTGAAGAAGCAATATTTGAGCTGAGAGAGTGTGTTCAGTACTTTGCTGGATTTCGCTCTTGCCCTCCAAGTGGGTGTTTTCAGGATGAAAAGGAGGACTCGGGGCCTGAAACACTTGCTGCCATTCCCTGCCGGGCCTGTTTCTGCTACCAAGTCACGATTATGCGACCCTCGTGAAGGTTAGGATGGAAATGACTTATTGGAGTGATAGAGGAGCCAGCATAAACCTGCCAGGACCGCCTTCAAGATTCAGTTCGCTTTGCAAAAGTTGCCAGATAAAAGATATTTCCAGATGGAGGGCCATGCAGGAAATACAAATGGAATGTTTTTTAATAGTTCTTCCTTTGCAAGATATGGCCCCAGGCAGCCTTCTTCAGTATGATGGGAAGCAGTGTCGCCTGAGAGTGTGAGAGAAGCTGAGCTGGCCCTGGGCCTTTGGTAAGGGGCTGTGGCCCAAAGGGGCGTTAAAGATGCTCTGCTTACACAGGAGACCCCCCCTTCTTCCAACCCCCACTCCCAAAAACAGAACCTGTGCTGGCTACACTCTAACTCGCAATTCTCAGAGAGGGCAGATAGATATCTATAAGAGCATGGAGTTCCTTTAAGGATGTGGCTTTACATGGTAACAAACTGCACACTCCCCCCCGCATCCTTGGAGCCAAGTGAGCTCCACAAAGAAGGTCATCTGGAAGTCAGGGACCAACCCCGCTCACAGAGGCCGAAGTGGGCAAGGGTTGATATTAGGGGACGTGAAGAACATCTTTGAGCTCATAGGAACGGCTTCCCCATAGCACTGGGGTTGTTAAATGGGTCGATAGATGAACCTGAGAAGGTTGTGAGCTCCCTGAAATGATAAGTAAACTTCTGTATGCTGGCACCGATGTGTACCTAGGGAATGGTCTTTGGCCAGTTTATTTTTATTTTTATTATTATTGTGGTAAAATACATGTAAAGTAAAATTTACCATTTTCACCAGGCCCAAGTTCAGGGGCACTAAGCACATTGACATTGTTGTGTAACCAGCACTGCCACTCATTTCCAGAACTTTTCCAAAAAAATCTCTCATTTTTTAATTTTTCAATTACAGTTGACATTCAATATTATGTTAGTTTCAGGTATAGCATAGTGGTTAGACATTTATATATCTCCAGGAGTTGTTTTTATTCTCCCAAACTGAAACAACACTGTACCCCTGTACCCCACTGAACAATAACTCTCCCTTCCCCCTACCCCACCCCCAGTCTCTGGCAACCACCATTCTACCTTCTGTCTCTAGGACTTTGACTACTCTAGTTACCTCATATGAGTGGAATTATATAGTCTTTGTCCTTTTGTGACCGGTTTATTTCACTTTGTATAATGTTTTTAAGGTTCATCCATGTTGTAGCATGTGTTAGAATTTCCTTCCTTTTAAAAGGTGAAATAATATTTGATTGTATGCATATATCACTTTTTAAAGAATCCATTCATCTGTTTGTGGACACTTGGGTTGCTTCCATCTTTTAGCTAATTATAATAATGCTGCTATAAACATGTATGTAAATATCTGTTTGAGTCCCTGCTTTTAATTCTTTTGAGTATATACCCAAAAATGGAATTGCTGGGTCATATTTTTAATTTTTGAGGAACGTACATACTGTGTTCTGTGTAGCTGTACCATTTTCACCAGCAGTACACAAGGGTTCCAATTTCTCCACATCTCCTCCAAAACTTATTTCTACTTTTCTTTCTTCCTTTCTTTCTTACTTTCTTTCTTTCTTTCTTTCTTTCTTTCTTAATAATAGCCATTCTCTAATGGGTATGAAGTGGTATCTCATTGTGGTTTTGATCTGCATTTCTCTAGTGATTAGTGACCATTTATATATCTTCTTTGGAGAAATGTCTATTCAAGTTATTTGTCCATTATTTAATTGGATTGTTTGGTTTTTCTGTTGAATCGTAGGAGATCGTTATATATTAACCTCTTCTCAGGTATATGGTTGGCAAATATCTTCTCCCATTCCATGGGCTGCTTTTTCACTCTGTTGATAACATCCTTTGATATTGAAACATTTTTAACTTTGATGCAATCCAATTTACCTATTTTGTTGCCGTGCTTTTGGTGTCATAGTCACAAAGTCACTGCTAAATCCAATGTCATGTAGATTTCCCCCATGTTTTCTTCTGAGAGTTTTAGAACTTTAGCTCCCAGGTTTTTAAGAGGTCTGTGAACGGCAATGCATGGGCCACCCTCAATGCTGACTCTGGGGAGACCTTCCTCACCAACGTGAAGGCCCTCGGGTCTTGGTGAATGTCAATGTGAATCTTGGAATTGGGAAATTGACAGCAAAGATGTGATATTTGAAGCCTTTGATTGAAAAGGAATTATTGAGGATCTCCAAATTTATATCAGTACCCTGGGAGCTAATGAAAATGATAATCATGGCCTCTCTTCTCCAGGAATGTAAGGCACTTTTGAGGTAGCAAGATGCTGCTCAGACATGAAATCAGTGCGCTGCAAGACAGAGTCCATGAGCACCTAACCAGGCCCTATAGCCAAGAGCTATGAGAACTCAGGAAAGGATCAGCCACCATGAGCTTCAGGCAACAGAGAAACCTTCAGACTTGGCGGGGTCCAAGATGATGGACACATTTGGGAGAAGCAGAGGGACTGGGGAGGATTTTGAACTAACTGCAGCAATGATTGCCATTTACCGAGCGCTTTCCCTGTGCCAGACACTGTGCTCTGCCTGCCGCATACATTATCTCAGTTACTCCTCCTAACCTTACATTTATCACTGTCTCCATTTTATCGTCTCAAGCACTGAAGCTCAGAGATTTGCCTAAGATTAATTACCCAGATAGTAAGTTGTGAAGCAGAGACTCAAAACCAGGTTTATTTATCTCCAAAGCCTCTGTTCTTAACCAGTCTACCATTTGGGCACCAAAGGTTTGAAACACAGGCCATGCAGACATCCCAGAAGGAGAAAACAGAATAAGACAATGAATCAAGATGGACATGAACAGGGTGTCTGAGATCAAGGAGGACCAAGCTGCCTGGTTGGGAAGTTTCAGGCTCTAGGGCTGAGGGGTATAAAGCTGAATTGATGGAATGGGCAGGATCACAGAGCACCTTTAATGGGAGTACAGGGGATTGGGTCTTAATCTGCAAGAAAGACAGGGTCATACATCGAGCTGCAGCTCTAACCTTCCAGTCTATCTCTTCCCTTTATAAAAAACTAGAGGCCCGATGCACGAAAATTTGTGCAAGAGTAGGCCTTCCTTCCCCCGGCTGCCAGCACCAGCTTCCCTCCAGCCCCAGCTTCATCAGGAAGGATGTCCAGAATGACATCAGGAAGACATCCAGTCTAATTAGCATATTACCCTTTTATTATTATAGATGAGAGCATTGAGGTCCCAATAGCCATTGCAAGTTCTTGAGCAGAGTAGTGACAGTGAAGAAAACAATATCCCAGAGCGGTTAGCTTGGCAATAAGATACATGAGGGGCAACTGCAACGGAAGGGAAGCAGAAAAAAAGCACACAGCTCCTTCCCTGGTTTTTGCTAAAGGGTGTTTCTAGGGAGCATCATAGACAAGACTCCTTCCCGCTGAGGTTTGAAGCTTTGAAAGGTGAGTGTCCTTAGGAGGGTCAGAATTGCCTTCCCCACCAGGCTCCGTCCTCTCAGCCAGCTTCCCAGAAAACAAGCTTCCCCAGAAGCAGCCCGGCCCCTTCCTTCAGTGGAAGGCCTGTCTGCAGTGCAGTGTCTCAGACCAGTAAACCCACCCACCCCTCCCGCTCCAATTCTGAAGAGCCAGTGGCCAGCACAGTCTCCTGATGCCCTCTCTTTATCACCTTCCTGAGCATGAGGCCGGGCCAGGCTTCTATAAGCCTAACCCACCTTACCATGGGAGTCCCAGAGCAGGTAAGATCAGGCGAGCGTCCCCCTGGAAAGGAGGCTGAGCCCTCATGGCAGCAGAATTCCATTATCTACCCATGTCCAGCCAAGAGAGGCCTGCCCTGGCTGACTGTCCTCCTCTGAGGTTCTCTGCTTAATTAATTCTAATAATAGCTGCCATCCATTGAGCGTTGTATTAAGCATTTGACATGCATGATCTGATTTTATTCCTACAACCCTGTGAGGAAGATATAATTATCCCCATTTTACACATGACAGAACTGAGGCTCAGAGTAGTCAAATAATTTGCCTAAAACCATGTAGCTAAGAGAGCCAGGACTGAAACCTAAGTCTGTCTATTTCCAAAGCCTGTGCCTTCACCCCTGTAGTCGAGTGCGTTCTACTCACTGGTTCACTGCAGCCACGTCTCCTGTGGGCATGGGGGCCCTACAGCGGAGAGCCACGCTTCAAAGAGTGGCCTCATTGCTCCTCCACACCCCCTGACCTGAATGTTCCTAAGAGCCAAGAGCCTGATCTTTTTCCCAAACCAAACTCTTGGGCCCAAATCTGAATGCTATCTGGGCCCTTATCTTCTCCCCAAAGTGATACTTGAGAAAGACAAGGGATCTTTTGGGTTCTTCGTAACTTTTACCCAGAGAATGTAGTGCTTTGGCCATGGGGAGCGAGGCTGCCATTTGTACATTCATTCATTCCGTGAATTTCTCTCCAGGGCCTGGCATGCTAGGCACATTCCAGGTGCTAAAGATGCAACTGAAAACAAGTCATAAAGAATTTTGAGCCTCATGGAGTTTATATTTTAACCAAGAAGAAAGGCAACACACACACACACACACACACACACACACACACACACACTCCACCACCACCACCAACAACAACAACAACAAACACATGCGGTAAAGCGGAAGTAATAATGATACTAGGAAGAAAAATAAAGCAGGATAAAAGATTTTTTAAAACTCTTATGAGGATAAAACATTTGAACAGAGAACTGAATGAAGAATGTGGGAACCTTAGGATGAGCTAGGGCAGTGGTTCTCAACCTTCCTAATGCCACGACCCTTTAATACAGTTCCTCATGTTGTGGTGATCCCCAACCATAAAATTATTTTTGTTGCTACTTCATAACTGTAATTTTGCTACTGTTATGAATCATAATGTAAATATCTGATATGCAGGATGTATTTTCATTGTTACAAATTGAACATAATTAAAGCATAGTGATTAATCACAAAAACAATATGTAATTATATATGTGTTTTCCGATGGTCTTAGGCGACCCCAGTGAAAGGGTCGTTTGACCCCCAAAGGGGTCGAAACCCACAGGTTGAGAACCGCTGATCTAGAGGATAAACATCTCTAATAGAGGAAAGAGCAGGTGGGAAAGGTTTCCAGTAGGAGCTGTTTTGGTTTGTTTTCAATAAATAGAAAAAGGGTCACTGTGGTTCCAACAGAGAGAAGGAGGAGATTGTGGTGGAGAAAGTATGAGGCCTTCTACGCCACAATCTGAGCGCGGATTTCTGGGGAACTGTGGTGTGTCACTCAGGTGGGGCTCTCTGAGTGGCTAAAGGAAGGAGATCGTTTGCATAAACAAAGGGCACAAGGGCAGCTCAGTGAGCCAGCTCCCCCAGCTCTGACTCCCCCTTGACCTCGGAGCATCAAATAAATTCAGGGTCCAGTGCCCAAGAGAGAGATGAGGGAGGGTGTGATGGTGGCAGAGCTGGAAGAAGGAGCTGTTGACTCTATGCCTCACTTGCCTTGTCCATCCAAGGGTGTCTGAGTTATCGGTGAGTGTTCAAATATTTTAAAGCTGGAATATGCAAAATCTCCCCCAGAAGCTTACTACATGGCAATCTCCTTGCGGGCACCTTATTTGTTTCACTTCACAGAAATGTAATAGCAGCTCCATGAGACAGGTACTCTGATATGCCGACTTTACAGATGCAGAAGCTAAAGTCCAGAGAGGCTGAGCAACATGTCCGTGGTCAAGTATGAAGCTACTGAGGTTAGAGCAGGGGCAGGGGAAGCCCACTAGAGAAGCACCTTAGAGATCCAAGGAGCAAGCTGGGAAATCCCATTCCTGAGCCCCCCTCCACTAGGACGCGCGCTATGCCCTTAACTCTGCTAAGGCCTCGCTGTGAAATTGTGACATTTGTGTCAGTTACTTCAGCACTGGATTTTGCCTCTTGTCTTCGTTGTAGAAGGTGATTCAGGACTTACTGGAAGAGGGAAACCAGATGAATAAAATCAGGGATGTGTCAGAAGCAGGCAGTGTGTGTGGGGGGGAAGCCGTGAAGCTGTCAGCAGCCTAAAATGGGCACAATCCAGCATTTCTGGTTGAAAACTGTGGGCTCACCAAGCCTGGGGCCGGCTGACGGCCTGGGCACACCACTGCTCTTTCTAAAGCGCCTCCATCTCAGCATGCTTTGGGGGACGTCCTGACTTGCGGAGGGATTGTTGCTTGCTGATCCAGCCGTGATTACTTCTGAAAGATGGAGTAATGACAACAGCTATCATTTCTGAGCATTTATTATATGCCGCCCCTGTGCAAAGCATTTTTCCACACATCGAATCCTCTCAAAATTCCTGTGAGGTGAGCTGGCATCCCAGTGGCCTTGCCCTAGTTCTAGCCCTGCTGAGCGTTATGATTGCTTTCATGAACAGATAGAGAAACTGAGATTCAGAGGGGCGAAGCAACTTCCCCCAAATCACACAGCTGGTCAACAGGTGAGCGATGCCTGTCTGACAACCTATGCTTATTTTTCCTAAACTCAGTTGATATGTATTTTCTTTGGATTTGGTGGGGGGAGGGTCTCTTTTCTACTAGATAGGAAACCTGATTGATTTATCAGTAAGTTACTAAGAGGTTGAACATTCTGTGAAAACATGTCCCTCCGCCGGCCCTGAAATGTTCTGAAATACGTTTGGGAGCCAGATGCCTGTGACAATTGAAGAGTTTAAGAATTTTGCACGGGAACTGAAGCCATATCAAAACAAAGCTTTATTTTTGTTCCTATATGAGAATGGCACAGCTAACAGGTATGTGAGGCAACTTGGCTTCTAACGTTTAGGAAAAAGAATAAAAGAAGTAAATTGTCATCCTTGGCATTTTCCCAGTGACATTTGCATTTTTATTTCTATTAGAAGTCCATTTTCGCAAAGAAATGTCTCCTTAGTCACTTGAAGCTGCTCTTCCCTAGAAAACAATTGTAAATGTAATAAGTAAAAAGAATAGAAAATGCCAACAGGAAAGAAGTGAGCCACCTGGGGTCAGGTTCATCATGTAGACTGATTTGGTTTCCTTCTGACATTCGTGTTCCGGAAGGAAAACTTGGAAAATTTCTAAATTTAGGGTATTTAAGAGTGGCAAGGAGTGAGGGGAGGGGAAGAAGGAATTAAATTGCAATCCCACTGGGTAGGCCTCAAGCTTGGATTTCCCCAACTCTAAAGAACCGTTTTACACGTTCCAGTCGCCTCATAGTTACTGAGTCCCTCTTTTGCGTAGGGTATAAGGTTGTTGTGGAAAGATATAATAAGGTCATGATGGCTTTAAAATTATTCATAATAAAAGCGCATTTCGAGACTTGATTCTAAATGTTAAGCTTAAATTTGAGCAATTCAATTGCCCGTTGAATAGAAATGAAATCCCACTGGTCGGCAGTTATTTCTTCCAACCACTGTGTGTGAAATTGAAATCTGAAGATACCATTTCAAATATTCGCCTTCTCTAAGGAAGTTCTCCCCAAAGAGTTGTGAAAGATAAGAAACTGACCCAAAGTCACAGGCAGTAATCACTCTTTTCTTTACGCACTCGGGTCAAAACAGGAGCCGATTATTCAAAGGAAACTTTATGCCCCAAAGTTGGTTGTTCAGAGGTTACCTCCTGGAACCCAAGGATTATATTTATTTTAACAACTAACTTGAGCCCCATGCAAAACAGTAGCAAGGAGGTCAGCAACTTATCAGATTTAATAAGAGCAAGCAGTTCCAAGAGTATCACCTACTCACCAAGGTAGTGAACATTAAAATGGAAAATGCTTATGTTTTGTTGAGCAGCAATCAGAGGTGAGGTAAAGGGACCCTGCTCTGTTTGCTTTTTAAAAATAGAAAACTGTTTTTAATTTGGGTGGGAAATTCTTGTCTTCAAATTTAATTTCAAGCTTTATTTGTGTATTTATTTTTTGACATATAAATGACATACATCATATTAGTTTCAGGTGTACAACATGATGATTCAGTGTTTGTAGAAATGGTCACCACAATAAGTCTAGGTAACATGTCATTATACGTAGTTACAATTTTTTTTTTCTTATGATGAAGACTTTTAGGATCTACTTTCTTAGCAATGTTCAAACACACAGTATTAACTACAGTCACTATGCTGTACATTACATACCCAGGACTTACTTATTTTATAGCTGGAAGTTGGTGCCTTTTGACTCCTTTCGCCCACGTCGCTCACACACACCAACACCACCCACTGGCAACCACAAATCTGTTCTCTATATCTATGAGTTAGGTTTTTATTTTTTATTTTTTATTTTTAAGATTCCACATACTAGTATAAGTGAGATCATACAGTATTGGTCTTCCTCTGTCTGACTTATATCACTTAGCATAAACGCTCACACACACCAACACCACCCACTGGCAACCACAAGTCTGTTCTCTATATCTATGAGTTAGGTGTTTTTTATTTTTTATTTTTAAGATTCCACATGCTAGTATAAGTGAGATCATACAGTATTTGTCTTCCTCTGTCTGACTTATTTCACTTAGCATAATGCTCAAGTTCCATCCATGTTGTCACAAATGGCAGGATTTCCTGCTTTTTTATGGCTAACTAATATACAACACTAGAGGCCCTGTGCATGAAATCTGTGCACTGGGGGGTGGGGGGAGACCCCTCAGCCTGGATTGTGAGAGGGCTCAGGCCAGGATGCAGGAGGGTGGCCAGCTGGGGAGGGACCGTGGGAGGGTCCCTGGCCTGTCTCACTCAGTCCCGATCAGCCAGACCCCAGCAGCAAGCTAACCTACTGGTCAGAGCGTCTGCCCCCTGGTGGTCACATCAGTGCATGTCATAGCGAGCAATTGAGTAGCTTTAGCATATCATTAGCATATTACACTTTGATTGGTTGAATGGCTGACTGGACAACTGGACACTTAGCATATTAGGCTTTTATTATATAGGATTTTCTTTATCCATTCACCTAATGATGAGCATTTAGATTGTTTCCATATCTTGGCTATTGTAAATAAGGCACCATGTTCATTGGGGTGCATATATCTTTTGGACTTGCTGTTTCTTTTATTTTTTATTTTTATTGATTTTTTACAGAGAGGAAGGGAGAGGGATAGAGAGTTAGAAACATTGATGAGAGAGAAGCATCGATCAGCTGCCTCCTGCACACCCCCTACTGGGGATGTGCCCGCAACCAAGGTACATGCCCTAGACCGGAATCGAACCTGGGACCCTTTAGTCCCCAGGCCGGCGCTCTATCCAGTGAGCCAAACTGGCTAGGGCAGGACTTGCAGTTTCTGTTTTCTTCAGATAAATACCCAGAAGTGGAATTGCTGGATTCAAGCTCTCTTTAAATTCTCCCGGGGATGTCTTTGCTCTAACATAGCAGCTGCCAGTTATGAGCACTTAATATACGCCAAGTGCTTTCTATGCATTTCATCTCATACGTTATTACCCCCACTCCACTACAAGTCTGTGTGCCACACTTTGCACGCAGTCACTCATTTAGTCCTCACAACAACGGAAGCAGTAGGTCTGGCACCCCCATTTTATAGGTGAGTTTCAATTCCTGCTGCGAGCCCAGATTCACACAGGTGGGACACAGGCCGTCTGACTCTGGAGCCACGGCCCAATACTGGCTGCTCAGGCTACGGAACTTTCCTAGGCCACGCTGGCTGTTAAATAAGAGCCTACATCAAACCCAGGCAGTGCGGTTCCCAAGTCCTGGCATTTGACCACCACACTGACATGTAGGCTGTAAGGATGTAAACTGCCAATCACAACCTATATGTTCATTTTCATTTCTGATCGTAGAGTGGTCGTTTACATGTTTATCACAGAATTTAGGCTGGCCTAAGAAATTCTAGGGGTTTTCCTTTTTAATGAAAGACAAGGATCTAAAGAAAGATTGTGGGGGGGGGGGGGGGGAGAAACACCCAGAAGAATCTGATCAGGAGAATGTCTTTTTACATACTAAGGCTTGACTTGGACCCAAAGCTGCTCTTAAGGCTTCCTTTCCACACTCACACACAGGGACGGATTTTAATTGTGCCCATTAGGGACCCCAGCTTTGGACATGCACACAATAGTGAATTCTGGTTTTACTTGTAAAAAGTCAGTGAGGATTTGGCTCTGAACAGGGAAAAGGACACGTCCAGGGATTCACTTCTGACTTCGGTCACAACATTTCAAGGCGAACTCATCCAGGCCCTTCATTGCCATCTGTAAAATGGGAGTAAAATGACTATCACTGTGACCCAGACTGTTCATTATAAAAACACCCTACAGCGTCTGAAAGTACTTGGCAGTTTCCTCTTTACAAGACTGGTGACTGGCGCGTCATGCACAAATGGGCCTTTAATAATAATTTCTGAATGTGATCCTTTTGAAGGAACCCTGACGTGGCCCAAGGGACCCAAAGTTTTTCTATACAGAAGGGCAGACGATTAGCTTCCTCTCCCCTTCTGTATCTCCCCGCTCTTCCTAGAATTTGCCCTTGAGGTTAGAGGGGAAAGCTGAACTCCAAAATCAAGTCTGGCTTTTTTCCTCTTCCCCTGACCCAGGGCAAAATGGTCTCTTGATCATTCATTGCTCTCCATCAGCGGAAAGGCACTTTCTCTTGTGCAGAGAGTATGGCTGGCATTTTACAGGGGGGTGGGGTGGGGGGCAGGTTAGCCGCAGGAGTCTGGTTTTTGAAAGATGCTGAGGGAGGGAATTCGGCCGCCAGCAGATGGAGAGGAGAAGAGACTAGACCAGCGTGGTCCCTCCCAACCACCCTCCCTCTGGGATTAGCAGCCCTGGCGGCGCTCAGGCAGACCCGGCCCGCGCAGTCCTCGCTTGCACAGCTCCAGTCGCCTGTCTGGAGAGAGGAGACACG
>NW_005356944.1:5092630-5093123 GCF_000412655.1 Myotis brandtii | reverse complement strand
CACCCGCGCAGCACAACCCGCGGACCTGGGACCTGGGACCTCGAACCCCGGACGGGCGCGGAAGCCACTCGGGACGCTTGCATTTCTGTATGTGCTTATTTCACATTCTTGCCTTTTCTTTCTTCCTGAGCAGCCCGCTGGTTACTTTTATAGCCTTCGTTAACCAAAAGGGAAGCGAAGAGGGGAAGCCCTGGGAATGATTAGAGGCAGCCCAGCCGCCTCTCCAAGGAGAGAGGTTCACTGAGCGACTCCCTGTCCTCAACGCTGGCCCCTTTAAGAAGCCAAGTCTGTCCTGCTGCTGCTGCTGCTGCTGCTGTTTGTATTGCAAATCCCCAGGAGCCCCATTAAAAAAAAAAAAGAAAAAATGGGGGTGGGGGCTACCGGGCAGCTGTCCCTTTAAATGTGATTTCCTTCTATTGTATTTGAATCGTGATCAGGAAAAGGAAATGAAACCAGAGACAGAGGGAAGCTGAGCGAAAATAGACCTTCCCAT
>NW_005356944.1:5074762-5091783 GCF_000412655.1 Myotis brandtii | reverse complement strand
GTCCCGAGAGCGCCGAGGGCTTGGTTCTGCGCCCTTCGCCCTCTCGCTCCTGCTCGGGACCCTTTCTCTTTGTCCATTTGGTCCTGGAAAGAGGGACATTCCAGGGGGGGCTTCCCCAGCGCCCGACAGCCCACTTCCCGGCCTCCTTCCCGGTCCGCAGGTGGAGCAGCCGCCAGCAGAGCCGGGGACCGGCGGGGGAGGGGGGATGAGCGTCCACCTCGGAGCTCGCTCCGGCCGCCGGAGGGGAGGGGAGTCCTCCGATGGGGGCCTGTGAACCTGGAAAGTTAGTGTACAGTTGGTGTCTAGGTAAATGTTTCTGGGGATCGGAGCCTCACAGCTTTCATCACAGCCTCCGAGGGGTTGGGGTCAGAGCTCTCAGGAGCTTTTGCCGCATCTGCTTTCTGAGCCTCTTACTGGTTGGAAGTGTTTCCCTGCGCCCAGCCCCTGCGCCTCCAGCCCAGCCCCTAGTGTTAACGTGGGGGGAAAGGGTTGTTTAAAACACCGTTTTCCCGTCCGCGCAAATGCCCTTTTAAGATTCATTAGCTGTCTGGTTTTGAGAATTTTTATTCCTTTGAAGTCCCCCATCTAATCCTTTGAAGGGATTTGTTACACAGACCAAAGGAGCTGGTTAATGACTTGTCCATTTGTGCTTTTAAGAGGCATTTGTTTTGTTTTGTTTTCTTTCCTTTTCCTGCTTTAAAAGAATTGTGCTTTCCTGATTGAAGTCTCCCCTTCCCCCCCATTTCAGCCTTCTATGGTGTTTATATACCTGGGTTTTACCCTCGGTTACCAGCATAAAAGCTCAGCATGTTCTCATAAAACACAGGAAGTGCCATGATCCAATGAGAATATAAACATCACTATTCAATCTTGAAGGTTCAGGCACCAGTTCTATACCGAGTTAGGTTTGTTCTAACAAAAAAAACAACAACACCCAGCTTCCTTATATTCTCAGGAGAAAAATAACATTCCTTTTCATACATATGCGGACACTAGTTTTAAAGGGTGGTTTGCTCATTTTTTTTTTCCTCCCCCCACTACAAACCTAGAATTCCAACTTAGCTCTGAGTTCTCAGAGGCTGGGCAAGACCATAGTAATACAATAAGAGTGAATTGGATAGATCAGCCGAATGTAGCCACTAATCCTTTTATTAGAAGATAAATCTGGCGGTTTCAGTTCCCTGAAGGAAGTTTGCCCTTTTTAAAGTTTGTGCTTTTTCACTGAGATTAGGAAATTGAAACATTCTAACCTCATAACACAGCAGGCACCTACTGCAGGATGCTTACTCCATCCTGTGCCCACCCTTGGCCCAAGGAGGATAGGCGCTAATGGAAGATGGACCAGCTTGTTGAGGAATTCCTGCAGCACATCCCCTCTCCCTCAGAAACTGTCAGGAAATTATCCCAGAAATCCTGGATGAGGTGCACTCAGGTGTAATATTCAGATAGGTTCTAGGGGATTATGAAATATTAATTGGAAGGTGAATCCCACACAGTTATTGCCTTGGAACATCCACCAAAGATAATACGGTATTGTCATTAATTATAGGAAGATAGATAGAGCCAATATCTTATCCTGTCCTTTCCTATCTCGGGCCATCACAATAGCTGTTTTGCTTAATATCTCTACTGTAGACCACTGTCCTACCAGCTTCACTGTGTACTTACTCAAAGCCAAGTTGGGTCAGTGTGACCAGCATCGCCAAATCACAGATAGAAACTTGCCTAGGCATATGCAAATGAAGTGTTTAGACAGAAAGACAGCCAGAATCCATGAACACCGGTTTTCTCTACTATGCGGTCGGTGGCCCCAGCACCTCCCTGTGAGTAACAAGAGAAATTCATTTTAATTCCAACAGTTTTTGCACCGGCTAAGTGCAAATTCTCCTCTTTCACAGTTGGCTGGCAGCATCAGCATCCAGGCATCCAGCGATGTTGAGGTTCCCTTAGTGCAGTGGTCGGCAAACTCATTAGTCAACAGCCAAATATCAACAGTACAACGATTGAAATTGCTTTTGAGAGCCAAATTTTTTAAACTTAAACTATATAGGTAGGTACATTGTTATTAACTTAATTAGGGTACTCCTCAGGCTTAGGAAGAGCCACACTCAAGGGGCCAAAGAGCCGCATGTGGCTCTCGAGCCGCAGTTTGCCGACCACGGCCTCAGTGTTTCTGAAAGCCCCGAGTAAGACCAGGGACTGTGGAAAGAGAAGAGATGCAATTCTGAGTTGATGCACAGGAAAAGGCTGGGGACATTTTTTTTTCAGAAGGAAGAATGGAAAGCCTTATTTATGTCTAATCCGTGGAAACAAAGAAAAGCAAGTCAGGCTTCGGCGGACTCTTAAAACTATTTTAAAGTCTGGAGTTTTTAGAAGAAAACTGGCTCGGGTTTCACACTTCCTTGTCCTAAAAGGAAATAATCTCATGAAGGATCTTGACACTCCATCTACAAAGTGTGGGCTTGGTTTCAGTTTTCCCACAGTGTCACAGGGAGGGGTGCACGTACAGACAGAGCCACCTGAAGCTGTCACGGTGTGTCACCAGCACAGATGACCTGGGCCTCATAGTCCCTAAGTGTAATGGGTGCTGAGCTCGGTGGGCACAGGCCAGTCAAGCCACAAGGTCACCTGGTAGGATAGTGCCAGTTAGGAGATACAGAGTTATACCCTCAAGGTACCCAGGGGTAATTTCCCTTTGGGAATTTCCCAGTTGGAAGCAGGTCTATTAAAAAAAAAAAAGTACAGAATAGATACTTTAAAAGTAGATTCGTGTTTGAGTAAGGTTCAAAGAGCACTTGTTAATTATTACAAATCAACAGGTATTGGGTCTTTCCTGTGTCCCATTTGGTGCTAGAATCATTTCTTCTACTCTTTTTTTTTCCTTTGGCAAATAACGTCATCTATTTTAAAATGTAAAAACAGAAGTATTCAGATTCGAGTTAAGCAAAGTCAGAAGCTGTATGACTTTTTAATGAAAGAACACATACCGCGAGCTCACTGTTAACAACTGCCTGGATGGAGATTTTAGAGTCTAATTGCCTTCCACTCCCTTGAAAATAATTGTTGCCTTCTCCCCATTTTCTTTTCTAAATCAACTTTATCCAAATCAGTTTTGCTGTCGTAAAGAATTTCACATGCAGGAAGGTCTATTTGATGTCTTTATAAGTTTAACAATGGCCTTAACACTTGGGATTGTTCTCCAAGGATTCGTTAGGTAAGAAGGACGGAATAAGGAATTTCTGTAACGAAATAAAATAAAATAATGAGACTTCCTATTATGTCCTGAGGGAATTTGTATCTTGAAAAGAAAAACTAAAATGATCACTTTTGGTCACTTTCTTCCTCACCTCTGCTTTTGTGCAGTCGGGAAGGACTTGAGGTAGGATGGCGGGTAGATTCCATAGGAAATTTGCAGGTTTTTAGCCTAAATAGTCAGCTGTCCTGGCAGTAAGCAACTGTTCAGTCCAGATGCCTCCGTTGGGGTTCAGCAGTGCACTTGGGTCCTGGTATGAGAGGAGGGAAAAGAAGGAGAAATGTGGAGAGAGGAAAGGAGAATAGGAGGGGAGAGTAGGAAAGAGAAGGTGGATTGGAGGTACAAGAATGGTGCTGGGCTGGGAGGGGGATAGTACCACCTACAGTTGTCTTGGGTGCCTCTTGGTGCCCTGCATTTACTTCTTCTTCTTAAAAAAAAATTGATTTCAGAGAGGAAGGAAGAGGGAGAGAGAGAGAGAGAAACATCAATGATGACAGATAATCATTGATCGGCTGCCTCCTGCAAACCCCACACTGGGGATTGAGCCCACAACCCGGGCATGTGCCCTGACCAGGAATCGAACTGTGACCTCCTGGTTCATAGGTTGACACTCAACCACTGAGCCATGCCGGCTGGGCTGCATTTACTTCTTAAAGGGTCTCCTGTCCTAACCCAGGGCTGGCAGGGCCCCTCTGCAGTCCAGCCTGTGGGTAGGTTGTCCTGTCCTTTCTCTATGTCACCGACAGACCATTGTGTGAGGCTCCCTGTTTGTTGGCCCAGGGTGATTCCTGACCTTGGGTGCTTGTCTCACCACCATGAGTTCGTCCCTAATGCTCGGCCTTCTTCCTAGGGAGCCCGTGGATGAGGTGCTGCAGATCCCCCCGTCCCTGCTGACATGTGGAGGCTGCCAGCAGAACATCGGGGACCGCTACTTTCTGAAGGCCATCGACCAGTACTGGCACGAGGACTGCCTCAGCTGTGACCTCTGTGGGTGCCGGCTGGGTGAGGTGGGGCGGCGCCTCTACTACAAGCTGGGCCGCAAGCTCTGCCGGAGGGACTATCTCAGGTACCCTCCTCGCCACCCTCGGGGCCCTCAGCAGGGAGGCCGGTGTCCACAGACATCGGAGTCTGGGTCCGTCTGTGGGGCACCTGCCAGAATGAGCTCGGGCTGCAGAGGCTGTCTCTGCGGCCCCATGCAGAGAAGCAGTTGGCATTTCTTCCTGTTTGGGAAGCAGGTTTCCATCTATTCCTACGGGGGTAAAAGACAAATAGTTTAAAGGCAAGAGAACGATAAACGCAAAATGCAGAATACTTCGTAAGTGTGAGGGTGGGCTCTTAGGAGCTCATGTAATGCTTTAAAGCATACCTATCGGTTATAACTATTCCTTTGTATGACTCCAATGTGATGGGAGGAGAAACTTAAAAATAGAAAGCATGTTCCCACTATGGCGCTCCAAGAATTTGACTGTCACCGTAGGAAGGCCCTGAAGTCAGTTGTAGGTTTGAGCCCTGGCACCACTGCTTTCTAGCTCTGGGACCTGGGTCAGTTACTTAACTTTCCTAAGCCTTGATTTCCTTATCTGTAAAATGGGGATAATAGTAATACCTACTTCCAAGGAGGAGGTGAGGGTTAGATGGGATAATGCACGTAAGGTGCCTGACTTGGTGCACAAATATCAAATAGATGTTAGCTGCTCTTGTAACTGACCCTCCTGATGTTGCCATTAAGACTTCTCCTGCTGCCCTAGCTGGTTTGGCTCAGTGGATAGAGCGTTGGCCTGCGGACTGAAGGGTCCCTGGTTCGATTCCAGTCAAGGGCACACGCCCGGGTTGTGGGCTCGATCCCCAGTAGGGGGCATGCAGGAGGCAACCAATCAATGATTCTCTCTTATCATTGATGTTTCTATCTCTCTCTCTCCCTCTCCCTTCCTCTCTGAAATCAATAAAATACACATATAAAAAATATATATATTGTTATAAAAAAAAGACATCTGTCTAAAGAACAAAGAGATGGGAGCATGGAGGGGCAAATAGGACCTCTACTGAGACAACCACTGAGGACCTCTCTAATGCTCCAGGTCATATATACGATTGGCCATTTGCTCCTTCCAGCACTCAAGGAGTGCCTTTGCCCGGAATGTTCTAGAATTTCCAGTTTCACATTAGCTGCTGCAGAGGTAACTCTGTGCCCTCTATTGTCAGATCTGCTCAACTGTGTAGCTGTCAGTTTTTTGCCATCTTCCTGTGGCAGAGGGTCCATGGAGCATGCAGCCCTAATACACGAGGACCACCCAACCCTGGGAAGCTTGTTTAGACTCCAGTGCCCTTGGCTGCCAGGCCAGCTCTTCCTCCCCAGCCCACCCTGCCGAGCATTTTACATTAAAAAAAAAAAATTGCAGGCAATTCCACAGTGAAGAAAGCTTATCTGCTTACCGAGAGGCTGATAGGATAAGCTTTCCTCCCCCTAAATTCCCTGATAAAGTCCTTGCAAATTTGGTGATTCAAAGAAAATAAGTAGGGTTTTCAGTGATCATGATTATCTTTTTGGTCAATTTCTTATAAGTTACAAAAGGAAATAGAATCGGGATAAATAGAGACCTGATTTTGCTGGCGACCGGTTTGCCAAGTCGATGCAGAAGGCAGACGAGCAAATGATTCCCATTGGGCCCCCTGACTACATCCCTGTCAAATCATTTGAATCTTATTAAATGAAGTGCCGGGAGAGTAAGGTCAGAAGAGCCGGGGCTTCTCCTATCTCTACGGTTTTATATAACATTCAAGAATAAACCCGGTGCTGCCTGGCCTTGTTAATCTTTTCCATTTTTAAAAAGGAGAGAAAGAAATAGTCTGGGAGAACCCAATGTTAATTAACTTGTGTCTTGGTGACATGAAATAATTCTTCTCCCTGCTACATTCCTAGGCAACATGTTAATTAACTGTGTTAGTGCAGGCGGTTCCAGCCATCTTTTAATATTTATATTATTGTTATTAAAATGGGCAGGAGAAGGCTTAAGACGTGACACCTCTCGACAGAGGAGAAAAATATTTTTATTTTTGCTTCGGGATGGCCCTTTAGCCACGAACTTGTTTGTAAGGTATCTGTCAGTGACTTAACAAGGGCATGCTGGAGTGACTCCAGGGGTCCTATGATGGGGTTCAGGTCTCCCCACTGGGATAACTTCTCCTGAGGATCTCCAATGGCCTACTCGCCAGTTACAGTCTTTTCCCAACATTTATCCTCAAATATTCATGAGACACCACGCAGGGCCTAAAGCCTGCACTGTTGTGTTGTGTTGTGTTGTGTTGTGTTGTGTTGTGTTGTGTTGTGTTGTGCTGTTGGGAACCTAACAGTAGCTGTCACTGTGAGTGCTGGCCCACATCCCTTCTGGTCTCTTTTTACCAACTTTTGTGTGCAGGGCGCCCACCAACCCAGTGGTTTCACTGTCAACAGCCAGCACCTGCATCTGTTACAGCCAGAAGCCTGCCCACTCCCCCCAGACGCCCAGATCACCTGAACCAATGACCTGCGCTGGGGGAGCACCAAGACCCCGAACCCTTGCCTGGTGCCTGGAGCCAGGGTGACCTGGAGACATAATTTACACCTCAGAGTCCTCTTGCCGACTGGCCAGAGGTCCCCCTCCCCGCCCCCCCACATCCAGGGACTCAGCCCAAGATGCAGTTGTGTGCACCTTGCTTGCCTTCTGTCCAGTGTCCTTGCCCCCTATCCCAGTGGTTGGCAAACTGCAGCTCGCGAGCCACATGCGGCTCTTTGGCCCCTTGAGTGTGGCTCTTCCACAAAATACCACGTGCGGGCATTCACGTACAGTGCGATTGAAACTTCGTGGCCCATGCACAGAAGTCGGTATTTTGTGGAAGAGCCACACTCAAGGGGCCAAAGAGCCGCATGTGGCTCTCGAGCCGCAGTTGGCCGACCACTGCCCTATCCGGTTTCCCAAGAACACATTCTCAGGGGCTCTGCGTCTGGGATCTCCAGCCTGAGGCCCCAGTTCTCAGTGCCAGCGCTGAATGCTCACGTTAGAGGTCAAGTCCTAGTGTATTTTTACTCTGAGCAGAACCTCCCAATACCTGAGCTGGAAGGGGCTGCAGAGGCCTTGGCTTCCAGTCCCCTTGCTGTCCAACTCAAGACGCAGAAGCCGGGAGAGAGGAGTCCTATGCTCCGGGGCACCTGGCTTGTTAGAGGCGATGCTAACTAGACCTGAACTTGTCTCCCAAATGTTACTCCTTCGGCCTTCCCTTCATTAGCTGCCTGATGTGTCTTGTAATTTACCCCCGACTTCCCTTTAATAAACGCTGTCCTTCCTTAAGGGTCACACACCCCAGGCAGTTGGCTTCATTTCACGCACACTGTTTTGTGAGTCGTTGAGCCTTGCTCAGGCCCAAACTCAACTTACTGAACAGTCAGGAAACCAGAATTGCCTTTCCACTCTGTGACCTCCAAGGTGGCAGTTTCCTACCGCTCCGCCATCTGCTACGCTGGGATAGAATGTTCTCCCGCAGTAATGAGTTCTCTTCCTCCCAGGTGGTGCCTTGAAAACGCCCAAGCTCTTCCAATGGGAAGCGGGATTCGGAGGGAAACGAGCTGGCCCTGGCTCTAGCAGGGAGCTCTCTGCCCTCAGACCAGGTCTGCTTCATCCCGTTAAATTTCGCCCAAATGTTTCTTAATTTGTCAATTGCCCTTATCTGCCCTACAACCTCTCAGAGGGTACCGATTGATCCCCTGCTATTCTGAAGTTAATAAGAACTTCCAGTAAGAACAAGCACTTACCTAAAATTGTCCTAAAGGTTTTATGTGAAAAGGACCTGCTAAAAGGCCACGCTATCAGGCACGTGTGAAAATGACTTCCTGTTGCCGGACTGGTGCAGTTGGGAAGACCCGAGATGCGTTAAGACACAATCAGTGTTGGCTTAGCCCTTGACCGTCGGTGCTGTGACATACTCCCTTAGATCCTCCAGCAGCGGAGTGAGGTAGATGCTATGCTCACTGCCCTTTCACAGCTCACAGGAACCAGAGGTCTCCCCAGAGTCACAGGCGCTCAGGGGGACTCCTGGGCTGACTACCCCTGGCTCTTCTGATTCCAGTACTTGGGATACTCATCCACTCTTGCAGGCTGCTTCCCTAACTTCCAGAATCACCTGTAAGTGCTCGTTAACACACAGAACGCTGGGCCTCACCCCCGCCAACGAGGGTCTCAATCAGGGGAACCTGAGCATGTGCATTGCTGACACATTCCCCCCTGGGGAATGCTGGTGGTCCCAGGACCACACTTGGAGAACCACGGCACTTGGAGAACCATGCACTTGGCTCCACTGTGTGCATCTCCCACATTGTCACTGGATAGTGCTTAAAATATTCAGAGACTGGTCTAGTGAAATATTCATTGACTGGTCTATGGAGACGTAGGAGAGTCTTTATTTCAATGTCAGAAGTTTCTCCAAAGATTCATGGCAACGGGGCAGCAAGGACCTTGAATTAAGATCTTCCGTTCAACGTAGAGAGATGCTCTTTGTCCTCTAGGTCTCCGAGGCTGATTAACTGTACCACGTGCTTTCTGTCCAACCCCCTCTGTCTCCCAGAAGCCGGGGGCCCCGTGGACAGTCACGTGGAGGTGGCCTCGGTAGCTTATGGAATTAGTAGCTGTTGACATGATAGAACTTGAGAGCCTCTGAAAGATGCCCATTTCGTTACATTCTTGGTCAATTCTCTGTCAGCGGGTCCCCCAGGGGTTTTACTGCAGCTTCTCTTCTAAGATGCAAGTCCCCCTGGGAGGGGACACGGGATACATGCCTAACCTCTGAACTTAGATCACTTCCGGTGAGCAAAGAGTGAAACAACACCCTGTGGATCACAGCTGTTCTGCATGGTCTGGGAGGACCTGAGCTCTCAGTGGGGTGGTTAGAGCACCTGGGGGGGGGGGGGGGGTGGGGGTGGGGGGGGGGGGGGGGGGCGGCTGCAGGCAGGGAGAGAGCTCAGAAGAGGGGCCAGTTATGCCAAACACAAACGCCACAGATTACGGTTTCATCCCAGAAACCGCAGGAAAGGCTGTACGCGTCGGTCATCTGTGTGAGCCCAACTCCTCCTTGCTTCCTGACATCTTGGAAATTCAGCCTCCTCCTCAAGCCCTTTCTGCCAGTGTCTCTGCCAGTCTTCTCAGCTTTTCTCTCTTTCTCTGCCCCCTCCTCCCCCAGGCTGTTTGGCCAAGATGGTCTCTGTGCCTCCTGTGACAAGCGGATCCGTGCCTATGAGATGACGATGCGGGTGAAAGACAAGGTGTATCACCTGGAGTGTTTCAAATGTGCCGCCTGCCAGAAGCATTTCTGCGTGGGCGACAGATACCTGCTCATCAACTCCGACATCGTGTGCGAGCAGGACATCTACGAGTGGACTAAGATCAATGGCATGATCTAGGCATCTCTGGGAGGTGCTCCACCCAAGTCACTGTCTCCAGGGGGTCTTCACTCTTAGGCGCTTTGGGGATTCGAGGGCGGGGTGAGGCATTTCTTAGCGGGTGGTAGACCCTAACTGGGCACACGACACAGCATCTAAGTGACATAATGCAAAAAATGATACCTAAATGTGACAAAATGACCGGCCTTTAGGGAGGACGTATGATGGACCGTAGCCACAGCCTACCCATAATAACTGACATGATTAGCAAAGGCAGGGAGCGTTTGGGGAGGGGACAGCCTTTGGGCAGTCATGACGGAACTTTACATCTACAGATAGGGAGTTGTGGAAAGACGCGCTGTGACTTTGACCCTTGGCGACTAGAGATGTGCAATTGATTTCTTTACTTCCTGGCTTCCATGACAACCCTGTTCCAATCACTGTCCTCCACACACGAGAAGGATAGGAGAGCAGCCACCCTTTTTCCCTCGGCCACCTTCCCAAGGCCTTAAGCTCTAGACCCAAGGGAAGCAGCATAGAGACACATTTCAGTTGAAAATGGGAACTGTGACTCTTAACCACACACTTATTTAAAGCGACACTGATGAATCCCTGTTTTCAGATACCTTAGTTTTGAGGTGAGGAGTTCCACAGATTGTTTCTATACAAATGTAAATCTAAAAAAAAAAAAGGTTGTTCAACTATTTTGTTATTTTAGATTCTATCAAAGTATTTGTTGTGTGTAGTTAAAAAAACAAAACAAAACACCAAACCTCTGCAGACAATAAAAACGACAAGACTAAAATGTAGTGTTGTTTATTTGATAATGACTTAACAAATTGGGATGGCGGGGAAATGGCTTTTTATATTGTAAAGGAGAAGTAAATAAGCAATTTACTTTTAGGTCAAATAAAAAGTTCCGTTTATTGCTGGGGTTTGTACGAGGCAGGCACATTTCTATATTACTGGCAATTATATAACAGGTCATCATGTAGCTCGGAGGGATGGGGAATAATTAAATTGTTATTGTAAGACGCACATTTCACTTCAGCATTGTACGAAGTAAACGGAAGATCATTGCCTTTGGGAAACCTATAACCTAGAAAGGACACAAATACATAAAACAGATTCCCTTTGGGAGAGAAGGTAATTACCTAGTTTGAAATGTGGCAAAGATGCTGAGCTTGACACTTCGATTTTCCCAGACGGGTGTCTCAGGGTATTTTATGACAAGTGGTTAAGAGGACCTCACTCTGAGGATTTAAAGCAGGCACCTTCCCTTGGTGCGGATTTTTTTTCCCCATTCACGCTATTCTGGTCTCTGAGAACTGACTCTGAGCGCCACCTGCTGGTCGTCCCCTCTCAAGACTGTCCCAATGAAAGACCAACCTAGGTGGACATTCTTTTCATTTGTTCAATACAAATTGGCAAGCAGTCTTAATATGTTTAGTTATTAAGACATCAGAAACAGGCATCTATTTCTACGGTTAATTAACTATGATGTTTCTTTAGAACTTCCATCACTAAGGTTTATTTGATTTCTTCTAGAGGAGAAATAATTAAGAGTTGGCTCTCTTGGTCTGTAAAAGTGGTTGGGAAATCTGGCTGCTTAAGGTGGCCTATTTAAAACTAATCTAATTACATTGCATTTCAACTCAGGTGGCAGTAGGGTGCTGCCAGTGAGGGGATGTTTGTTCTGAATCACCAAAGGGGCCCTGACCAGTGTGGCTAAGTTGGTTGAGCATCACCCCGTGCACCTGAGAGAGGTCACTGGTTCAATCCCCAGTCAGGGCACATGGTGGGGTTTCGGGCTCAGTCCCCAGTAGGGGGTGTGCAGGAGGCAGCAATCAATGTTTCTCCCTCTCCCTCCCTCTCTCTCTAAAATGAATAAAAACATACTTTAAAAAATAAATCAACAAAGGGGATGCGGTTCTCAAATTATAATCAGAATTCAATCCACTATTTTTAATTATACCAACATTAATTGTAACGACAATAGCAATAGATTTTAGCTATGCAACTATTTTATAAGCAGTATTAAGTGAAAATAAAAATGTTTCTCGCCTGGAGGCAGCTGATAGGGGGTTCTCTCTCATCGATGTTTCTAACTCTCTATCCCTCTCCCTTCCTCTCTGTAAAAAATCAATAAAATATATTTTTAAAAAAATCAACAAAGGGGATGCGGTTCTCAAATTATAATCAGAATTCAATCCACTATTTTTAATTATACCAACATTAATTGTAACGACAATAGCAATAGATTTTAGCTATGCAACTATTTTATAAGCAGTATTAAGTGAAAATAAAAATGTTTCTCGCCTTGGAAGGGTAAACTTCATTCTTAATCCCTGAGGTAGTACAACACATAGAAGATTAAATAACTCAGCCAATACCTTTGCCATCCTCAATAAAGCAATGATGAACATTTTCCTTTTGTCCTTGGCACAATCTTGCAGAATTGAGAGTCCTTATGGTAAGTCATCCCAGGAGCCCAAATGCCTAACCCACAACTGACTTGAGAGGAAGGACATATAAAGAGACTTCTGGAGAGAGAGAGAGAGAGAGAGAGAGAGGCTTCCAGGGGACCAGCTCCCAGAGTCTACCTTGGTGACTTTTGCCCGAGTGTGTCACCCAGGTGCCCTAGACCGGAGTCAGGAGAACCGGGCGCCTGCCCCCTTCCCTGGTCCATGCCTTAAGTCAGCAGTTTGCCAAGATGTTTGCTCCCTCTCGCCTCAGTAATCTTATGCCCAGAACCAGCTTCCTGTCATTGCTGTCTCTAATATTACTACTGCTTCTCGGGGAATCTTGAAATTCCACAGTTAAGATAGAGCAGTGGCTGGGAACTTCACCATCTGAAGACTTGGAGTTGAATTGCAGTGGCAGGACTGTGTTACTTAACGAACATTTCTATAACCCGTACCATGTGCCGGGCACTCTCCTAGGTGCTTTACAAATATTGGCTCCTTTAATCCGCGTAACAGCCCTGTGGGGCCGCTTCTATTCATTACCATCCATAGTTTACTGTTGGGGAAGCTGAGGCACAGACAGGTTACGTAACTTGCCTAAGGCCCTATAGCTAATAAATGGCAGGGGTCGGCTTTAACCGAGGTAGGGCCTTCACCTTGTGCTCTGCTACCTCTCTCTCTCTCTCTCTCTCTCTCTCTCTCTCTCTCGGTCGCACTCACCTGAAACTCAGGTTTATCATCCGCAGAATACCAGGTTATTTGAAAATATCTGAGTTTGGTCTAACCAGAAATGTAACCGAAGCACAATAATATAAGACTAACACCATAACGATGAGATGTAAAAAGTGCTATGGAAACACACATAAAGGAACAATTAAATTGGCCCAGGGGTGGCTATCTGGAGTAAAGTGGAAATGACATTTGAAATGACCTTGGACCAGGAAGAAGGTGACACTGGCAAGGGCAAAAACTCAGAGACCTTGACCTTCAGAGCAAGGTGTCAGGTGAGCCCAGGGTTTTCACGCTGACGTTTGTCACAAATCTAAGTCAAAACCCAGGAATCTCTGAGGGGCAGGAGGAGGAAGCAAGGGAGGTAAAAGATGGACCTGGAACATCTTTTTATGCCAGAAAGTAAGGAAGTGTTCAAAAGAATAATATAGGCATGGCAAAGAAGCCAGCTCGTAGGGGCTATCAATGGCCAAATCTGGAACAACTTGACTACCGAAATATTTAAGGACAATGATGAGCTAGAAACCACTGGGGTTGGGGGGAGAGATCATTTGTGAGTTAACACCAAAAATAAATAAATGGAGCGAAGGGAGGGCTCTTGCTTACAGCAGAATCTTGGGCTCCAACTGGTAAATGTGAAGCGTGTGTGGAGTAGGAAAATCATTTCGCAACTCTCACAGTAAGATGACAGAACCAAACAGGAATCATCAATAGCTGCTACAATTCTACAAAGAAAGAGGCGGCTACTCGGATGTTCTTAAAGCGCCTTCCCATATGTTGCTTATTAGTTGCCAGGGGAGGGGGCAGTAATTACACAGTGGAGGCCTGGATTGCACCTTGAGCAGGTGGTCAGTGAGGGGCAGATGGACACGGCGTGCCCCCAGATGTGACACCCTGCCAAGGACACAGCGTCACTCTCTTTAGCGTGCCGGCTGCGAATGCATCACACAGATCTACCTATGAGACACATTACCAGGCAAACTCAAAATCACGAACTTCGTACTTAAAAAGGCCGGGAGCGGACTCTATTGTTCAAAACGGTCAACATTGTAAAAGGCAAAGATGGGCTGTGTTCCCGATCAAAGAAAGCTGAGGAGACCTGACCGCTAAAGCCAACACCCGGCTCTATGCTGCATCCAGGGCTGGAGCGGGGGACATTTCTCTGAAGGACATCTTGGGTCCATTGATAAAATTGGAATGTGAATGGGTAGATTTGTCCAAAGCATAGCTGGTAAACCAGCGAAGCCCATACCTGCACTGTGGTTCTCTGGGGCGATATCCCTATTATTAGGAAACACACACTGAAATATTTAGGAGTAAAAGGTCATGATGTATATAACTTATTCTCAAATGAGTGAGAAAAAATTCATGTGGGTGTTGTGTGTGTTTGTGGTGAGAGAGAGAGAGAGAGAGAATCAATGTTAAAGCAAATGCGGTAAAAATGTTCACAGGAAGATTCTAGGTAAAGGACACAGGTGTGCTAGTTTCGTTACAGTTTTCCTGTAAGTTTAAAACTACTTTCAAATAAAAAGTTTGTTAAAAATTCAGGAATTTGGACTATTTTTTTCTTTTTTAAAAAATATGTTTTTTGTTGATTTTAGAGAGAGAGGAAGGAAGAGAGAGACATCAATGTGCGAGTGAAACATGGATCGGCTGCCTCCTGCACACCCCCTACTAGGGATGGAGCCCACAACCTGGATATGTGCCCCGACCAGAGATTGAACCCATGACCTCTCAGTACATGGGACGATGCTCAACCAATTGAGCCACACTTGCCAGGGCTGGGCTTTTTCTTGTTTTGGGTTTTCATTGCAATGAGGAGAAGAACAAGGAGGTAAAGAGAGAAAATATATAGTTTGGAATTCAGTAATATGCTACTATTCATTTCTCATAATTTCAATGTACTTTGACCTTAGAAGTGAAGGTCATGTGTCTCAAGCAAGTAATTCCCCCTCAGATACACATGCACATAGGGTGTTTAGGAAGATTCACCGTGTGCTAATTTCTGAAGCAGGTTATTTTGCAACCTTATAAAATGAGCTTACTGCCAATTCTGCATTTCCTTTGTAATTAGAATCAAGATGTAATCATCTGGCTCTGAAATGTGCATATCAGAGGGCCAGGAATCGAAGCTATAATATTTTATGTCTTATATCTAGATCTAAGAGTTGAGTTAAAAGATATTTCAAAACGCCAAAGTCATTTCCGTTCCCCACCAGTGGCTGTGTATAAATTCTCCCAGAAAATCATAATTTCTCTGAGTTAATAGAATCTTTGAAGCTAAATCAAGTCAATTTCCATTGTCACATTGTGCAGCTTTTGAACTGAGCTCACTGAATGATCGATCCTATTTGATGGCCACCTTGAGGATGGCTTTGTGGTGAGCCCGAGAAAGCCCCCGCAGCAGCCCTGTGGACCCCAGCCTCCCATCCTGCCCCATTCCCTCTCATTACTTAATGAGCAGCTCAAGGCAAATGCCCCCTTACATATGCAGTAAGTACCGCAGATATGAAGGCAATGGAATATCATAGAAAGAACACTAAAATGGAAATGGGAATTTGATTTGGCCACTAGTTAGGGGTGTCTTTAAGCAGACCCCAGTTTCCTCATTTGCACAGAATTCAAATCCTAATATAATCAATGTAAGTATAATGTCCAAGGCATTTGCCATCCTGGAATCTTTTCATTGCACTTAATGTTACCTGACATAATGGGAGGGGGTGTAATGTAAAAGAGCGGTTTTTAGAGACAAATGGGCTTGGGTCTAGTTCTAGTCAGTCTTCTCATCTGTAAAATGCAGATAATAATACTTACATACATTAGCATATTCTTGCCAAAAATTATGGGTAATCTATGTAAAGCAACAAGACCAGTTCCTGGCATTCATGATGCCATAAATATGTGTTGAGCATCGTCTACGTGCCAGACACTGTTCGTGGCAACAGAGACACAATGGTGAGCAAGACAGGCATGATTCCAGTTACTATGGCCCTTATATTCTCGTGGGAGGAAGCAGAAAATAAATGAGTAGCTAAAGAAATGAACATGTTTATTTTAATGACAAATGAAGTTAAGATGCAGAGTGACGTTTTCATTCTAGAACTGGGGGGTGGTCAGGGAAGGCCTTGGTGAGCAAGGGCCTTTGAGCTAGGTCCAGATGACAGGAAGGATCCAGCCATGGAAACATCTGGAAACAGAGGGCCAGTACCGAGGTCATAGGCCGAGAGCGAGCTTGGGGAGTTCACAGAACTCCCAGACGTCCCAGAGGAGCTGGAGAAGACAAGCCATCCTGAGGCCAGATCATGCAGGATCCAGAACTCCCAGACGTCCCAGAGGAGCTGGAGAAGACAGACAAGCCATCCTGAGGCCAGATCATGCAGGATCGTGTAGGTCTGGAGATGAGCTCAGATTTTATTCCGAGTGGAATGGCAAGCATTTGGGATCTTTTAAACAGGAGGGTGACATACCACTCTGGTTAGCGTTTTAAAAGATTGCCCTGCATGGATACATGGAACAGAATGACAGCTGTCAGAGGGGAAGGGAGTTGGGGGAGTAGACGAAAGAAGGTGAAGGGAGTAAGCGATATAGATATACTAGTAGATAGATAGAGATAGAGATAGATAGAGATAGAGATAGAGATAGAGATAGAGATGTAAATAGCAAATATTATGAGTATAGGACTGATGAGTACTGGACTGAAAATTTAAAACACTGCTTAGAATTAACATCACTATGTAGCTTATCTGACCAATAGAAATGCTTTCCTTCCATTAATGTAATTGTTCCCTTTCCTGTTCTCATAAACACCCCTTGCCTTTGTCTCCTACTTGGAACACTATTTGGGTCTCTGCCTTAATGAAGCAGTGCTTCCTGAATAGCTATTTTTTTAAATCTCAAATTAATAATCATTGCTTCTCACTTTGGCCTTTTATTTTTAGGTTAACACATAAAATTTCTATAAGGAAACATAAGAGAAAATCTTGCAATCTTGAGCTAGGCAATAATTTCTTAGATGCAATATAAACAGCATGGATCACAATTTTTTTAATTAATAAAATGCACTTTATCAAAATTTTAAAATTTTGTCTTTCAAATAAACCACTAAGAAAATGAAAAAGCAGCCCAGCCAGCATAGCTCAGTGGTTGAGCATCGACCTATGAACCAGGA
>NW_005356944.1:5073384-5074683 GCF_000412655.1 Myotis brandtii | reverse complement strand
TCTCTCTCTCTCTCTCTCTTTCTCTCTGAAATCAATATAAATATATTAATTTAAAAAAGAAGATGAAAAAGCAAGGTACAGGCTGGAAGAAAATACTTGCAAAGCATGTATCTGATAAAGGACTTGTATCCTGAATATATAAAGAACTCTTACAGCTCAATAACAGAAGACAACTCAACTCAAAGGCATAAAAGATCTGAATAGACACTTTGCGCTGAAGAAGATATGCAAATGAAAGACTCCTCAGCAATAAAAAGAAAAAAAAATATACCTACTGATATATGCAGCATGAATGGGTCTTGAAAGCATTGCACTCAGTGAAAGAAGCCAGATACAAAAGACTCCCATTCATACAAAGGTCTACAAAAGGGAAACTTACAGTGACAAAGTCAAAACAAATCAGCGGTTGCCAGGAGCTGGGGTGGGGGGCAGGTGGGCAGGGTGGAGAGTGGGCAGGGAGCACAGATTCACCTCCGAATGGCATAAGGGAGCCTTTGGGGACGATGTACATGTTCCATTTCATGACTGTGGCCACAGTTACACGAGTGTACATTTGTTAATGTGTTGAATTAAACACTTAAAACTGGTGAATTTGATCACATGTAAATTATGCCTCAATAAAGCTTATTTAATAAAAACACTGAACATGGTCTCTTTGTTGGACAGGACTGGAAATATAAATCTGAATAGATTTCTGTGCCCTTTGACCATACACCATACATAATCACAAAACACAACATTGGCGATAAGAATGGACGATTACAGGTTGTTATGAGGACCAAATTAAATGATGAACGTAAAGCCATTTGAACGGTGCCTGACATGGAATTCAGTCACCAGCCCAGAGACACTCTCTCAGCCTCCTGTCTTTGTTCTGACTCAGTCAACAGCCTTCTCCACAGCCTTCGCTGCTCACTGCACAAGCTTCTGTCAGGGCGTGTTCCCCAGGTGGTTTTCCTACAGGGAGAGTTGGCCCTGAGTGTCCAGTGCCCCAGATAACTTCATTTTCAGATTAAAATTACATTGTGTATTATGGTTGAATCTCGCATGAGTTTGGTTAGTATGAGTCACCCCCACCCCCTATCCCAGGGGTGGGCAACCTTTTTGTGAGTGCGTGCCAAAACCAGCAAAAGCTCTGACTCAAAATTCTTCTGCGTGCCAACCCTAATCTTTTGAGAACTGTTACGCCTTACTTGATATCTCTTAAGGTGTACGTATGTGAAGAACCTTGAAGAAATAATAAAATTCATTCGAGCGACAAAAACACAGTATATGATGATGAAAAATACATTTATTTTT
>NW_005356944.1:5057815-5072724 GCF_000412655.1 Myotis brandtii | reverse complement strand
GTCAAGGAGGGAAAAAGGGAGGGACTAATGAAATATGATTTCATTTTCTTGGAATAGGCATAACTCTGGCTTATTCTGTGTGGCTATTCTGGTTTATAAATGATATTCTCTTTTTTTGTTCTAGGGGGAATTCCTGACCTCGACCTAAAATAGACGTTTTGGTTGAATTCTCATTCCCAGAAAGAGCAAGTAGCAAAGAAACAATAAATTCTTTTCTAATGCTTCCTAGGTATATCCTTATCCTGGCACAGGCAGAATAGGATGCTGCAGCAAGGGGAGGGAGCTGCTGGTGGCAGGTGTTGATAATATAGACCCAACTGTAACTGGTAATATAGACCCGACTGTAAGCACACGCGGGTTCCCCGGCACACCGATGGCTCGGCCCCAGGTCCAATAGCTGCAAAGGAAGCAATTGCTAGAGAGGAAGGAATTGTGGTCTAAATGTCGGCTAGTGTAATACTAACTCTGCAGCCGGAGACCTGTATAAGTCGATCAGAACAACTCTGTGGACCCGTGACCACATTCCTGGATAGTTTCCATGAAAATAAACCAATACCACTGCTGGATTTATCTTTGCTCCTTGGACATTGTCTTAATGTCTTCGTTTGACCCTAAATTCATGAATCCAGGAGAAAGGCTGGATTTGGGGATGTATTATTGATGAATTTTTATTTAATCATTATCCCCTTTTGACCGCTTTTCCAATGTATTTTTCTGTAGCAGAAACAAAATACAGTTGAAATCATTTCTTAAAGTTGTAAAATTGGAATCATTTCTGCCTACCCGCTTCACGGGGTTGTTGTGAAAATAAATAACGCATTACAACAGCACGTGTCACATAGTAAGTGCTATGTAAACGGTGGCAATTATTATTTACATGTTCCCACTCGGAGAACCAATCCCTAGATTAAGAATGAGTCAAAATGTTAAATTTGCCAAACTCACCTTAAAGGTGTGTGATTTTTATAGGAAATGTGGCATCAAGATACTTGGGAAGTTAGCCAATGCTGCTATTGGTACACATTTTCAAACGAGATCGTGGACTCAGAGAATTGGGACCTCGAGGGAAAGACCAACACTTCCCTTTCCTGGATGCAGAGAAGGGGATCCCGAGAAAGAAGCCACAATAGCAAACCTGCAGTCATGATCAGTAGCCCACGGTCCCTGCCCAGGGTTCCCCAGAATGCTATGCTGTGGCTAACAAGACGTATTTTTTTTAAATATTTTATTGATTTTTTACAGAGAGGAAGGGAGAGGGGTAGAGAGTTAGAAACATCGATGAGAGAGAAACATCGATCAGCTGCCTCCTGCACACCCCCTACTGGGTATGTGCCCACAACCAAGGTATATGCCCTTGACCGGAATCGAACCTGGGACCCTTGAGTCCGAAGGCCGACGCTCTATCCACTGAGCCAAATCGGTTAGGGCAAGACGTATTCTTTATAAAGGGCTTCAGAAAAGCTAAACACTCTACCAACCAGAGATAGTGTGAGCACTCTACTTGGACAAGTAAAGTCTGAGCTTCTCATCTGTTCCCCTCATGGAAATGACAGCCAGCGCAAGCAAAATGCCTTGCGATTGGAAAGGTAAGAGGACCCAACTCACCAGACCTCCTGCTATGACCGACGGACTCCTCCCAGCTATGATGCCTGGGAGACAGGTAACCTGTGCAGCCAACAAAAACACATTTAAAAGAAGCAGAAGCAAGCGATGCTACACGTTGCAAAGCCACCCGATATTCAGATGCGCTCTCCTGAGCTGTGTCTAATGCCAGCATCCTTTTTTTAAAGAGACATATCCGTTTCAGTCAAGGTTTATATTTCACTTTCCCCATTCCTCCCTGCCTGGACGAGGGGAAACACACACAAACACACACACATACACACTCTCACACACACACACATACACAGACACTCTAATGCCCTTGATCAGGGCGACAGCAGCGAGACATGAGAGATTTCCGGGAGAACGGTGGTTAGGCCACACTTTCCATGAGCGCTGGCTGCAGCAGCCAGCTCTGCCATCATTCTCTCAAGGTAATGCCTTGCTCCCCATTGTCATTGCATCTCGGCATCGAATTATTGGAATTCCACACGCATCGACAGCACTCCGAAGGGCCCTGCCAATTTGTGCAGCTCGCTTGGAGGAGAGCTTCAGGAAGCATTACTCATTTATACGGCGCCCGAGCTCCCGCTGTGGATTCAGCGCGCAGGACTGCCTGCAGGTGCGGCCCTCAGCTTAGCTCTCTAATCCTGTAACCCTTTACCCCCAGCTCCTTCCCACAAACATGGGCAACGAATCCCCGGGCTGGTGTCCCGGCTCTGGGAGCTTCTGTTCCTGCAGATGGAGCCGGGCTGCCAGAGGCAACCTGGAGACAGGGCCAGGTATCTGGCTTCAGACCGGCCTTGGGGTGAGAGCCCCAAAGCACAGCACACAGCGCCCCCTTCCAACATTTCCATACCGCTGAAGTCTGGTTAAAATGCACATCTGTCCACGCTAGTGAGGCGGCTGATAATGACCCACCTTCTGTTGGGGGGGAGGGGGGGGCGCGAGAGGCGGGGGGAGCCATTAGCAAGGGAGTCTGGGGAGATTTTTTTTTAATGACCTAGGAAAAAGTCTCACACAACATAAATGAAAAAAGAAATGTTGTCCAATCCCAAATCTTATATATATGTTTTATCTGTGCATGTGAGTATGCATACACACACATATTTAACGGGAAGAAAATACGTTAAAATGAACAGTGATCATTTTGTTTTTATCTTTGTCTATATTTCGTAAAAACAAACAGGTGTTACTTTTATATCCAGGAAAATAAATGCTGTTTAGAAAGAAAATTTCCATCAAGGGTGTTTTTTAAAAGAAAATGACTATTTTCCAAAGGTTCACTACACCTCAACCCAAAAACCGCCCCCCCCCATTCTGAAAGTAAGGGGTTCCTGCCCGCGGCCCCCTGCTTAGAGAGGCTGCCACAAGGGGGTTCTCCAAGCACAAGTCTGGGGTCCAGTGAGGAGTTGGTCTAGCAGGACCATCAGTAACCACATCGATCCAGAGAGAGAGAGAGAGGGAGGTTGGGGGAGAGAGAGAGAGAGAGAGAGAGAGAGAGAGAGACATTGACCTGCTGCTCCACTGATTTATGCTTTCATTGGTTGATTCTTGCATGTGCCCTGACCAGGGATCGAACCCACAACCTTGGCATATCAGGACGATGCTCCAACCAACAGAGTTATCCAGCCAGGATGAATTCTCTCCTTTGAATTGATCTACCCAGAGAAAATAGCGAAGGCGGGAACAGAGGGGAAAGAGGAAGAGGGGGAAAGGATGAGCCACTTGAATGGCTAGGTGTGGACTGCTGAGGAAGAAATGCAGGACTCGATCGTTGGAGCTGCCATGGGCCCTGGACGAGCTTTCGGTTCTAGGGTTCCATGCCAGGCAGATCCACAATTTCTATTTTTCCCGTGAGGTCTTGGTGGTTGTTTCCCTGGGCATCTCGGAGAGAGAAGCATGGCCAAGAATCCTGTTTCCCTTAGCACCGTGGGTTTCCTCATAACCATCTACTAATATTTGGGGTCAGATTGTACCTTGATCCTTCTAATCACAGGAGACAGGAACTTCAGGCTATCAGAGCCCTGAAAATAGGCAAATAGGTTCCATAGGTCATTTTATTCTTTATTAAGGACACTGCCCAAACCAAGGCTACCACCAGCCCATGTGGCATTTTATACAAATTTGAAAAAGCTACCCCTTCCTCAAGTTAACACAAAAGTTATGTTACTTATTTCTCAATAATAACAAATACTAGGAAAAAGTAATTGTATATAAATTATACAAATAAATGATTGATTAAACAATAATGGAAAATTCAAATGTTTAATTATAATATTAGGAACTTAAGTCACTGGGGTCTAATAATTTGTTGTAAGATAGATACACATCTTTTCTTGGTAGAAATAATTCTTTTGATAGTTTTAAGGCTTACTTTTTTTTTTTTAATAGCTCGTATGTTGTAGAAAGGATCACCAGATTGGTCATCTTTCTTATGGTATTGAGGACTTTGCGTTGGTTTTAACATATTTAGTTTTGAGAGGCCACAGTCTTCACTGATCATGGTATTGGTCAGATTAATTGTACCTTGAAAGTTTCAAAATAGTTTGAAGATGGATCTGGTACATTATTGTCATAGACATATTGCAACATTGTGGTGAGCGAATACTAGATTGTACAAAGACAACTTTAGGTCGTAGTTCTTTATACATTGATGAATGAGGCATAACGTTCTTCTATTTCAATTGTACTTTTTTTTTCAGTGTAAACTTTTTATCTGTAGAATTAGCCATTTGGATCAGTTTAGATGGTGCCAATTTTGTTGGCAACATCCAAAGCATCTTAGCCAGGAGCCAGTCAAACATATGCCTTCTTCTCGCCATCAGGCCCGATCAGGGTGCTGACCTTGGCCACCTCAATGTCATAGAGCTTCCTCACAGCCTGTTGGCTCTGGAGCTCATTGGCCTTGACATCCACAGGGAACACACGTGTATGATTGTCTTCTCTCTTCTCCATGGTGGACGCAGTGGTCAGGGGGGATGTGATGATGGCACAGTGGGCAGGCTTGTTTCCCGGGTGCGCTCTTCCGGGGATATTTGGTTGCCTTTGGAGCCTTAGAGTCTTTGGCCTCGGAAGGTGGGTGACATGCAGATCTTTTTTGTGTGGCTGTGGACGCCTTTCAGCACGGCTCTCTTTGCCTTCAAAGCCTTTGCTTTGGCTTCGGCTTTGAGAGGGGCAGGGGCTTCCTTCTTCGCTTTCGGTGCCATCTTCATCAAAAGGCCCAATGGACCATTTTTACCCGTTTTGATAGTAATGAGCTCTCTGGAACCGTGCGCCTCCGAGGACCCGGCATCCGGCCCCACCAGGAGCTTGCGGGGAAGGCACCATCTCAGACCTCACCTCACAATGGCTGAGTCAGAGTGTGCGTTTTCCTGAGATCCCTAGGTGCTCTGTTCACACGTGGAAACGTGAGAAATACTGATCGAGGCTGCTGGAAAGGCCATGATGTCTTTCAGCAATGTCGACTGTTCCTTTAAAGATAATAGAGAAGAAAGAGAAACAGATTTTGGATAAGTGGATCGTCGGTGGAAATAACATCTGAAACGAATCTCCCTCCCTTCGCTGGCATTTTCACATTGGGAGAGTTGGAGTCAATGTCAAGTAACTGCGACGTGTGTATCAGCAGTAACATCCTTCTGTAGTGGTCATAAATTCATTTTTCTTGGAAGGTTTCTTTAGCCCATTACAGGCTGTCAAGGGAATAATATACTGACTTCTGGTTCCCATCTAATTTTGCTTATCACACTCATTTTACCTTCATTCCAAATGAGTCCTGAGCAGTGCATTTTCCCCCCCTTCCTCCCTCCCCTCCCCACCCCCCAGGGGTGCCACCTCTACCTTCCTCACTTTTAAGCTCCAAGGGCCCTTCCTTTGCCTTTATAACTTGTGTCCTCAGTCTATTCCCTCTTTGAATTATTCCACCTTCGTGATTTTATAAATAAATGTTCACTTATAGTTGGAGTCTTGGCTCTGAATTCTTCCCTAGCCAGAACTCAAGTACCAAGGCTGCTGAACCCAGGTCTGGTCTGACCACACCGTCTAACACCTGGTGCCCTTCAGGCTGCTGCCAGCATTTCCTCACCTTAAAACAGTAAAATGGAGAATTTTAGAGATAGAAGGGTGTCCTCAGTCCATTCCCTCTTTGAATTACTTATTCCACCTCTGTGATTTTATAAATAAATGTTCACTTATAGTTGGAGTCTTGGCTCTGAATTCTTCCCTAGCCAGAACTCAAGTACCTAGGCTGCTGAACCCAGGTCTGGTCTGACCACACCAGTCTAGTACCTGGTGCCCTTCAGGCTGCTGCCAGCATTTCCTCGTCTTAAAACAGTAAAATGGAGAATTTTAGAGGTAGAAGAAACCCTAGAGATCATCTTGCCCAATATTCTTATTTTACAGATAAAAAAAAACAAAACCCTAAAACTCAGAAATCAGATGAAGAGATCAAAGATGGCAGTGGAGTAGGTGCAAGCTACACTCATTGCCTCTTAGGTACAAACTGGAATTACAAGCAGAAAATAGAGCAACTAACCTGAATAACCAGCTGAAGACTAGCTGGAGAGAAGTCTCATAGCAAGGATGTACAGATCAAGCCCCCTGAGGCTGGTGGGGAGGGTGAAGGGGGCTGGCCCTGCTTCCACAGGTGGCCGCTGAGATTCTGGAGGGATAGCTCCGCTGTAAAGGACCCCCTAAGAAGAGTGAGGCCTCAGTCGCAAGCTGGGTTCCCTGGCCCCCTGAGCAGTGCCTTGGAAAGAGAATATTTCAAAGGCTTGCATGCTCTTGGCTTGTGTTTTAGAACCTATGTTTGTGTTCACATCAGCAACAGGCACACAGACTCCCTCTAATGACGTCTCAGTAGCAAGATGGCATCTACTCAATTTTCCCATCTCAGATTCAACAGTGATCTTAAATTTTATGTTCCATAAATGCATTCTCAATATACTCCACCACTTGGCTAATGCAAAAAGAGTAGTTATATAATGTCTTAGATGATATAAAAGTGCTGGCAAAATAGATGTTTGCTGCCTGGTTCAATTCTGAACGTAAAGGAGATTCCTCAAGTTAACACAAAAGTTATGTTACTTATTTCTCAATAATAACAAATACTAGGAAAAAGTAATTGTATATAAATTATACAAATAAATGATTGAATTTTTTTGAGGCTCTGTGGCAATCCATTACATTCTCTACACATACCTGTGGCATTGCTCTATCCAATTTTTCTTTAGATTCGGTTTTTGTAAGTAGTCTTCTGAAGATACACACATACCCTTTCTTTTGTTTTGTCGTCGACTGGACAACCTCTTATGTCCAAATGGTCACATCTGAAATGTTTACTTTTTTGGAAATCCACCAATCTAATAACTCCCAAATGGCTTATGCCAGGAGTTGTATCTAAAATAATCAAATATTTGCATTTCTTATCTTTTTCAAAAGCAGGTCATGCATTGTATCTGCTATAACTTCATTTGATTTTACATTTCATGCCTTACAATGTGTAATATCATCTGTTAATTGATGTGCTATTATGTAACTCAATTTTGTATAATCTCCACCAAAGGAAGACAATTCTCATCACTGGACTCAGAGTTCGTTGGGTAAATCCTCCCCTTACACGTGGCCTTGCCAGAAGCTGAACGTGCAGAGTTCGTGCTCCAATGTGGCTTCTCCTCTTAGCGGCGTCTTTGTTACCTGCATCTCTCTCAGTGAACGTTCCCAAATTCAACTTTGACTTTCTAACACTACTGTTAAAGTGCATTTGCCTTCTTTTTATTAGTAATGTGGTACATGCTGCCAATTTTTGCTCACAGTTTCATTCTTCAGTTTATTTTTCATCCCTGAGGAATTTGCCACATAGGTAAAGCACAGAAATAATGAAGGTACATTAATTTGGGGTTTTTGATCATTAGTAAGAACTTATGAATAAATAATTTCTGAAAATTTTCTACCTATATTGAGGGTGTTAAATTTGATGGTAGTTAAATTTGTTATATAAAACAGACAAATGTCAACGAGACTGTTATTAATATTCAAATTCTTAAATATTCAAATTATATAGCCAGGTACCTGGATATATTCAGTTTAATGTGTTTATTTTCTCTTCCACTTTTTCTCAAAATTAACCAGTTATGTTTGGCATAAATATTGATGGTAAATTCCCATCCTAGTCCAGCAGTCTTTGCGCCCCCATTCTCAAAAAAAAAAGTATTCATTTTCATTTCTGTGTTCTGATTATGAAATTAATTTTAAAAGCTCTTTTATAATAGCCGAGCAGAAAAATTAGTATTTTATTTTAGAACCTACATGTATATAACATACAAAGTATATAGTTAACTAGCTGCTACATATTAAGTGTTAATATTCTTACTAACAGGATATCTATAACAATGAGCTATTATGTAATTACCAGATCATTAAAAGGGGAATTTATAACTTATGTGCATATAATTTATTTTGTGGATTATTTGTGCATATGTAGAGCGATGGAGAGTCGTACAATAATGCAAGTTGTTGTAGGTTTGCGTTGGGAAGTCAGCAGCACCTTCTGAGTGCAGCCAATAACCAGCAGATGGCGCGATGCAACCTGAAACGCTAAATTAGCTGGGCACTAACAACAATGGGGATTTTTAAAAATTATTTTTGAAATCCTCACCTACCAGCACATCCATTAGAAAAGCAGTTTCTTGTTCAGAAGCAGAAATACTTTTAGAGACGGTGGGTCTGTTGTTGGCTTTGATGAGTAAAAGCAGAACAAAACGTGTGCAACCTCTTAAGACACTTTGCTGCCATCTGCAGGGAAATTGTGATAAATCTGCACTCACCCATCCCTGTGACACCCAGTAGCAATAAGCCTGCAAACGGGATAAGGATGGTGCCCTTCCATAAGGAGCATGGGTGCAGGGCCCCAGCGAAACAGTCAGCTCCAGCCGTCCGTCTGCCACCCACGGGAGCCAGCTGGTGCCACTGGACACAGGTCGGCGTTTGCTCCTCAGACGACAGGAGAGGTGACCTTCTTTAGTGGTGAGGTCTTGTTTTTTAAAACCACAAATCTCAGCGTGGACTCTGGCGGGTTGGGTGTCCACGGGGACAAACAGGCCTTTAGCTGACATGAGAGTCCCTTCAGGGTAAGACGTAACCTGACTTAAAGCTGAAGAATGAGGCATGTCCATAAGGTCCCAGTAGAGGAGACGGGCCAATGGACCATCTGAGGCTGGAGTTGGCATCCTCTCACAGAGACCAACGGGGAACTGTTGTTGCTGGACGTGGCCGGCAGAGCCCCTGGCTCCCTGGAAGCTTGGCAGGCCCGGGAAACCCCGGGTGCACGGGCCCTGGGCCCCAGGTGGGTGTGCAGGAGCTGGGGGGCCCTGGCGGGGAGGGGAGAGGCAGAGATGGGTGGGAAGACTAGGGCCTGGGTTTGGTCCTGAGAGGCAGGAAACAGGGCGGGGTGCACGCAGCCCCCTCCGCAGGGTCACTTTTGAAGGTGCTGGGGAGAAAAGGCCGGCAGGGGTGCAGGAAAGCCCAGACTTTTCTGTGTGAGGCTGGCCTGTCCACTTGGCCTGGTCCCTCAACCTTCAGACCAATTCCCTCCTCTTAGGGCCTGTCACCAGGGGCCCTTGTCACCCATTCTAGAAGCTTCTGTGGCCAGTTTCTCGAGCTCCTGCTTTCTGAGAGCCCGCTGCTTGCCCAAAGCTCCCAGGGCCCTGGGAGAGGCAAGGACATAGGAAACAAAGCAGAGGTTTCCCAGGATACTGTGAGCACCAGGGGGAGGAGGGCACGGAGCCCACCCTGCAAAGCCCTGACCTGCCCCTCAGGCCACAGGGCCTGGAGTTCCCATAGCAATGGTAACCAGGCTAAGATGCTAATCTGAAACTGCTGCCTCTTCAAGCTGCTCAATAAGACAGTAATGGGGGAGAGGATTACGGGAGGGGGGCGGGAGTCCCAAGGTGAATGTGGGGGTGTGGGTGGGAGTGGGAAGGCGTGAGCGGCAGACAGCAGGCCCATGTTTCCCTCCCACTCTCTGACATGGCTTCCACGCCTTTCGTCTCTCCTCCCACCTCCCACAGACCTGGGTCTCCTCCCTCTCAGCTGCTGCAGGGCTTCCTGTAGACAGGACAGATAAACTGCCCCTGGTCCTATCAGGAGCCAGTATTCCTGCTAAGCCCCGCGCCCTCCCCACTTCCTAGTCTAGAACATCCCTCCTGCAGTTGACCTCCATCCACCGCATCATTCCTTTTTCCCTCTCTATGGGACCACTTTCCAGCAAATGAAGTCATGCCGGGAGAGTGAACTGTTAAAAATCCACTCCACGGAGGTACAACTTGGATATAAAATGAACCCGTTGTAAGTGTAAAGTTAGAGCGTTGACAGAGGTCTACACCCTGGCTGAGTCCAGCTCTGCCTGTTTATGCATTCGCCTGTTGAGATTCACCTGGGCTGTTTCTGTTGGCTATTGTGAATAAAAAGTTCAGTGAACATTCAAGTCTAAGTCTTTTGTATGGACGTATGCTATCATTTCTCTTGAGTAAATATCTACAGGTGAATAGCTGGGCCATAGGATAATCTGTGTTCTAGTTTATGAGGAACTTCCAAACTATTTTCCCAAGTGGTCGCACCATTTCCCTCGTGGTCTATGAAAGTGCCAGATGCTGCACTTAGTATGGTCAGATTTTTCTCCCCAACTTCAGATTTTTCTCCCCAGCTTCAGCTGTTGTGTGTGAACAGAGTATGCTCATTTTAGTTGTAATTTGCATTTCTCTGATGACGATGTTGAGCATCTTGCCGTGTACTTATTGGCTACTCATCTATTATTTATTTTGTGAATTTTCCTATTGTACTCACTGTCTACATAGCACCCAAGATGTGTCTAATTAGACAAAGTACATTTATCGTCTCCATTTAAAAAAATATATATATTATTGATCTTTCACAGAGAGGAAGGGAGAGGGACAGAGAGTTAGAAACATCGATGAGAGAGAAACATCGATCAGCTGCCTCCCGCACACCTCCCACTGGGGATGTGCCCGCAACCAAGGTACATGCCCTTGGCCGGAATTGAACCTGGGACCCCTCAGTCCGCAGGCCGACGCTCTATCCACTGCGCCAAATCGGCCAGGGCTATTGTCTCCATTTCTGTGGGTCTTCTGCTGAGGGCCTCATAGGCTTCGTGCGATCCAGGTGTGGGCCAGGGCTGCAGGCTCACCTGAGGCCCAGTCCTCCACGCTCACGTGGCTGTTGGCAGAAGTCATTTCCTGCAGCTGTAGAACTCCTGGTGGTTCTACATTTTACCAGCGCTATCTGTTAAAAACACCATTCTTCCCCCAATCACACTGGCACTTTAATACTTGAAAAACAATAGCCCTTATGCATACATTATTCTATTGATTTCTATTAAATCTACACATACTTAAATCTACTTCACTACTGCATGTTTATATTGTCTTAAAGTCAGGCAGATTACATTCGTCAGCTTTGTTCTTTTGGAAGAATTGTTTGGCTATTCTGTGGCCTTGGAATTCCTACATAAATTTTAGCATCAGCTTGTCAACTTCTGAAACAAAAACAAGCCTGCTGGGATCTGTGAATGCACCCACGGATTGCTTACAGCTTCCCAGAGCGCACAGAGGAGGTGGTGTCAGCTAAGAAGTAAACCCGCCTAACTCTTATCAAAACTGATCCTTTACTGGAGTAGCTCCCTCACGCTTGACAGGGCTGGTGTCCCCATCTCCTCCTGCTGCCCCTGGTCCGATGTGAGAGAACAGCTTACCCTCTGGCACCTCTTTAGGGAAAAGGATTAGGTGATTCCTAAAAGCCTTTACAGTTTTCAGGATTTAATGTTCTCCATTAGTGGTTCTCAACTCTGTGTACCCGAGAAACTGAAAAGACTAGCAACACCTGTGCCCTACCCCCAGGCATAGAAGATGCAATTGACTTGAGGTGGAGACCACAAGCCAATTATATAACATCAAGCACCCGTGATTTTACAAAAGGTCATCAGATGATTCGAATGTGCAGACAGGCCTGGGAACCCAAGATCACGTTTGGGAGGGGAGCTGCTGATTTAAAAGGACCTGGTCCTGGTCAGACCGACAAAGCTACGGTCTCGTGCTTCCCTCTGGTGGTCAGATTGCGCACTACAGGCAGTTTTCCACATCTAAATGTTTCAACCTGGGGCAGGAATATTTAATTAAGGACAAGCAGAGAAGAGGAAGAGGAAGAGGAAGGGTAGAAAACAGGAAGGAGGAGAAGGAGAAGACCTGGCTTCCCCATGACCCAAGGGTGAACAGACTCACAGGCATTTCCCTCCCCCACTTTCCCCTACAACAAATGAAATGCCCCCAGACACTGAGTCCTGGGGGCAGTCACGTATATCCGAGTTAAGCGTGAAAAATCTCCCTCTGGGTCCACACGCTAGACCCTGTAAGAGGGATTCAGAAGGAAAAATGCTTAGAGGAGCTCCTCTTTTTCTCCTGTAAGCCAAGTGGGAGACTTGAGGGGATAAGATGATCTATATAAAGGTCTGGAAAATGAATTTCAATTTAGCTTTGTTTGTTCACCGGTCGTTGTAACTTTGGGCAAGATCATTTCTCTGAGCCTCGGTGACCACTGGCCACCTCACAGCACTCTTCTGAACACCAGAGTGTTTGCGGACAAAATACTCTGTCAGGGTCCTGGCACTGTAACAGACTCCAGACTGTCCAAACTCCAGGCCTATGTGATGTGATATAGGCCAGGGTCGCTCCCTCCGTTGCAATTCTGGTCCCGCCTTTACTGCTTCTTTGCGTGGACCGGGCGCACGGTGACTGCTAGATAAAGGCTAGCGGCATCGTCACTGCTGTTATCGCCACACCACCACTGTGGCGGTGGGTCCAAGCCTCCTGCTCCGTCCTTGGCAATTTCCCCCGCATCCCTGTGGATCTGCATGGACCTACCATATCACCCGCCTCTCCCTGGGTGGAAAACAAGTCGTTTCTGAACTTCTGCAGCTCAGCATTGAACTTCCGATCTAGATTATAAAGTACCTGCTCGGTCTCTTCCAGTCTCGTCTGATTACCAAGACTGCTTTTCAGGTTTTTCTTCTAAGATGAATGTAAAATGTTAAAAAAATAATAATAAGCCAAGGGGAGGGAACCATATCGCTGGAGCTGGAGGGCACAGCCATGGCCAACCCCCCAGCTGATGGAATTAGACACCCTAATTTCCCTTTTCTGCCCCTTCCCCAATCTCCTTCAATGGCTTTCCACCGGCTGAACCATCTGGAAGCCGGGTGACAAGGGAACCAGACAAAGGAGCTCACAGCCTCCTGGGGCCCAGGGCAGAGCGAGGGCACAGACTGAACTTTCCCTTCCTCCTGGAGAGTGTTCTCACCCCCAGGACTCCCCCCAACTAGCCCAGCATTAGCCCACCCAAACCTGCGTGCCAAGTGTCCCTCACTCAGCCATGCCCAGGTCTGCCACGGACTACGGGAAGGACAGTGGACAGACTGACCTGTTGAATCCTCAACAGGACACAGTAAGACTCCAACCCTAGTGGCTCCCCCGGCCCCACAGGCTACCGAATTGGTGGATGGCGCCCTGGCCTGTGTTACATCCTTGCCTCTCCCAGGGCCCCGGGAGCTTTGGGCAAGCAGCGGGCTCTCAGAAAGCAGGAGCTCGAGAAACTGGCCACAGAAGCTTCTAGAATGGGTGACAAGGGCCCCTGGTGACGGGCCCTAAGAGGAGGGAATTGGTCTGAAGGCCAAGTGGACAGGCCAGCCTCACACAGAAAAGTCTGGGCTTTCCTGCACCCCTGCCGGCCTTTTCTCCCCAGCACCTTCAAAAGTGACCCTGCCAAGGGGGCTGCGTGCTGGAAGTGTCTCGTTTGTATCCAAGGGCCTTTAACGTATGGAGATGACAGAGTGCCCCCATGGCAAAGCCCCTGCCATGGAGAGAGTTGTCTTACATTTCCCTGGAGAAGGGGCACAACCAGGCCACGCAGGGCCACAGCGGAGCATCAGGCCTTGGTCAGCGGGCAGAGCGGGAGCAGGGGGAATTTTAGGCTGGAGCCTTTATTGGGGTCTGCACTGGAAGGCAGGGCAGAGTACACAGTTTGGAAGAATAAATGTGGGCTTGGGGGTACAGGGGTGCTTTCTAGTTGCCTGGTGCCTGGCCCTGGGATGATTGAGAGCAGGGGAAGTATTAGCTTGGTGTGTGAGTGTGAGATAAAGGGGGTGGTTGCTTGCATATGAGAGGTGCACTCCCAAGTAAGTTGCTTGCTCTCTTTAGGAATTAGCCGTAGCAGGCTAGTCTATTCCCAGTCAGCACCATTTTTAGGATGTCAAAGTCGTAAGATACCGAAAATAAACATGGTTAATATCGTCCTGTGGAGGGGGGAGGGAAGGGTAATTAATATTAGACAAAACCATAAAGCATTAATGATATGGTGAACTGAGGAAATGGAGTGGGATTTTTTTTGGGGGGGGGGGACGGTGGTGGAAGTGGGGAGGATCATTTCACTTTTCCAAATAATTGGGAGGAAACTTTCTCCAGCAAATGGAAAAATTTGGAAAACTTAGTGATGGATGGATGGATGTATAGGCTTGAATAATGAACATTTATTGAATCTCTAGCTTCATTGCCATCCATAAGCCACCTGGTTTTTAGCGTAAACAGGCTTTAGAGTTAGGCATTCTTAACTGGTCCACCATCTCACTTCTGGTAAAGTAAATAACCTGTGTGAAGTACAGGTCCGACTGCAGTCCCCAAAGCCCTTACGCCTTCCTGCCTTTGGAAAAGCAAAGAAAAATAAGAAACCAGGTAAGATAAATGATGTTCTCTCTCGCTCACAATTCATGACACGCCTCCTTCTCCCACTCCCGCTTTAGTACCCCCTTGGCAAAGCTGATCCTGCTCAATTACGCCCCGGGGTGGTGGTGGGGGTGTTCCACTCACCCTGTTACATGTGGGGGTGTTCCACTCACCCTGTTACATCTGGGTGCTTACCCCTCCGAGATCTACGCAAGGGACACGCGGATCGAGGAAGGTTGAAGCGGGGACAGGAAGGGTTTCCAGGTCGCAAAACGAAGAGAAGCAATGGATTTGGAGGCCAAGGGCGGAGAGGATTTAGCGTGAGATTTGGGGCGAGGCTTTCGAGGATACGAGGTGTAAAATTTCGCATGAGGGACTGGAGGCTGAAAATTTTGGAACAAAGGCTGTAGGGGGCCCGGGCCGGGCCAGTTTAGGGACCTGAGTGGGACCGGCGACCCCAAGTGTTGCAGAGCTCGCGCATCCTGGAAGAGCCGGGGCTCAGGGCGCAGAGGGATCCTACCG
>NW_005356944.1:5023185-5057225 GCF_000412655.1 Myotis brandtii | reverse complement strand
CCCGAGGTGCCCCAGCCCCGGCCGCTTTGGAAAGACCCTCTCTGGCCCGAGCGCTCTTCTGCGCAGCGGCCCCCGGAATAGGCAGGCAGGGCGCCGGCGAGGAGGAGCCAGGCGACCCCCAGACCCCAGGTGAGACTTGCGCGCACCTTTGTACCTGGCGGCGCGCGGCGCACTCTGGGACTTCGCTGCTGCAGACATCGTTCTGCTGCCAGCCTTGCTCCTCGCTGTGACAGGTTGCATTTTGTGTCTTGGTACTGACTCCCGTTGGTGCGGTACAGGTGACCGCTGTCTCTCCTGCACGCACGCTTCGGGTGGCCCAGATCACTAGCATCTGCTCCAGAAATGAACACCGCTTGCCGCTCGGGGTGGTTCGATGCCCAGTTCCTTCCGCCCAGTTCCTTCAGCGCTGGAGACTGTCTGGGATGGTAGCAGAAATGGCGCTGTTTACACCCTTGACAGCTGGTGGCATGGCTCTGTCTTTTTTTGTGCTGCCACGTCTGTTGAAGAGGAGGTGAAGTCGCCCTCTTAAGGATGGGTAGGCGAGATTCAGGGTTTTTGTTTTTGGTGTGTGTGTGTGTGTTTTTTTTTTTTTTGGATTAACTATTGGATTCTAGCCGGTTTTTGTTTTTGGTGTGTGTGTGTGTGTGTGTGTGTTTTTGGATTAACTATTGGATTCTAGCGGTTTGAGGATTGTGCCCTGTGTTATCAGGGATCCTCTCAGAAATATAGCCTTTTGGGAGCTGCTGGTCGCTGTTGGTTGGTCTAGCTAAGTAGTGACAGAGGGATAACTCCAGTTTCTGGCTGTGGTACCTGTAACACTTATTTTTTCCTGAAAACAAAATTTTTGTCTACCCGGGCTTGTACTAAAGCAGATATAAAGTTTATCTTTTCTTTGGGAAAGGCTGATCCGGCTGCAGACTGTCTTCATCTGAAATACTCTGTTGCTATAGCCTCTTAAACATCGAATGCAGACACACACCCTTATGGTCTATGGACTACATTGTTGCAGGGTGAACTTTCTAAGACAGATCTTCCTGTCTTCTCCTTAAAAAACTTCGACACCTCTTGTTTGCAGACTATAATCTAAATTTCTGGAAGCATTTAAGACTCTTAGCATTTGGCACAGTGCACTGTAGCCAAATCAGACTTTGGCCAGCATACTACATGCTTGTGTTCTGTGGCTTCCGCTCTTGACCTTGCCCCGCAATGCCTTGTCCCCCCTTCCCATCCTGGCAGGATGAAATTTCTTTAAGACCCCCTCACTTGGTTCCTTTCTCTTAACTTCTTTCTCTGTTTATTTGCCATGTAAAAACTGTCTTGTTTATCTTTGTAATCATCATTTATTCACAGATTTTTTTTAAATGCCTTTGTGTGCCAGTCTATTAAATGTCTTGGATACAATAGTGAGGAAGACAGATAAGGCGTCTCTCATGAAGCTTACAGTCTAGTGGGAAAGATGGAAAACAAGTGCAGATACAAGAGATACTAAGTGCTATGAAGGAAATAAATCAATTACTCTGTTAGGGAATGAGAGGGAGAGACAATCAGTTCAAATCGGAAGGGGCTACCATGTATGAAGGACGCCAGAGAGCAGTCCTGGCAGAGGGAACAGTGTGCTCAGCAGCTGATTGGACCACAGCATGGCCTGTTGGAGGAGCTAGAAGGCTGGTGTTGCAGGAGGTAGGGAGTGACTCAGGCAGAGTGACTTGCGAAGAGACTGGTGAGCTCATGCAGGTCCTTGTGAGCCAAGGTGAGGAGATCAGATTTTATTTTAAATGCTTTAGGTAGTAATCAAAGCTGTAAACAGATGCGACATGATCCCTCCATAAATGTTTATGAAAGTGAGCTGAGTTGAATACTGTATTAGGGTTCTTGAGAGAGAAAGAATGTGTGTGTGTGACTTATCATAAGGTATTGGCTCATGAATCATGCAGGCTGAGAAGTCCTACTGTCTGCCATCTGCAAGCTGGAGACTCAAGAAAGCTGGTGGTATAATTCCGAGGGCTGAGAGCTGGAGAGCTGATGGTGTAGATGCCAGCCTGGGTCTGAAAGCCTGAGAAGCAGGGACGCCAAGGGCATAGAAGATCCCTGGCTCAGCTCAGGCTGTCAGTCAGAGAGCAGATCTAGCCTTCCTCTGCCTTTTTGTTCTAGTCAGGCCCGCACTGGATTGGATGATGTCCACTCACATTGGGGAAGGTCATCTGGCTTACTTAGTCTACCAATTCAAATGCTAATCTTTTCCAGAAACATCCACACAGGCACAACGCAGAAATAATGTTTAATCAGCTATCTAGGCATCCGTTGGCCCAAGCAAGTTGACACATAACATTAACAAGAACCATTGCATTTTATCCACAGAAAAGTTTCCAATGTACTGCAACTTCTTTCCTACACTATATTTCTTTTAAGAAAAACACAGCTCAACTTTGTCAAGTGTCCTGCTCATTGCTAAGCTCTGAAGTTTTTGGTACATATTGCTGAACTGGATTGGGTTGGATTGGATTCATTCATTAGGGTCATTGTGTAATAGCAACTGCATAGTTTGAATCTTCTTCTCCATTCCAGGGTGATTTATTATGTACCAATCATTCTTAACCCTCAATGTGTATCAGAATTACATGTGGCACTTTTTAAACGTACATGTGCCTGAGGTAAAGATCTTGCCCCAAGCAAACTGAGTCAGAATCTCTAGAACAGTAGTTCTCATCCTCGCTGTGCATCAGAATCACCTTTGATGCTTACTTCAGAGATTCCTTTGTGTTGTTTAACTCTTGGGACAGTGGAGGAGAAGGATCAAGATAGGAGGACTCTGAATTACAAAACTGGACAGATTCAGTGTTTGCAAATGTTCATTTGGGCATCTTGTGAGCTTGGCAGAAAAGGGTGAGGTTGAATTTTGTGTAAAATCTGAAAATTGAAGGAAGTTTTTAACATGCCCTGCTCGTGGCCTTGGCAAACCCCATGTGATTTAAGATTCCCTTAATTGATTAACATTGCCCAAGTGAGATCTTTGAATACTACTTTCTATAACTTGTGATTCCTCTTCTGGAAAGATAGAAATCCGTTTTCCTAATCTTAGGTTCATCCTTTTTGCAAATTAAATATGTAGTGTTGGATTTACAGGATAGGAACACTGTTGTGTTAGGACACAGTATAGCACTGGCCGGTGTGGCTCAGTTGGTTGAGTGTCGTCCGGTGCACCAAAAGGTCTTCGGTTTGATTGGGGCACATAGCCCAGGTTGCGGGTTCAGTCCCCTGTCAGGGTGCTTACCGGAGGCTACCGTCCATGTTTCTCTCCCCCCTCCCTCCCTCTCCTTCCTTTCTCTCTAAAATTAATAAAAACATATTTTTAAAAAGAATACAATATAGAATATAATATGTATCAAGGAATTTATTTGTTTCTAACATTGCATGCTTTTGAGCAGTTGATACTCGAATAGCTATGGCTATTGAAATAGACGGTGACACTTTATAGATGGGCTCTCCAATCGTTGATATAATTAAAATGTTTTTGGCTGCAATATTTATTTCTTTTAAGAAAAATTGGAACAAAACAAACAAAAGTCTTGTGTATTAATAATATAAAATGTCTCACAGATCTTAAAAATACACACACTGAATAACACTCTTCCTGTGTGCAGAAATGATTATCGTCACAAGGAGTGTAGGGAGGTCTTTGATTTGAAATGAACTCCAGTGCTTTATATATTTTGTAGACTTCCATAAGAAAATTACCACTGTAGAGATTTGGGGGTTTATTTGTGAACTCAAATAGTTAAGATTTCAGTACTCAAAACGTAACTAGCTAACACATTAAACAGATTTTGAAAATATTGTTTTGTAATTATAAGGGTAGAAAGTGGAAAATGGGAAAAGCAAAAGGAATAGAATAAATCTTAACATTGAAAATTTTCATCTTGATTTTTAAATTGTTTTCTTTTCTTTTCTTTTTTTTTTCTATACTAACCGTGAATCTGGTTACTGTCAGTTGTTGCTACGTCAGTCGAAGACTTAGCCAGCTATCAAGTCATGATCCTCTGTGGAGAAGACATTGCAAAAAATACTGGCTGATATCTGAGTGAGTATTCAGGAAATATGTATTCTTGAAACTTGGCCCTGGGCTTCTATAACACTAGTCTGTCCTGGTTCTCCTCTCTGTCTCCTTTGGTGGCTCTTCTGTGCCTGCCACTACACGCTGGTGCTCTCCCAGCCTCTGTCCTTGGCCCACTGCTCTCTTCTCTCTGTGAACTCTCCGGCATGCACTGTGGCGGTTTATAGTGACTGCGTGTGTGCTGCTAACTCCCAACCCTGGATGGCATCCCTGACATCCTCACTGAGCTCCAGACTTGTTTGCGTAACCTCCTGCTGAACCTTTCCATCGCGTGTCCCACAAGGGCTCACTGAATTCAGTGAATAATAAATAGACAGAATAAAAGTGTAGATAACAGAAGGTGGGAGTTGGGAAAAGTGAAAGAAAGGGTAGGAGTGCTACTATCTTTTTCTTAGATCGAGGGGAATTGAGTAGTGACTGAAGCTGTAAAGCAAGAAGTAGAGGTTTAAGTGTATTATTGAAAGTTGCAACTACTCAGTAGAACTGAATATTAATAACAGCTATCAAACATTGGGAGGAGGGAGAATGGAGAGGAGAGAATTTTAAGTATTGATATATCCTGATCTTTTTTGTTTGTTTGTTTTTTGTTTTTGTTAATCCTCCCCTGAGGATATTTTTCCATTGATTTTGAAAGAAAGGGGGAGAGACAGAGAAAGAAACATCAGTGTGAGAGAGACACATCAATTGGTTGCCTCCCGCACACACCCTGCCCAGGGCCTGGGGATCAAGCCTGCAACCAAGGTATGTGACCCAACCCTTCAGGCTAAGGGCCGACACTCTATCCACTGAGCCAGACCATCTAGGGCTATCCTGATCTTTTACTTTAGGGTATCAATACATAGATGTGAAATTGATAAATCAAGAATTAGAGGCATAGACATTTAGAATTACAGAGATAACTTCCAGAAATAACAAAAGTTTCCTTTGAGAGGTTGGGCTTCATAAGTTCATTGGTACTTGATTGGTTTTGATAAATATGTATGTATATATTATTTACATTAATAAAAAAATACTCCTCCCCCCCAAAAAAACAAAACACCCTGAATTGTCCTTTTCTCCATCTTTGAACCTGATCATCCTACATTCCTGGTTTTAGGGGCAGCATCATCCATCCACTTGAGCTTCTAAGCCCAAACCAGGAATCATCCCACATCTCTCCTCTCCTCTCTCCCTTCCTCTTTCCTTCCCTCTCTCCATCCCTCTCTCCCTCCATTTATTCAATTACTGAGCCCTTCTGATTTTAGCCTCTATATTTCTTGAATCTTTCTACTCATTCATCTAGCTACCAGTTTGAGTTCAGTGCATCATCTGACTAGGATTACTGCAAAACCCTCCTAACTCATCTCTGAGCCTCTAGTTTACACCCCTCCCACACCATTACCACAATTCTGCTCTTTGAACTACCCTCTTAAAAGCCTTCAGTGGTTCTTCATTTCCTGCAGGATATTAGCATGTTACCTTAAGGCCCTTTGTGGCTGTCTTATCTTGTATCACTTCTACCTGACATTATTCTTTCTCCCTGATAAGACTGCATTAAAAATATATATATACATATATCTATATATTGAGAGAGAAACATCCATCAGCTGCCTCCTGCACACTCCCTACTGGGGATGTGTCCACAACCAAGGTACATGCCCTTGACCGGAATCGAACCTGGGACCCTTGAGTCCGCAGGCCGACGTTCTATCCACTGAGCCAAACCAGTTAGGGCAAGACTGCATTTTTGAGGGCAAAAAGTACGCCTTATTTTTAATGTCCTCAAGTGGCTAAGTAGACATTCAATAAATATTTGTGGAATTGTATCAAATCTAAATGTTGAATTATGTGATTACTATGATGCTATATGATTCTCTGGCTGATCCAGTGTAGATAAATTAGATTAATATTATTGTATCATTAGATTCCAAGTATTTTCTAAAATTGAACAACTACAGTTGACCCTTTAACAGCTTGGGTTTGAACTACACGGGTCCATTTATCTACAGATTTTTTTCAATAACTATTGTAAATTTATTTTCCTTATTATTTTCTTAACATTTTCTTTTTCCTAGCTTACACTATTACAAGAATATACTAGTATATAACATACAAAATATTATATTAATCAACTGTTTATGTTATCAGTAAGGCTTCCAGTCAACAGTAGCTATTAAGTTATACTCTGATTTAAAAAATATATATTTTTTATTGGTTTTAGAGAGAGAGGAAAGGAGAGGGAGATAAAGAAACATCGATGTGAGAAACATCCATTGGCTTCCTCGAGCCCGCAACCTGGGCATATGCCCTGACCAGGAATCAAACCAGCAACCTTTCTGTGCCCTGGACAACGCCCAACCACACCAGCCAGGGCTATACTCGGATCTTTTTTTCTGGGATGCAGGTCAGGGAGATCTGCACCCCTAACTCCTGCATTGTTCAGGGGTCAGCTGTACATACACATTTATAATTTTACAATTGGTATGCTTTTAGAAGTAAATTGAAATTCACACTCCATATTTTCTTCACATATTTTATTGAAATTAGAACATTTAGAAAAAAGGTAAGTAGAAAGTAAGAAGTGATTCATAATCCCACCATGCCAGCAATAACTCCTGTTGTTAAATTTTTTGGTGTCACTATTTGCTAGTCTTCATTTGAAGTTAAAATAAATGGAAAGGAAGGCAAAAGTAACCAAAAATTTCCATGAAGTTTGTTGGTAAATGTCTAGATTAGCATCTGTACTAATTTTGTTTCAAAAGATTTTAAATCTCATTTTTGTAATCTGTTTAGGGAAGAGAAAACACAGAAGAATCAGTGCTGGAAATCTCTCTTCATTGATACTTATTCTGACGTAGGAAGATACATTGACCATTATGCTGCTATTAAAAAGGCCTGGGATGATCTCAAGAAATATTTGGAACCCAGATGTCCTCGGATGGTTTTGTCTCTTAAAGGTAAAGTGAACTACCTAAGATGCTAAGAAAGTTGTTTCCATCACAAAATAAAAGGCAGAACCAGGATTTCAAACTCAGGCTGATTTCAGAGCTATGGTCTTAACAGCAGTTGAAGGGAGAAAAGACCTATTCATCCTGTTATTTAAAATGTCTTAAGACCTTAGAGAGCTCGTCCAATATTAGGACATTTGGAATATGAGAATGTAGAGTCTACATTGTAGACATTTCTCCTTTCAGGTACAGAGTTGCCAAGAAACTAGGATACAGAGCAGCTTCTTCTTCCTTCTTCCTTCCTTTTATTGATTTTTTTACAGAGAGGAAGGGAGAGGAGAGGGATAGAGAGTTAGAAACATCAATCAGCTGCCTCCTGCACACTCCCCACTGGTTATGCGTCTGCAACCAAGGTACATGCCCTTGACCGGAATTGAACCCGGGACCCTTGAGTCCGCAGGCTGACGCTCTATCCACTGAGCCAAACCGGCTATGGCAAGTACAGAGAATTCTTGTGTACTCTTTACCCAGTTTCACTTTCCCCTAGTGTATTGCCTTCTGGGACATTTGTCAGAGCTAAAGTCTTCATTGGAAAATTATTATTAACTAAACTCCAGACTTTATTCAGATTCCACGAGCTTTTCCAGTAATGTCCTTTTCAGTTCCTGTATCCAACCCAGAATACCACAGTGCGTGTGGTTATGTCTTCTTAGTGTCATCTGGTCTCTGGCAGTTTCTCAGTTTTTCCTTGTCTTTCATGACCTTGACAGTTTGAAGGAGTACTGGTAAAGTGCTTTGTAGAATGGCCCTCAAACTGACTTTGTTTGAAGTATTACTCATGACTAGACTGGAGTAATGGGTTTTCAGAAGTTACTGCAGAGGCACGGGGCACCTCTCATCACTTATCTGTGAGGATGTGATATCCACACGCTCTCACTAGAGATGTTAACTAACCTCCAGAAACATGCACAGATCATAAGTGCACAACTCAGTGAATTATCATAACGTGGACACACCCATTGTAGCACCCTACAAGTCAAGAAGAATAATCTGTACCTAGAACCCTCCCTCTTTCTCAGAGGTAACCATTCTCCTGATTGCTATTAGCACTGAGTAATTTTCTTTTTGAACTTTATGTAAATTGTATGATTAAGTATGTATTTTGTGTGAATTATTTCCATTTTTTTGTAAAATTCAACTGTGTTGTCTCTAAGAGTAGTTTGTTCATTCTTGTTGTGATATAGTACTCCATTATTTGAGCAGACCACATTTTATAGGTTTATTTTGTTGATCGATATTTGGGTTATTTCTACTTTTTGGCTAGTACCAATAATGCAGTGTAAAAGAATTGTAAATAATACAAATGTAAATCATTTTTTATGTACATATGAACATATTTCTATCAGGTTAATACCTGGGATTGAGTTTACTGGGTTGTAGAGTGTGCTTATATTAAACTTCAAAAGATACTGTTAATTTTTAAAAGGGGTCCTACCACTTTACATTCCTGCCAACACTTTAATGTTGTCATTCTTTGTATTTTAACCTTTCTAATGGGTGTGTAGTGATGGTTTTAATTTTCACTTCCTTGAGTATGTACATTAACAACAGTTTTATTTCTAGCTTTCCAATCCTTAGATGTTATTTATTTTTTGCCTTATTGCACTGGTTAGGGCAGTGATGGCGAACCTATGACACGCGTGTCAGAGGTGACACATGAACTCATTTTTTTGGTTGATTTTTCTTTGTTAAATGGCATTTAAATATATAAAATAAATATCAAAAATATGTCTTTGTTTTACTATGGTTGCAAATATAAAAAAATTTCTATATGTGACACGGCACCAGAGTTAAGTTAGGGTTTTTCAAAATGCTGACACGCCGAGCTCGAAAGGTTCGCCATCACTGGGCTAGGGCCTTCAGTACAGTGTTGGAAAGATATGATAATGTGAGCATCCTTATCTTTCTGTTTGCAGAGAGAAAGCTTTCAACATTTCTCTGATGATGTTTGTTATAGGCTTTTTGTACATGTTCTTTATCAGATTGAAGCAAGTTCCTTCTGATAGTAGTTTAAGAAGAGTTTTTTGTGTGTGTGTGTTTTTTGATAATTGAATTTTTATCAAATGTCTTCCAGTCTTGTGATTATCATGATCTTTCTACTTCATTCTGTTAATTCACTGAATTACATTGCTTGATTTTCTGAATGTTAAACCATTACTCAAATAAACTTACTATGGCGGTAATGTACTATCCTTTTTATATATTGTCAGATTTGCTTGGCTAGTATTTGACTGGGGTTTTTACAGATGTGTTCATGAAAGAGTTTGGCCTGTAATTTTCCTTTCATAAATGTCCTTGTCAGGTTTTGGTATTAAGTACTGGCCTTGTAAAACAAGTTGGAAGTGTTGCCTCTTTTTCTGTTTCCTGGGAGAGTTTATGTAAGCTTGATCTTATTTCCTGCTTAAATGATTAGTAGAATGCACTGATGAAGCCACTCAATCCTGGAGCTTTTATTGTAGGGAAGGTTTAAACTAAAGATTCAATTTCTTTATTAGAAATAGTACTTCTCAGAGTTTTTTACTTATTTTCGTGTCAGTTTTGATAAGTTGTGTTTTTCTAGGAAATTGGCTACTTTATTTACATTTTCCACCTTATTGCCATAAAGTTTTTCATAATATCTTCTTGTCTTTGTAATGCTTGTTGGATGAGTAGTGAGTTCACTTTCCCATTTCTGGACTTATTTGCACTTTCTCTCTGTTCCTCTTGCTCAGTCTTGCTAGGTAGGGGCTGGTCCAGCCGTGGGCAAACTACGGCCCGCGGGCCGGATCCAACCCGTTTGAAATGAATAAAACTAAAAAAAAAAAAAGACCATACCCTTTTATGTAATGATGTTTACTTTGAATTTATATTAGTTCACACAAACACTCCATCCATGCTTTTGTTCCGGCCCTCCGGTCCAGTTTAAGAACCCATTGTGGCCCTCGAGTCAAAAAGTTTGCCCACCCCTGGGCTGGTCAATTTTAATAGTCTTTTCAAAGAACTGGCATTTGCCTTTGCCAATTCATTTCTTATTTCATTAATTTCTCTGATTTCTTCGAGTTTACTGTCACTTTTTTCCTGACTTGAGATGATTACTTAGATAATAAATTTTCAGTTTTTCTTATTTTTTTTCAAATGCTTTTAGGGCTATAAATTTTCCTGTGAACATAGTTTTAGCTTCATATCACAAGTTTTAATATGTTGTATTTTCATTAACATGCAGCTCAAAATACTTTCTGATTTTTTTCCTTAATCCATGGGTTATATAGAAATATATGGCTTGATTTCCAAACATGTGGGGCTTTTTTAGTAATCTTTTTTATATAATTTATATTTTAATTCCACTGTTATTAGACAATACACTCTATGACTCTAGTCATTTGAAATTTGTTCTCCGGTCCAGTGTATAATCTATCTTGGTAAATGTTCTGTGTACACTTGAAAAGAGTGTATATTTTACCATTGATATACAAATATCAGTATATATATATAAACACATAAACATTTACATATATATATAAAATTAGGCAAAACTTGTTAATCCTGTACTCTTGTTTATTTGGGGGGCTACTTGTTCTATTACTACCAGAAGCATGTTGAAATTTCTCACTGTGGTAGGCAGAATTCTGAGCGCGTTCCCAAGATTCCCATAGTCACTGTTACATGCATGGTATAAAGTCTCCCCTGGCATGTGAGTAGACTGTGGATATAGTTTATTTCAGCTCTGTGGGTGGTCATGTTATGTGATAAAGATGAAAGGGTTTTGTAGATGTAATCAAAGCCCCAAATTTGTGGATTTGAGGAAATGATCCCGAGTGGACCTGACCTGATCAGGTAAGTCCTAGCAGGAACTGGGCCCTTTTAGAAGTTGGAGAGATTCGCAGCATGGATATTTCTCCTGTTGGCCTTGAATAACCAAACTGTCATGTTGTGGAGAGGCCAGGTGATAGGGAATGACAGGCGGCTTCTAGGAGCTGAGGCCTCAGCTGCAGCTGCAAGGAACTGAATTCTGCCAAGAACCAGTGAGCTTAGGAGGGGACCCCAAGCATGAGATGCGTAAGATGAGATAGCAGCCCCGGTGACACCATCTTTTCAGCCTTGTGGGACCTGGGCAGAGGATCGAATTCAGTCACGCCCAGATTTCTGACCTACAGAAACTGTGAAATAACAAAGGAGTGTTTTAAGCTGCTAATATTGTGGCACTAGAAAACGAATACACCTGCTATGATTATAGATGTATCTCCACTTTTGTTCTTCATTTTAAAAATTATATTTAGAAGCTGTGTTATTAGGTACACAAAATTAGAATTATAATGTTTGTGTAGTGAATTGAACCTTTTTGCCATTATAAAAAGTCCTCCATTACCTCTAATAATGCTATTTGCTTTAAATTCTAGTTTGTGCGATTTTAGTGGAGCTATTCTAGCTTTCTTTTCTCTATCTACATCTCTAAGATGTGCCTCTTGTATGTGATCATGTTTGTTTTTATCTAATGCCAGTCTGTCTTTTAACTAGATTATATACTCTATATTAAATGTGATTACTAATATATTTGAATTTAAATATACTGCTTCTATATGTTTTTTTTATTTGTGTCATCTGAGTAGGTGTTTCTATTTTGCATTCTTCTTACTTTTATTCTGTACTCCTGCTTTTTATTTAATTAAAGTTTGTTTTAAATTTGTATGTTTACCATTTTCTGGACAATGAATCTTAAAATATTTGAACTCCAGTTACCTTTGTGTTCTAGTTTTTGTGATTTTAATTTTAGTGTATTTTATGTCCCTGGAAATGTTATTATTATTTTATTTATTCAATATTATCTTAGATTTATCTTTTCTGTTGCTCTTTATTGTTTCCTGCACCTTCATGATTCCATCTGAGATAATGTTTCTTCTGTCCGAGAATTCCTTTGTTTTTTGTATGTTTTTTAATGAGGGACTGCTACTGCTAAATTTTTTCAGATCTTTTTTGGCCGAAAGTATTTATTTTATCTTTACTTTTTTTTTTTTTTTTTTTTTTTTTTTTTTTTTTGTATCTTTACTTTTGATGTATATATTCACTGGATATAGAATTCTTGTCAGTAGTTATTTTTTTGAGCACTCTGAAGATACCATTCTTCTGGCTTCTGTTTCTGTTGAGAATCTTGCTGTCAGTCTTATTCCTTTGAAGGTTCCTTGCGTGGCTTTTCCCCTTCTCCGGCTGCTTTGAAAATTTCTCTGTCTTTGATTTTCCACAGTTTTCCAATTGTGTGTCTGGATATGGTTTTCTTTGTAATTATTCTCCATGGAGTTTATAGTGCTTCTTGAATCTGTGGTTTTGTGTCTTCATCAATTTTGGAAAATTCTCTCAGTCCTCTGATATTGTTGAAAGCATTGCTCAGTTTCTCAGCCGCTCAGCCTCAGGTTTGCTTTCAGAATTGGCAATTGCCTCAAAGACAAGGTGGCTCCTTTGGAGGCCTGGCTAACCTCTCAGTTTCTCTCATCTGGACCCCTCACCCCACCATGTCTCACTGTCTTTGAGGTTCTCCAAAAGCCTTGAAACCAATTTTGTGTTGTTTAGTTTTTCTAATTCCTCAGCAAGAGGTTTGATCCAACAGCCTGGTGGACCATTGCTGACAGTAAACCTCTCTTCTTGGTGTTTGTGACTACTTCCTACTGTTTAAAATTAGAATATGTGGTGGGCTTACCAACGTGCACAATTGAATTTAAGTTAATGGCCGCTGCACAGCATGAACACACACCAAAGTTCAGAAAGAGATTGCTTTAAGACTCTTGAACAGCGTCAGTGTAGAGAACTTCTGGAGATTGTTTTTTAATGAGAAGTGTGGGTATATTAGATGAAGAAAAATGAGATGTGCCCTGATGGATTTCATTGGCGCATACCTTTCCATATTTTACTTAGTGCCAGTGTTTTCCCTACTGAATTTGCTTGCTCAGGGCTTCAAATGTCAGCCAATCTAAAGTGATAGGTTTCTCTGAATTTTCAGTTCATTTCCCTATATTTCAGTAATGCAATTTGGGCAGGACTCACGTGCTCTAAGATTGTTTCGTTGTTTAGCAGGAAGACTGTATTTCTTCATAATTTGCTTTTTTGTGCATTTGCAGAGGGTGCTCGAGAGGAAGACCTAGATGCTGTGGAAGCTCAGATCGGTTGCAAACTTCCCGATGATTATCGATGCTCATATCGTATCCACAATGGGCAGAAGTTAGTGGTTCCTGGGTAAGATGCTTGCTGTTTCAGTTATTTTTAATGATACAACTTATTTTCTAGAAAGAAAATAAACTGTAGTTGTAGTTGTTCTTAGTAGATTAAAGTAATACAGGAGTTCCCTTTTCTTCCTTGTAGCAATCCATAAGACAAAGTCTACAGCTTGAATTTGACTTTACCAAAATAAATGTGTCTCATGAAAACCTTATCTTTATCAACACCTCCTTAGAATGAAATGAAGTCTGGTTGGGTGTGGGGGCAATGCGACATAAGGGAAGTGCATGTGGGGGTACATTTTAACGGAAACTGTTCAGCACCCTTCAAGTGTTTATCTTGTTTACAGCCAGATCATTTGTTTTGGAGAGCCTGGCACAAATTCTGTGTACCATACATGTAAAAATAAGAATTTGTTCAGAACTACATGTACTAAACTAAAAAATATATAGTTTTGTCCTATTCAAGCACGGCCTATAATTAAATGGCCTATTTTAAACTTCTAAAAGATGAAGTATTCATTGCGGAACCTTTCGGGAAAAGCAGACCACATAGTTAATAGCTGTCAAATCCACTCACAGTTTTAAAAACTATATGCTTTGAACGGGTCTACTCCTTTTGTTTTTTTATGAAATTAAGCTATTTCAGAGACACTGCGTTTGTGCAATGCCAATGAGAATTTAGGAAGAACTTTGCATTGTTCTTATTGGAACTTGTTGTCTCTGTGTGTGAAGAATCATATGAGGCTCTGTTTCCATTTCAGGTCTAAATACTACCTTGCAATCTCAGTATGATCACCTCCCACATTCCCTGTACTCACTCATTGAGTACATTTCTGAAATATGGGCAGTTAGGACTAGATAACCCTAAGTTACTGGCTTTTTTTTTTCTATTCTATTTTCCTGTCAAACTGAAATTTGAAAAACTGTCACACTTCAAGAGCATAGCCTATAATTAGAGAATTTTATTAAAAGAGTTGCCCAGAAGTGACATGACTAGAAGGTCATGCATTTCAAAACAGGGATTTTTAACTATCCACAGTCTAGTGGTGAGATGTGGGATAGGAATCTCATTAAGGACCCACACCTGTGTTATTCTCATGCACATGCAGTGAGATGAATTTAGATCCCATGCATTCCAAGTTAATGAAAATTTGGTCAAGGTTTAGGCTGATTAACATTTATACTGTCTAGTAGGGTAGAGTAAGCTAAAGGTCGTAACAGCATAGAGGTATCAGAGAATTTATCCCTTGAAACATTAAATTAGTCATACACGTACATATAGCAAAATATCAGCAAATCAGTTTATCATGGCAAGATAGATTCCTGAACGCAATAAAACTATTTTTCTTTTTATAAAGCTTTTAGACATTTAGGCTTTTAATTTAAATCAATCTTTCCACTCAAGAATATGACTGTAATATATAAATTATAGTGTTTTGGGCATTTCCGGTTTAGAATCGACATGTTAACCACTTCTTATAAAGTTGTTAGTGTGAAATTATTATTCATTAAGAAGATGAGGCACAGATGTTTGTGTGGCACTGCAATTGATTAAATTTTTGAATCTGTTCTCAGGTTACTGGGAAGTATGGCGCTGTCCAATCACTATCGTTCTGAAGATTTGTTAGACGTGGATACGGCTGCTGGAGGCTTTCAGCAGAGACAGGGACTGAAATACTGTCTCCCTTTAACTTTTTGCATACACACTGGTTTGAGTCAGTACATAGCAGTGGAAGCTGCAGAGGGCCGAAACAAGAATGAAGTTTTCTACCAATGCCCAGTAAGTAGGAAGTGTGTTTAAGTGTGGCTTTAAGATGTGTTCTGATGAGTGTATAAATGTGTGCATTAGGAATTTTCAGGGTTGTTGAATGGGTATAGGGCATTATGCAATTTGATTAGAGACCTATCTAACCAGACACAAGTGGCATGGAATGCCAAAAGAAAATATTACCAGTGGACAAACAATGCAAACTGTGGTTCATGCGGAGACAAAGCTGTGAGTTGTGTGAAGGCATTTTAAGTTTAAGGAAAACTAATGAGCTTTTTGTTGAAGTAATTAATTATAATATACATTTCTAACTTAAAAATTTAGCTTTTGAACATCATTTGATCCAAATTCAGTAGGAATTTTTTAAACTCTTCAGTAGGTGTTTGAGTTGTTGAAAAATGAAGATCCTTTTTAGAAGATTTTTGTTATGATTTTAGTATTTTGTTTGTCTTATTTGTTCAGTTTTTAGTAATTTCTTAGTAACAACTTCTGCTTTCATTTACCTGTGAACTTTTAACTTAAAAGAGAAATTTAAAATAGGAAATACTTTTCATAGTTATCTGAGATATGTGACTCCATAAAACATTTAAAATATTTTAAGAGCCTTCATAGCTTTTAATTTTTCTAAGCATTTTCACATCTTTTATCTCATTTTTGACTTGATACCTCTATAAGGTTATAGGATGATGGCTTGATATCTTTATTTATAGAGAAAAGTGACTAACGTACAATTCTTCAGGTTTCTTGATTGAATCCAAAGCCTTTCTCCTAGGATAATTAGTTGTATTTCTTCTTACCTTAACTGTCTAATTCTTTTCCTGCAGGACAGTTTTTTGGTTCATTGTCAACAGTAATAGCAGTATATAAGCATTTAATTGGACTTTATAGAAATAACCTAAATATAGAAATCTTGAAGCAGGAGCTGACAAGTGTGAGGAATGTCCAAGAATTGGTTAGAGCACTTAAGTTATTTTATATCTGTTTTGCCTTTTCTTCAGGGAAGAATACAAATAATGAACAATGGGAAATTAAGAAAATGTATTTTTCTTATTCTTTTTTTCCTTCTTTCTTTCTCAGAACCTAATTAATATTAGGTGATTCCTCTTGCCTTAGAGTCTTCGGGGAGTACAGGCATATCTCATTTTTTGTTTTGTTTTGTTTTAAAATAAAAAATTGTGAATTTATTCAAAACAAAACAAAATACATGGTGGAGAGTATTTTTCTTAATTAAAATATTCTTTTTCTCACTTAGGACCAAATGGCTCGGAATCCAGCTGCTATTGACATGTTTATCATAGGTAGGAGGAAAAAAAAGTTTTATTTTTTCCTTTTTCCACCTGTCAAAAATATTAAGTTGGTAGAAACATTTTAATTACTTAACCAGCTGGCAATTTTATACTTGTATTTTTTAAGGCTTGCTGGTTTAAAAAGTACTATATCTAGGCACTCGTTAGAACAGCCCTTATACTTTATTGAATTTGGTTTCTATTTGGAAAAAAGCCATGCCCTATACAATTTTGTGCTCTTAGGACTCTGCTATGGAACACTAAAATGTATAGAATTAATATGAGTAAGTATATAGTTCCCTTACATGCACATATATTTTCCATCACTCATATTAATACATAATTAGAGATGTTGATATATAAAATTACTTTGTACTTTTTCTTTTTTTTTTAATGTTGCATTTTTTAAAAGATTTTTAAAATTGGTTTTTAGAGGGAGAGGGAGAGAGAGAGAAACATCAATGTGAGAGCGAAACATCGATGGGCTGCCTCCTGCTCGCCCCCTTCTGGGAATCAAGCCCACAACCCAGGCATGTGCCCGACTGGGAATCAAACTGGCAACCTTTTGGTGCATGGGCTGATATCAACTGAGCTACATCGGCACAGGACAGGACATGCCGATGCTATAGTAAAATACTGATAAATAACACTAGATACCTCAAAACAGCAGTCTTTGGAAACCAGTATAAACTGGGCTTCATGAACTCCTGGGCACAACTAGTTTTTCTAGGCCTTAAAGGGGTATCTCTCAAAGGATTTGAGGACAATTTAATTTATATGCAAGTGCTGCTCACCTCTTTGCTATTTGTTAGTCTTGTTTTGCTTAGATTTTGCTCACTTAAGAGAAGCTTGCTGACTATCCACTCAGCTTTTTAAAGGCATTCCTGGCACATGTCAAACATCCCCAGGGACTAATAGTGAAGGGGCCTTGCAAGCTAAGGCGTCTGTATGTAATTATTTCTCCTAACTGGAAGCTTGAACAGAGTCTGTACTGTGGCATATTCTAGATTTTGTGGCACACTTGACAATGTCAAGTCCTCACTCCTACGTAATAAATTATAAAAAGCTTTGACACTTAGTCCCTGACTGTCAGCTTACCCTGACTCACGTGGTCTGTGGTTTCTAAGTTAGTACTTGCTGGGTTTTGCTCCTACTCAATGCCCACTTTGGCCTCTTCGCATAGCACACACTTTAAGAGGTGACCATCATGGCTCCTGTGCATGGTGCTACTGAGTTTATGCACCAAAGGCTGCCTGAGCTCTGAAGTAAGCTGCCTGCTAGGCTCCTGGAGTTTCTTGCTCTCGGTATGGTGCTGGTCTGACATGGTTTGGAAGAACCCACTGCTGCAGCAGAATACTAAGGTCTGATAATACTATTCTGGTAGTTGGGATTTCTCCTGGAATGAGAGAGCAAAGCGAAAGATTTGAGCTGAGATGGGAAGTTAGTGCTGGGAGGAAAGATGAGAAAGCAGTTCCTTTAGGCTGCCTTGATAAAGCCCCAGTGCTATCAAAGAAGCTCCAAGATGCAGACTTACTTTAAAGGTGAGAACCTTGAACATATAAATTACATCTTGATTCAAATAAGTTTGACTTTCTTGGAAACTGTCCTCATTTTAAAGAACACACTTTGTTCTAGTATGTATTATAATAAATTTAGGTTCATTGAAATACACTACGCCAATTTCTTTTTTATGTAAACCATGAAATATGAAAAATGACTTTAAAACTCTACAGGAAAATTACTAGTTCTCCTGACATAAAATTGCACCTTCTTTGAATTGTAATGCCTTTGTTAATGTCATTAAAGATAGGCTTCTTAATATCTTGCTCCAAGTAAACAGATGATCAGTGCTTATTTTGAATACAATAACATTTAATAAATAGGGAGTTAGAATGGGCCATTAGTAGACATTAAGAACCAACTATTGTAGTGTACTTTCTCTCAATTGAGGCCCTTAAAATTTTAAAGCTCTGTACCCTCAGACCCAAGCCTAAATAGTATCTTCTATTATTCTCAGAGCAGAATATGAAGTAAATACTGTAAATTTAGCATCTGACGTTTAGCATGGGGGAGTATAGGAACTGGGTTGAGAAAAATAAGATTACAGAGAAATGCATTGGGCATCACTGGTTAAGGGACTAATGTATGCTAGTCACTGAGATGTATTAACAGTAAGGGGATCTGAGAAAGTTACATTGTATTACCTAGAGGGGGCAGGCATAATTTATGTAAATGCTTGTTACTGTCCCAATCACTAGATCACAGATGTATGGTCCGGACTGGACTGTTCCAGTCATTCTTTTCCGCTTCGAGCTGCTCACTGAGAATATGGAGGACCGCTGTGCATTTGAATCTGTAGTCACCTCAACTACTTTGGGATTGGTCTGATGCCCACAACTCCTGTTAGATGTCCAGACTGAGCATGAGTCAGTATGTACCTGGAGCAGGGGTATTCCCTGACTGTTCGAGGATAGGTGCTGATATTGTTCCTGTAGTTTCTTCCTAGATGTAGCCATGTCTTCTTTGTTCAAGGAATTACAGACAGAAAGCTTTTCATTCCTGTACCAGGGCAAAGTAAAGTTTAGGAATCTGTTATTTAATTATATATAAGTGTAAAAAGTACTTTGAAGTTAGTTGGAGGATTCCCTAGCAAGGTTGTTAGGAATAAGAGGGATAGAATTGAGACTAGAAATTGTCCTAATAAAGGACTAGAGAGGAATTATATCTATAAATATTTCTGGGTTTGATATCACACCTTATGCAAAGAGAAATTACAGTTGTTTCCTTGTTCCCTGCATGGATTTTACAAAAACGATTTGTCCTTTCCCCCCTTTTCTGGTTTACAGGTGCTACTTTTACTGACTGGTTTACTTCTTATGTCAACAGTGTTGTATCAGGTGGCTTCCCTATCATCAGAGACCAGATTTTCAGGTATTTCACTTGGGGCTTTTTGGAATGGAATAATTGTAATAAGCAAAAATCATCAGTTACAGATCATGAGATGAAGTTTCCCAGGAAGGTTAATAACAGAACCTCTCATCATCATAAATCTATTCTATTCTCATTTTAAGGCCAAAACATCCAAACACTTGAACAGCCAGTATTTTTCTTATTTTGAAGAATCAAAAGAAAAAAACTGATTTGATGTAGAAATTTATATATTTTAGTATTTATATAGTTTCTTTTTAGGGAAAAAAAGCTGTTTGCCAATTAGTAGATTTAGTATGAATAGCAAGTTAGTAACTATTAACTCCTAGCAAATATTTATTATCTCTAAATGGAACATCTAGATATTATAGATAGTATTAGAGGTCATATTGGCTTATAGTAGCCTGGTTGGCAGAAATGACAGATTAAATATACATTAGAGGCCCCTATAATAGTATACTAACACATTTTTATTATCAGAACCACTGTTTGTAGGTATAGCTGGGTTTTCAGATGGTCCCCTAAATTTCCTCAACTCTGAAAATGGAGATAGACTCTTTTTAGTTTCCAAGTAAATTACTTTACTGATCTGGAGTCTTCAAAGCTTTCTGTTTTGCTTATGATTTCTAGTTTTCTTCTAAGCTTAATAGGACTATACCTTTAAAATCTCAACTGTGATTTAAATTTTCAATCCTGAGCTATTTTGCATTGTATCTTTAAACCTTTTATCTTCTAGAATTGAGGTTAGTTGACTAAAAAATGTTTAATTTTTTTATTTACCTAGATATGTTCATGATCCAGAGTGTGTAGCAACAACTGGAGATATTACCGTTTCAGTTTCCACGTCGTTTCTGCCAGAACTTAGCTCTGTACATCCACCCCACTATTTCTTCACATACCGAATCAGGTGAGAATTTCAAAGGGTTGCCTTTCAGTTAGTAATGGGCTATATCCTCCGGATGTGTTATTATTGCCCCATTTGATATAAGATATAAAACACATTTTGAAAGGCAGCTTCTTGCTGATACAGAGGAAGGTGGGTTACAAAGTTTCTACAGTATAGTCAGGTTTTTTCCCCTGCTTTTACTTTTATTTGTATTTATTGATGCTGAATTTACTCTGGGGCCATAAGTTTTTGTTTCTCCAGGGTCTTCTGGGATATTTTTCTGGTTTAGGAACAAGCTGCTCTTTTTCAGTAGGATCATCTCAGTGTGGCAGGGAGAGCTTATGTGTGGGTTAATCCGCCCACAAGCGCTGTAAATTCTGCTCCACGTACCTAGATGTGCTCAATGACCAGAGAATCTACATCTGCACCCTTAAGTTCAGCATAACTTCTGCATTTTTAAACGTGTAGCAAAATTCAGCACTTCTCGGCCATGGATCCCGTGTGCAGCCCCACTGTTTGGCCTGGGCACACCTACCAATTCCACCATTGTGATGACGGAATGGCACACATTGCTTCTGTAAAGCGGCATTCTTCAGATACTTGGTGGCTTTTAAGATATGCATACCTTTTGTGGCGTGAGCAGTTTCACGAGTATTATTAAAATGAACACGAAGATTTTAACCTTGATTTGCATGATTTTGTGGGGGTTTTTTGGGTCAAGTGAATAATGAACCATTTTCAAAGGTCACTTCAGGCTGCTTATGGGAAGAGTGAGTACGATATAGTTTATAAAATACCTTGAGTTTATATTAACCCCTGAGTTGTTTCTTGTAAATACAAGTATTGTGCCAGGTACTTTTCAAGGTGGACCACTAGGTTGTAATCATATGGAAAGGTCAGAATTAGAGTTGTAATGTTTTCGGAAAGCTACCAAATTGCCCAAGGTAATATCATGCTTTTAAAATGTAATCTGGTCTGTGTATGTTCAATTAAAAGTCTAGTACATATTTATTGAGTGCTGCCTGGATATCAAACAGGGTGTTGAGCCCTGGATTTGGTGAAATAAAAAACAAATATTACCTAGTAAATTCACTTTAATTAGAAGTACTCTCTGCTATGACATGAAGACAACTCATTGATCAAAGGGACTAAGGATACTTTGTCTTGAGATATATTTTTATATACTTTATGGTGTTATATATAGGAATGTATACTTACCAGAAGCATCATAGAATTTTAGTATTGTATGTAGCCTTTGACATGTCTAGTTACACATGCACAGATGTTTGTTGTTTAATTTAGATCTTGCCTAGGACTGAGACATGCTTAATTAATGATACCTACATATGTTTGTAGAGTACTCAAAATGAAAATAAGAGACCGAAGATTCCCAGAGGAAGCGGGGGAAATAATAGTATTGGGAAGCAGAGTTAAGGTGATTCCAGTAACTGAGTAGTGACATTTCTTTTTTTTTTTTTTTTTAATATATTTTATTGACTTTTTACAGAGAGGAAGGGAAAAGGGATAGAGAGTTAGAAACATCGATCAGCTGCCTCCTGCACACCCCCCACTGGGGATGTGCCCGTAACCAAGGTACATGCCCTTGACCAGAATCGAACCTGGGACCTTTCAGTCCGCAGGCCGACGCCCTATCCACTGAGCCAAACCGGTCAGGGCTGAGTAGTGACATTTCGCTTTGAGCTTTGTATATAGAAGCTAATGGAGAAAAGGGAAATGGGTTGCATAGCCTTGTAGTGAATAAAAGACTGTCAGTTTTTTAGAACAGAAGTTTTTCATGGCACTGTATTCTAGAAAGCATTTCCCATACTGATCTTTATTTGAACAACAAAAGAGTGTTGTAAGCATGGAGTTTGTGAATTTTTATGTTGCCCTTTCTATTGTTGATCCTCACTGAAATCAGGCTCGGAAGTTGAATGAAAGCATTCTCATGGGGGAGTTAGCTAATCGGGCCAATATCTTTGAGAACTTCCGGAAATAGACGATGAACACAGACTTTGGGGTGTGTTTCTTAACTTCCTTTGGAAATTCCCTTTATGTTCTTTTTTTTAAAAATCAAGATTTTAAAAAAAATATATTTTATTGATTTTTTACAGAGAGGAAGGGAGAGGGATAGAGAGTTAGAAACATCGATGAGAGAGAAACATCTATCAGCTGCCTCCTGCACACCCCCTACTGGGGATGTGCCGGCAACCAAGGTACATGCCCTTGACCGGAATCGAACCTGGAACCCTTCAGTCCACAGGCCGATGCTCTGTCCACTGAGCCAAACCGGTTAGGGCTCCCTTTATGTTCTTAACCCAAATGTTGTAGCTCTTAAACAAAAGAAACAAAAAAAGGCCTGATTTGTGTCTCTACTGCCCCATTTCCTTCTCCAGGATTGAAATGTCAAAGGATGCACTTCCTGAGAAGGCTTGTCAGTTGGACAGTCGCTATTGGAGAATAACAAATGCTAAAGGTGATGTAGAAGAAGTTCAAGGACCTGGAGTAGTTGGTATGTAATGCAAGATTTAGTTTATACATCAGTTGCATCTAAGAACTTTTGGAGAGCATATATATGGCACAGCTTAGAAATGCATGATGATGTTGGTGGATATGACTGCATCTTTTTAATAGCTGTGTTTACAATGTGAAAGGTATCATAGATTCTGGGTTTCTCCTACTACAATACTTTGCTTCACAAATACAATGTGTAAATGTCATTATTCTATCAGTTTAGTACCTTTAAACAGAACTTTTCTAAAATTATAGCACAGGGATTGAGTTTACATTCTGTGAATCACCTGGGTTCCTTGCTTTTCCTTCTTAAGTTCTTTTCTTTCCCACTGAATAATTATTTATTGTAATATTTTGTAGGCATAGAGCAGAAAGAGAAAATAAATTTTATATCTGTCATCTTTTGCAATTTAGGGGAGAAATGTTAAAATTAATAACAGATTTTTTTGTTTGTGGATTTCAATCATCTCTAGCTTGATTTCCATTGACATTGTAATTATCTTAAGTTTCTGAACCCTTAGACTCTTCAGATTTTGTATTAGTGCTTCAGAAAAATAACATTAAATAAGCTATTAAATAAGCTATGTACTTCTGTTATTGGTCCTAAGCATGTACACAATTCAGTTTAGATTAAAGTTGCTCTAATTTATTGCCATGAATAAAGTCATGTTCTGCATGTTTGTTTAAGGAATTTTTCCTGAATTTATTTGGGGATCTAGTGCTAAACAATTTTATTAATGCTGTATTTCTTTTTCAGTAATTTGGTCCCTTGGAGTAAGGACTCTCCCTTGTGACTGCCATTTTGTCTGGGCTAAATGCTTAAGCTGCATGCTCAGAATTTTATGTTTTAGCCTATTGCTACTTTTAAACATTTAGATTATCCTTATCACTGTTTAAACTAGTGTCTGTGACACTTATTACCCATGTCTTAAAGATGGTCTCTAAAATGTCTCAAAGCATTTTGAAAAAAAAAAAAAAAATTCTTTTTTTATTTTGCTTCATTCTCCTAGAATTCCCCCACCCTACCCACATACCGCTATAGAGAATTAGAGGGACTATGCAAAAAGTCAAAATACTCGTAATCCCATCACTATTAACATTTTGTTGTGTTTCCTTTTAGATTTTGTTTGTAATTGTGCATTTACTTTAACATAGTTTACATACTCCCGTAGAGGACATATCTAATTTGCTGTGATGGAGAACTGAATTTTATGCTTTAATTAATTGTTACTGTTTTCCTGCAGGTGAATTTCCAATCATCAGCCCTGGTCGGGTGTATGAATACACAAGTTGTACCACATTTTCTACAACATCGGGATATATGGAAGGATATTATACTTTCCACTTTCTTTACTTTAAAGACAAGATCTTTAATGTCGCCATTCCCCGGTTCCATATGGCATGTCCGACATTCAGGGTGTCTATAGCTCGATTGGTAGGTTAAATTTCCTCTGGTGCTGATTTACATAACTTTTTAGAATTGACTCCACAGAGGGTCTTTGTTGATTAGCCAGACAAATAGTTTATAAATTGTGTTGCAAAGAACCCTAGGAATTTTGAGGAAGTACCTTGGGGTGGGTGGGATATGTGAACATGTGGGGGGGAGGCAGACAAGAAGTAAGTGAGGCTCTGTACTCTTCAGTCAGAGTAACTCTGCTGTTACCTGATTTTATTAGTTTGTTTTTAATAGCTTTATTTTTTAGAGCAGTTTTAGATTCCCAGAAAAATTGAGCAGAAGGTACAGAAATTCCCCATATACCCCCTACCCCCACACAATATTTCCCACTAGAGCAGTGTCAGTGTCACAACTATGGGGCTTACACTGACACATCATCATCACCCAAAGTCCATAAGTTACATTAGGGTTCACTCTTATTGTTTGGACAGATGTACAATGACATGAGTCTACCATTAGTATTCTATAGAGTAATTATTCGTTTTAAATACGTTTGTTGCCTAATGAGAAACACCACACTAGACCAGTTGATATCTGCGCCTTCTTTTATTTCATTAAGACAGGGAAAACAATTTCTTACAGTGTTTTTGCTAAAACTCCCATTTTGTAAAATAATACAAATATCCTATAGAAATTATTACAAAGGATTTAATGGGTAGATTCGTACTTTTACTAGTCTCTCTTTGGGATCATTTCCTAAGTCAACTAGGTATATTTTTTAAATCTCATTTTTAGGGTTACCTTAAGGCAGGTTTAGCAGTAACCCCAATCTTACAGGCTATAAAATGATTAGAGAAAATTATGAGGCTCTAGTTATACAATAGGAATAAAATGTGAATTGTATACCCAGAATGTAATCAAGTTGTAGGCATCAAATGTTCACCAAAACCCTCTGGCTCCTGGGTGACCCTGATGGGAGGCTCTAACATAAGTCTGGGAAGATGGACATGATATGAAGCTGACCCAGAGTTGACACATTCACAACTCCAATTTATAGAAGGAAGGATGATGATGAGACTTAGGCCTTCATGCTTGTGGTATGTCTTTGGAAAACAATCTACAGGCTGGGTTTGGAAGTGAAGTTTAGCTTCCCTCCCAGTGGAGGAGTGCTTCCTACTGTTTATTTCCAGTTCTAGGAATTTGCTACTTATGGCAGTCTCCATGCTGACCAGCCCAAATTCTGTATGAGATTGTAATTATCCTTAAGTGTTTTATATGATTTATCAGTGAAGTCATCTGGGGCTGGAATATGCTTTGTGCAAACATTTTGAAATATTAATTTCTTTAATATTTATATTTTCTGTTTCTTGTCCACTTTTGCTAATTTGTGTCTTTTGAGGAATTTGTCCATTTTCTCTAAATGCTGAATTAATAGGCATAAAGCTACCTAAATATTGATAATCCTTTTAATGGCTGGAAAAGATATAGTCATATGTCCTCTTTTGTTCTTCATATTGGTAATTTATATCTTTTGTTCATCAGTTTAGCTAGGGGGTTATCACTTTTATTGATCACTTAAAGGAACAATTTTTTACTTCACTGATTTTCTCTATTGTTTCCTCATTTCTATTTTCATTGATTTCTACAGTTATCTTTATTTCTCCTTCTTACTTTGGGTTTAATTTGCTTTTTCCCCCCTAGCTTCTTAAGGTAGAAGTTTAAATTATTGATTTTAGACCTTCTCTGTAAGCACTGTTTTAACTACATTTCATAAATTCTGACATTATGTTTTCATTACCATTTGATTCAAAATATTCTCAGATTTTCTTGTAATTTAGTTTTGATCAATGACTTTTCTAGAAATGTGTTAATTCCCAAACATTTGGAGATTTTCTAGTTATCTTTGAGTTGTTGATTTTTAATTTTGTTATGTTTAGAGAACTCATTGTGTATAATTTCAATCCTTTTAAATGTTTTATGGCCCAGAATTATGGTCTATCTTGGTAAATACTTGTGTATTTGAAAAGAATGTATATTCTGTTATTTTGGGGAATATTATTCTATAAATGACAGGTTGAACTGGTTGATTGTTTTTCAAGTCTTTTATATATTTACTGATCTCTTTTTTTTTTGGTCTTTATTCTCTGAGAGATGATTGTTGTAATCTCCAGTTATAATTAAGTTTTGTCTACTTCTCTTTAATTCTATCAGATTTGCTTCATGCATTTTGAAGCTCTATAATTATGTGCAAATATACTTAGGATTGTGCCGTCTTTTTAATGAACTGGTTATTTTATTGTTATAAAATCTTTCTCTATCTCTGAAAATGCTCCTGTCCTAAAGTTGCTACTATTCCTGACATAAAATGTAGAGTGCTGAGATTTATTGGCGCAGGTAGTTACTATTGGGTCAACTTGATCCTGTTGAGGCTTTTTAAAATGTTTGTTAGGGTGGTTATAAAGTAGTCTTTACTTAAGGACAGTCATTTCAAACTTTTCGGTCTCATGACCCCCTTAAGCTTTGAAAAGTTATTGGAGATTCCTCAAAAAATTAAAAATGGAACTAAACCCTATGACCCAGCAATTCCACCTTTGGGTATTTATCCAAAGAAATAAAAGACACTAATTCAAAAAAATATATGCACCCCTATGTTCATTGCAGTGTTATTTACAGTAGCCAAGCTATGGAAGCAACCTAGGTGTCCATCCATAGACGAACAGATAATGAATATGTGTGTGTGTGTGTGTGTGTGTGTGTCACCAGTGGGACATCCTTAGCGCTGCCACGGAGGCGGGAGAGGCTCCCCCCACCGCCTCTGTGCTCACCAGTGCTGGCTTCTGGCTGAGCGGCGCTTCCCCTGTGGGAGTGCACTGACCACCAGGGGGCAGCTCCTGCGTTAAGCATCTTCCCCCTGGTGGTTAGTGTGCATCATAGCAACTGGTTGTTCCGCCGTTTGGTTGATTTGCATATTAGCCTTTTATTATATAGGATATAGGATTACTCAGCAATAAAAAAGAATGAAATCTTGCCATTTGCAACAACATGGATGGACCTAGAGGGTATTATGCTAAGTGAAATAAGTCAGACAGAGAAAGATAAATGCCATGTAATTCCACTTGTATATGGAATCTAAAAACAAAACAAACGAACAAATAAAACTCAACACAAACTCATAGATACATCGTGGCCAGAGGGGTGAGGGGTGGGAGAATGAGCAAAAAGGTGAAGTGATTAAGAAGTACAAACTGCCAGTTATAAGTCACAAGTGCAGCATAGGGTATATAGTCAATGATATTGTAATAACTATGTATGATGACAAATGGTTACTAGACTTATTGTGGTGGTCACTTCATAATGTGTGTGTATATATATATATATATGTCTAATCACAATGTTGTATACCTGAAGCTAATATAAAATTGTATGTGATCTATAATTAAAAGAAAGTTATGAGGACTCCAAAGAACTCTTGCTTATGTGGGTTATATTGATATTTATCATGTTAGAAATTAAAACTGAGAAGTTTTATAATATTTACTTACTCCTTTTTTAAAGTTTAAAATTTTTAAATTTATAATTTAAAATTACAATAATAAACTCATTACATGTTCAACTCTCTCTTAACTATGTTCTTACTTATTTAGAGTTCTAGTGGCTTCCCAATGACAAATAATAATATAAAATCTTTACCTGCCTTGTGGAAAATGTTTTTTTTCTATCAGGGATGAGAAAATAAAAAGGAATGAAAATTCTGGACTTATTTTCTAATCAACATGAAGAGGCAGTGGGGGGGGTTGTACTTGTGTTTACCTTTCCTGTTTAAATATTCATTTTTTAAAAAATATTTTTTTATTGACTTTTAGAGAGGAAGGGAGAGAGAAATAATGTGAGAGCAAAACATTGATCGGCTGCCTCCTGCATACCCCCTACCAGGGATCGAGTCCACAACCTGGGCATGTGCCCTGACCAGAAATCGAACCAGCAACCTTTTGGTGTACAGGATGACGCCCAGCCAACTGATCCACACCAGCCAGGGAAAATAGTAGTTTTCTTGATATGGAAATTGAATGGTTCTCCTTTTGTGTGCTTTAACAATATAATTAATTGGGAGGTTTAATCTTTTCTTTTGCTTTTATACTCTGAATGCCACTTTAAAATATACTTTTGGTTGGTCTTTTTTTGGTCTAGGTGGTTTATTGTTTGTTTTTAGACTCTTTAGAGGTGCCTACTGCTGATTTATTTTCATTTTTGTCTGTGTTCCTCTTTCCATCTGCTGTTTGGTATGTACATTTTATTTGTGATCATCAGCAATCCTCTTTAGCCACATTGATTTTCTTTAACAGTTTTTGTTTTCTTCTTCATTAAGATAATAATCATACTACCTGAATTTAATGTTTCATAATTTTTTTAATCCTTCCCTCCTTCCCTGGTCCCTTCCCGCCCCCCCCTCTTCTCAAGTCCCTTTTGGACCTGCTATTGGATTTCAAAATCTTCATTCCCTAGATTTAAAGAAATATCCAGAGATTAAAATAATGAATTATCTTATATTTACATATCTTTGATTGTTGTTGTTTGTGTTATAATAAATCCCAGTGACTATTCCTTTGACAAATCCTAAAAGACAGTACCTTTCTCCCACATCAGTAAATGTGTTCACTCAACAAATATTTACTGAGTACCTACCAGGTGCTGGGGAAAATGCAGTGAACAATACAATTAAAATCTCTGCCTTGGAATTTACATTCTAGTTAGAATAGACAAAGGTTAGCAAATAAACACCATATATTTAGGTCAAGTAGTAATATGTGCACTGGAGAATAATCAGAATAAAGGGGATAAAGGGTGTCCTGTTGAGTTCTATAACATAAAGATGTGTCAAGAAAGGCTTCTGTGACATTTGAGTTGAGACTGAAAAGAAGTAGAAGGAGCCCTTGGATGTATAGGTGAAGGGTGTTCCAAGCTAAAGAACAGCAAGTGCAGAAGTCCCGACCCACGAATGTGCCTGGTATGTTTGAAGAACTGCCAGGAGGCCAGTGTACTGGAGGGTGGGAAATGGGAGCAGAGTGGATGGAGATGAGATCAGAAGGGTGGAGAGGGTGCTGCATCATGGTATGTCACAAAAGCCTTGGTTGAAGGACCGTCGCTGACACCACATCCAAAGTTTCCCAACATTCCGCACATTACCAAGTAGGATCTCCTTGCTGTTCAGAATTCTGTTCGATATAGCGGCTCCTCTCACTGGGTCTTCAAAAGTGAGAAAGTTGACAGCAAAATAAGTCATGATTGACAGAGGAAGCACTGCTTAAGAGGAAGTTTGCAGGTGATGTTCAGCTATTGCACAGTTAACATCACCATTGCCCTATGCTGAGAGCCTCTGACAAGTTAATGTAAAAATAGAAGCTACCAATGGTGGTTGAATGGAAATGATGTGTCTTTATGGTAGGAACTCAATAGAAATCATAGACCTCTTGTTGACAGTACATAAAAAGTACCAGTAGAGGTCATGTCATACCTTGTTAATATGTTCACATCTTTTCTGTAAGCATGCAGATTAAAAATTGTTACTGAAATCACTAATATGATAAAGTCAGTAAAGTTTTATGTTGAGTTGCTAGGAGTGGTCTGTTTGCTACATTGTATCTGAATAACAACTGCCATGTAAAAATAAGTACTATATTAATGAAATATATTTACCATGAAAACTACATTGAGCATTTTAAAACATGTAATAGGATATACACTGGAATCAGTATGTGCATTATGGAAATGTGATGTTCAAGTCTATAAAGATTCATATTTGGCATGTCTGGCTGTTCAGAGTCTAGATAAATGAGATATTTGCATTAAATAAGTTGAAAAAACTGATGGAAGTTCTTATCAAAAGACTGTTTTCTCTTTCAAGGAATTGGGTCCTGATGAGTATGAAGAGATGGAAGATGCAGAAGAGGAGGAAGACGATGATTCGGCGGATATGGAGGAATCTGATGAGGAAGACGAGGAGGCGAGGCCCCGGAGACTCTTCGATGTCCCCATTCGCAGACGCCGCTACTCTCGCCTTTTTTAGCAAAACTCCGCTAATGGGAGCACTGGAATGAATCCAGTCTGTCAAATAGATTTCTCAATAATGTAAATAACTAAATTGTTCTCAGCATTATAGCAAGAAAACTAGCATGAAATATTGTTCCAGGCCCTGGGTTCTATGCAACTGATTCTTAATTAGGAATTGGATTGTTTGCGTTTACTTTATGTTTTGGGGCAGAGGAGGAAGTGAAATCTTTTTTTTCTCTCCTAGAAGTCAATGGGGGAATAGTTCTCTAGCTAAGGAATGGCTATCTCTTTGTTTAAACATTTTATACTTATAAAAATGTGGAAGTGGAAAGGAATTGTTTTGAAGATTTAAATATAGCAGAAATACCTACCCAAGGATAGAAACTGACGAAAAATTCTGTGAAACGATTTCTTGCAGTTGTGAGTTATTTAGAAATGAACATAATTTGTAATTAGGCTAATCCATTTAGTGGTTCCTATATATTTTGTACTCACAGGGAACTAATTGACTAAATAGCTTGAATGCTGGTTGTTTTGTCCTTTCTTAGACAATCTGCCCTTGAATTTAAAATTTTTATTACTATAACCTTGAATTTAAAGTCTTTATCACTATAACCTTGACTTTGAATTTAGTCTTCAACTCTCCCACCCTTGAATTTAAAATCTTCAACACCGCAACCTGGAATTTAATTTAAAGTCATCAACATTAATAACTTTATCGTATTGTTCACAGATGCATCATTTTTGAAATGTAGAGTGTAAAAGTATGTATTGTGTTTATTAACAAAAAGTTCTTCACAATGTCTCATGTAGTCTACATTTGTAAATACTGCTTCTGTTTGTTTCTCCTTTATACAGTTGACTGTCTAACTTTGTGATAAGTGACATGAATCTTATGTTGAGATTAAGTATGTTTTTCTGAAACATGAAATTTTTTTTGTAATTATATAATTGGAAGTTTGGAATGAAGTTCTCCAAGTGTCAAAAACTCACATTTTGAAAACAAATTTTGGTTCTGATGCTGTATTTTGTATAATTGCCTATTTTCCATGAACTAATATTAGTAGCTTTTGTTCTTAAGATGGAAGAGGAGATGGAAACTGTTGGCCTGTTGCTAGAGGCCCATTCAAAAGCCACCCTTCCTGGCTTTACCCTATCAGGTGCCCCTCTTTCCATTTTTCCCAGGAACAGTTCTTTTGTAGAGAAAACTGTAGGAAGAGGGAGGTGTGTAGACAGGGTGAAGCAGCTGCTATGAGAGACCATGAAGTCAAACTTACCCTTTCATACTGGCACATGTCAAAATGTTCTGAAATGGAGTAGTTTTTCCTGTTTATTTTTTTAGAGTATTATCTGGTTGCTAAATCCTTCTATTATGCCTATCCTTTTCTTTTTAATCAACCCACTGATTTTTTAAATTTTATTTTTCTTTGGCTAATCCCTTTACCTTCTTTCATCCAGTCCCCTCACCCCCACCCCTCGGACAGCTGTCAGTCTGTTTCATGTAGCCATGCCTCTGTTTCTATTTTGTTTGTCAGTTCATTTTGTTCATGAGATTCCACATACAAGTGAGATCATGTATTTTTAAACTTTCCCGATAAAGCAAGAATTTAAAACTAGTTAGTGTTGGGAGTTAGAGCTGGCCCCTGGATCCCTTGCCATGTGTATGTTTCCTTTTTCTGGATGATCTCTCCTTTCAGTTCCCAGAGTACTCACAATGCCCAAGTCTCCCCTGCAACTCCACCAATCCTTGCTTCTCAATGCTCTAGGCTTGCTTATCCTCTCATCAAATTCACATTCTCTTAGTATGTTGAATGAATGACCTCTAGTTTGTACTAAGGTATTAATAACAAGCTCAGCTTTTTTATTTCATTGGCAAAAACATGTCTTCACACATAAATGGGACCTAATAGCTGGTCAGACTTTTGATGAAGGCCATCTTTATCTCTGGCTCTGAGTTCGCTTGAGAACACCTATCCATTTGTGTAATGCTTCCAGCATCAGGTTGAAATGGGTACCTAACAGCTTAAACAGCTTAGGGGTTTTTTCCTCTTGTGACAAGTCCGAGGTAACAATCCAGGGCTGATATGGTGGCCTAATGGTGTCGGCATTCCAGATTCCTTCCAGTTTTCTGTTCTGCCACCCTTAGCACACGGCTAATCTTGAAGGTCATCTCATGGTTGCAAAATAGAAGCTGCAGTTATATTATGTTCCAGGAAGGATGATAAGAAAAAAATTTTTTTTTAAATATCAAACATAAGACTAGAGAGGTAAAGCAGCCATGTCTTCAGCACGATAGCTAGAGAAGGGGCGGGGGATGCAGGAATTAACAGGCAGCGTAGAGATCCAGTTGTAATGGCCCAAGTAAGGCGCCCTGAAGGTCTGACTTAGGGCAGTCAGGAATAGTTGAGAGGCTGTGAAACTGAGATAACTAAATGGTGAAATAGACTGGAGTTAATAAGATGCAAGGGGGTAGGAGAAATCAAAGTTGATTCCCAGCTTTCTGGCTTCATTTACTGGGGCAGCGGTTCTCAACCTGTGGGTCGCGACCCCTTTGGAGGTCGAACGACCCTTTCACAGGGGTCGCCTAAGACCATCCTGCATATCAGATATTTACATTACGATTCATAACAGTAGCAACATTGCAGTTATGAAGTAGCAACGAAAATAATTTTATGGTTGGGTCACAACATGAGGAACTGTATTTAAAGGGCCAGAAGGTTGAAAACCACTGTGGGGGGTAGGGGGACAGAGAACGGTGGAACATTGGAAATGAGTTCAGATTTGGACACATTTTGAGTTCAAGATGGCTGTGCCACATGTAGGTGGAGATGTCCAGTGGTCAGCTGGATATGAATATAAAGATGGAGAGAGTGGTCAGGACTGGAGAATAAATAGCAACCATCTGCACACAAAGTGGACGCACTAGCAGTGGTTCTCAACCTTCTGGCCCTTTAAATACAGTTCTTCATGTTGTGACCCAACCATAAAATTATTTTCGTTGCTACTTCATAACTGTAATGTTGCTAGTTATGAATCGTAATGTAAATATCTGATATACAGGATGGTCTTAGGCGACCCCTGTCAAAGGGTCGTTTGACCGCCAAAGGGGTCGCGACCCACAGGTTGAGAACCTCTGAAATAGATGATGTGTGCATAGTGGGAAAGAATCGCAGACTAAAAAGTCAAGGAACTGGAAACAAAATCCGGAGAGATTGGCATCTCAGAATCCCGCGAGAGTTTCTAAGAGGGACCAGCTAATAGAATGCATATGAGAATGCATCTGAAAGAGCTTTGTAAACAAGCTCTCATTGGAAATGCATGTTCAGCTGGCTTAAGCAGGTGCCAAATGAAGCTCCCTTCCTGTAAGCCATCAGAGGATCATGGCAGGAGGAACACGTCACGATCAATTAAGATTTGCCCTGCTTGAATTTTACCTTGGCCTTCCCCTTCCGATTCAGCATAAGCAGCCATGAGATGCAATAGTTCCTTACCCTGATCCTCAGAGAGTGTCTCGTGGTCCTCAACAGAGGTCAGTCTCTTGGGAGAAAGACTTGTACTATTGGCCTTTTGTTCTCCACTCCCCCCCTCCCCCCCCCCCCCATAGCACTCTCTCGTATTGATTTCAAAGAGGAAGGGAGAGGGAGAGAGAGTCATTGATGGGCTGCCTCCTGCATGCCCCCTGTTGGAGATCGAGCCGCCAGCCGGGCCCATGTCCTGACCAGAATCCATCCGTGACCTTCTTATTCATAGGTCGAGGTTCAACCACCGAGCCACGCCAGCCAGGGCCAATGCAAGCTTTTAAACCCGTAACAGAGTTTTATCTTAATCTAGCCCTGGCCTTGGGTCTTTTCTGAACCTAAGCCGGTGGCTGCTCAGGGTACCCGGGCCGCCTGCGGTGCCCCAGGGGCCCGCAGCCTGCAGCCTGCGCCTG
>NW_005356944.1:5010550-5022975 GCF_000412655.1 Myotis brandtii | reverse complement strand
CGCCCCTTGGGGACCGCCCCAGCTTTTCCCCCAAACCCCGGGGCCAGGTGTCCTCCCGAGACCCTGCCCTTCCCCCACCGGAGGCGCCTGGTTGCACGCTGTAAGAACCCCGGCTTTCCCTGTTGACAACAGAGAACAAGGGGGCGCAGGCAGTCTTCCCGAAACACCCCAAATTCCGCGGGCCGTGCCCTCCATCCCCTCGGGAATATTCTCCTCGAACCCTGACCACGGAAGGGAAGCCCTTGCAGTTTAGGAAAAAGAAATTGCGCCTTGAAATGAGGTTAACGCCGTCCCCTAAATGGTCACCGACATTCTGCTCTTAACGTACAGGGTCTCCATTTTGAACTTTAATAAACCGGGCAGTGCTGAAAACCAGGCATTTTTTTTTTAACGTTATTTTTATTGTTGACACTGTTACCCATGGAGGTTTTGTCTTCCTGGGCCGGCTGGGGCTGCGCTCTAAATAGAATCTGACAACCGACTGTTAAATGTTCAATCGTGATGTGAATGGCTGTGAAGGAGAAGCGGGCTCTTTAAGGACCCTGGAAAATGTGCCTACTCACATGTTCCATTTCTCTGATATGTAGGAACCTTTCAATGAAAAAAAAAAATGGCTCCTCCGCTGGTCCGGGCCCCCTGGCCAGGGAGCTGGGCGGGCCTGCGGGCCAGGTCCATGGCCCAGGTTCCGAAAAGGTCCATGGCCAGGGCTAGGGCTAGATGAAGGCCTTTAAGAAAACATTTTAATTGCTTGTTTGAGAAACATCGATTTGTTGTTCCACTTACACCTTCTTTGGTTGATTCTTGTCTGTGCCCTGAATGAGAATCAACCCTCAACCTTGGCCTATGCCAACGCTTTAACCACCTGATCAAGACCTTGAAAACCTAGGAAAGTTTATGCTGTCCTTCGATTTGTTATTGAGAGAAAAAAAAAAGAAAGAAACTGCAAGACTTAGATTTCCCCGTGTGTTGTTCTTTTACTATTATATTAAAATGTATTTCAAAACTCTTGTGCACACGCCAGCCTCACACTGGGCCCTGCTGTTTACTGGTTGGATAATCCTGAGTGAACTACGTACTGTCATTTTCTTATCAGTAAAACCATAGAGCTTATTTTATTAGGTGTTACAAGGACTAAATGAGATAATTCATGGAAAGGGCTCAGTTTGCCCCTGATATGTGGGGACCAAATGTGGGTGTGTTCATAGTTCAGGTCCCCATGTTCCCCACTGGGGACAGCCTACTCCCGTTCTCCTAGGTGGGCGGGCACACAGAGGGAGGTGGCAGTGTTCCCCAAAATGTGGGGAAATGTATGACCCCCAAAGCAGATAGGGAGTTGCCTTACTGTGGACCAAACATGCTTGAGATTTGTGGCTTCTGTATTTTCAAAGTAGAAACGGGAGATTGCTGAACTTTCTTGTAAGAAAACATCCCATTAGGCTGAGTGGCTTGGAAGATAAAAGCCCAAATAGAATGGATTTTAGGAGAGGACAGTGGTTATCTACTGGAATTCATCTTCAGCAGCTCCAAGTACAACCTCTTAAAAGGATCACATTAAAAATTCTGGGCCAGCTCCTGAACCTCAGCCAGACGGTCACAAACAAACCCAAGCCCAGAGGTGCTTGAGTTTTTCTAAAGAAGATGATGTTTTTTGCCTGCCCCCCATAGCTTCATTAAATGGTTGACTCCACGAAATATCTTCATTAAATAGCTGGCTCTGCAGTTATAATCTAGAGAGCAGGGCCATGAGTAGACTCTCTGTAATAAGAGGCCCTCAGGAAAGTCCTGGAACACATTTCCGAGAAGGCCCTGGTAACAGAAGCTTCAGGTTTGTGTGGTTTAGGGAGGTCGGGGGTGGTTGACTCTGGCAGTAGGACCTCAGAGTGGGAGGGGCTGTTCAATCTGATGTGGCTTTTTAAAAAATATATATATTTTATTGATTTTTTACAGAGAGGAAGGGAGAGCGATAGAGAGAGAAACATCGATCAGCTGCCTCCTGCACACTCCCCACTGGGCATGTGCCCCCAACCAAGGTACATGCTCTTGACCGGAATCGAACCCAGGACCCTTGAGTCCCCAGGCCGATGCTCTATCCACTGAGCCAAACCGGTTAGGGTAATCTGATGTGGCTTTTTTTTGTCTCTCCCTACTGATGTGGCAAACCTCCAAGCCCTTGACACTGCTAGTCACCAGGTAATATTAATAAGTTATGAGTTACCAGACCCTGGTGAATAGAAGTGTGATTCACCCAACTGTGGCTTTGCAACTAATCTGTTGCCATGGGACAGGTAACTTCATCCCCCAGGGCCTCCATTAATGAACTATAAAGTAAGAACATTGGGTTTTATCTTTGAGGACTCATCTAGTCTTAAAGTGCATCAGCTTTTGAGGCCCCAGGCTCCCAGGAACAGTAACTATAGTCTTGGGCATCTGTGAATCTCTTCCCTGGTGGTCTCCGTCTAGCAAGTTTATTTCGGAAGCTGAATTCACAGGAAGTCTCCCCACTAGAGAGTAACTGTGGTGAAGCACTCACACCTGGTCTTAAATACTGTTCTACCATGTACCAGTTTTGAGGTGAGTGTATTAGTTTAAAATTGGGGCTGAAACAGATCACTACACACTTAGCAGCTTGACACACAAGTATGACTCTTACAGTTTGTAAATAAGAGCCTCACCAGGTTTAAGTCAAGGTGTTGGCGGGGCTGTGTTCCTTTCTGGAGGCTTTTTGGGAGAATCTGGTTCCTTCTTTCTAGTTATTATCTCCCAATAGGAGACAATAAGACATAGGCAAGTTATGGGAGGGTGGGGCGACTGTTAACCCCACAGTACTCAGCCAATGAGGAACCGGGAAGGACTCTCACACACTAGGGATAAATTGCCTGTGATCCCTGCTGCTGCTCTGGCGTGCCTGCTCAACCAGACACCCAATCTTGCAAGACTGCATTAAAGGTCTCATTTTCACCAGACTTCATGTCTCTGAGTCCGTTCTTTGAATTCAGACAGGTGAGCATTTCTCACACCTGGAACTCCTTTACTTCCCCAGAGTGAACAAGGAGGAGTTCCCATTATACTTGCTAAAATGGGGAGCGGGAGCTTCCAGCACGCTGAGCTGTTGCCTCCTGTTCTGCTCCCGGGTACATGTTGGTGCCCTCCAGAGTCACTCGTTTGGTCGGATGCCCTTAGTGACATGGCCTGGAGAAGTGGCCTTCACTAGGCTCCGGCGCAGCCAACAGCACTGGGTGGAATGAGAGCAAGCAGGGGTTGCAGTTGCTGTATTAAGTACTTTCCTCACATTCTCAGTTGACTGAACAACCTTCATGGGGAGAGCAGTGCTGTTTCCACTGCCTGGAGAAAGGGTCCGAAGCTATTATAGGTTAGAGCTAGGGTGGGGCCCGGGCAGTCCTGACTCTGGGCCCTGTGTGCTGTGACTCCCCATGGCTGCCCCTCTCACCAGGATCAACAGCCTTTCTTTAGTAAGCTGAGGTCTTAGGGCAGGAGAGGGGACCAAGTGCTGCCCCATCTGAGAGCATCCTCTGCTTCGTGGCACCCCACCTGGTAGATTCCCTGTGTTTTCTTGGCCTGCTAGCTCCTTCCCCATGTCTCCTGAAGCCCCCCAGACCTTTAATTCCTGGTTTCTGAGATAACCAGTCAGTAGTCAGTCATCTGTTGGTTCATGACGATTCTTTGTGTGTCTTCCTTCCAGACTCTGTAGACAATGGGAAGCAAAGGAGGGTTCACCCTGCTCGGGCTCTTGATCATCCTTTCTGTCCTCTATGATTCAGGTGAGTGGTCCGGAGGGACATGGATCTCGACCATCTGGGCCCCGTTGGTCACACGCTTCCTTTTCCTTAGGCCCCAGAAGACTGAGCTGATGCCACTGGCCTCAGCCTGGCTTTGGTGGCTTTGCCTTTCAGTGTTACAGATCCAGGGCTGTGTGACAACTCCTTCCTATGTTACGGAGCACCTTCCCGGATTACAGCCATTCTGGGTTACAGAGCAGCTTCTGGGGGTGGGAGTGGGGCGGAGGGAGGTACACTCAGCAGCTTAAGTTTCTCCCTCTCACCACAAGCTGCTGGGACACCAGTGGACCCAACTTTAGAGAGCTGTGCTCTGTCCTTCTGCCCTGACCTTTATGCGCCATGATGAGGATGGTGCTCATAGTAACAGCAGTAGCAGCTAATGCTTCTAGCATTTCTGTGCCAATCACTGTTCTGAACACTTCACAGGTATTTACTTATTTCATCCTCAGGCCAACCCTATGGAGTAGGTACTGTTTTTATCGCCATTTTACAACTGACAATACTGGGGCCCAGAGAGATTAAATAGCTTGTAAACTATCCCACAGAAGTGGCACAGCCCGAATTTGAACCCAAACAGCTTGGCACCAGACCATCTGCTCTTAACTCCTTCATCGCCGGGCCGCCCCTCCCTGACTCCTGGAGGTATTGGTGTGTTTCTGAGTCTTAGCCTCTGTAACACTAGGAACACCAGTGTGACTTGCTTTGCGTCATCATAAGGATCAAGTTTTTCATTTTCTGCCTGTGTCATACTGGTACCGCCAGTTTTGTGGGGGGAGGGGACAGAGAAGGAAATAGTGCAGTGAGCAAAAGAAAAAGGTATCTGCCATGTTGGAGCATGGCTTACATCTTAGTCGCTCTAGTGGCTACCATATACTGAATGCCTATTGCGTAGCAGGGACTGTGCCACGCCCGTTCTCATTTCATCCTTCCCGTGAGGGGTTAGTGTTGTTAAACCCATTTTATAGTTGACGAAGCTGAAGCTGGGAGCAGCTGGAGTGGAGAAGCCAAGCCTCGCTGCTGCGGCAAGACTAAAGGCCTGGGTCCTGGGTGCCAGAGGAAAACCAGTGCCAGCAGCCAGGGGAAGGAAGGCCTATTGTGCAAATCTTCGTGCAATGGGCCTCTAGTGTGTGTGTGTGTGTGTGTGTATATGTATGTATGTGTGTGTAGAGGCCCATTGCATGAAATTCGTGCAAGAGTAGGCTTTCGTTTCCCTGGCTGCTCGCACTGGCTTCCCTCTGGCCCCAGCTTTGTCTGGAAGGACATCCGGAATGAGGTCCAGAAGAACGTCCGGTCTAATTAGCATATTACCCTTTTATTATTATAGATCTTTAAGCTGTAAGGCTCCTTCATCTAGGTTGGGGGTGGGGAACCTTTTTTATGCCAAGGGCCATTTGGATATTTATAAACTCATTCGCTTAATATAATTCACTTAATGTAAATTTATGTTGCTATGAAAGAAGCTCCTAGATGTATTGAATTTTGAGTCTCACCTGTGGTTGCCTTGGCAGGGCCGGACCACATGATTTCTCGTGCCTCATGTGGCCTGCGGGCCAGACGTTCCCCACCCCTGATCTAGGTCTAAGCCACCATTTAGCTCCCATGGTGGAGGGGCTCTGAATCTCTCCAGCTCACATAGGGGCTTGCTGCCCCCATTGTCTATTTTCAGTTTGTTACATCTCTCTCTTATTTCCTCTATGTCCCAGCTTAGAGGTCCGCCCAGAGGTCAGCTGCCTCTCCCAGCCTCTTCCAGCTTATATCTTTCTCTCTGCCTACTCTTAACAGTCTGAGCTTGGAGAAATCTACCTGCTGCAAGTGTGTGTGGGAAAGGAAGCATGCTGGCCTCTGCCCCGTGGTCATGGAGATGGTGGGCTTCCTTCTGCAGCCAGGAGGGCAAGTGAGTGCTGGTCTACCAGATTCTGACGGCTCTTCTTCCTGATTTTAGGTCATAGCCTGCGCTGCTACAACTGTCCCAACTGGGTTGGTGCGTGCACTGTCACCACCAACTGTACCGCTAATGATGATACATGTCTCTGGGTCAAAGTCGGTAAGAGCCTCCTCCTTCTCTCTTTCCTAAGGGTAATGGGATGATGGAAACCTGGAAAAAATATTGGGCTACTCTATCCTCATTAGACTTGTATTCAACAAGTAATAGGTACCATTTAATAGCATCAGCTATATGTAGCACTAAGCATATTTTATATGTTTTTAATTGAATGCTTCTCACCTACCACACAGGGTAATGTTTTGTATTCTCAGTTCTTAAATGAGGAAACAGAGGCTCAGATTAAGAAACAGACTAAGGACAAGTAACCAACCCAGGATTTGAATGTGGGAATCCGTCTATTCTAATGCTTATTCTCTTAACAGCAATGCTGGCTGCCTTCCCGTCTTTTAAGAGCCTCCCGGGTGTCAGAGTCTGAGCAAGTGGCTAGGGATGCAAAGATGAGGAAAGGAGATAAAATTATGGCAGAGGCCTGTTTATTGGCTGTCAGAAATGTGAAAGGGGAAAAGTGTTCCTGAGTGTGACACAGGCAGGTGCCACCCAAGGTTTGTGGCCTCAGAGAGCAGGACACTCAGGGAAACGGGGTTGGGGACTGCTAGGACTGCATTTTCCATATTGGTCAGGCTCTAGAAGCTCTATCTCCATAATCCTATTCGAACAGGATCTAGGAAGTGGTGGACAGAGGAAAGAAACAGCAAAGCCGTGCCCTCTTCTGTTCTTGGTGGATGTGGTTCTGGGTTGAATCTATGTGTGGAAATGATACTGGCGAGGAATGGCTATTTCTGGGTCTCCTTAGGTAACGTGCAAGGAAAAATCCCCCAGACTCACATCTCTAAGAGATAAAAATAAAAACGTCCTTCAAGGTTATATCTCTCTTTTACCCTCTGCCACAAAGTGTTCACGGTGGGAACATCATGGAATGTTGAACAGCTCCGGTAAACTCATGGAAGCCTTGGGAGACCCGCAGGTTCAGAAACACCCCATAGAAAGGGAGGAAGATCAGTTTCCCCAGAAAGGAGATATCCTTCAATAAGTAAGAACACATTAGAATTACCCTGTCTGAAAAACAGGCGTATCTGTTATTTTTTTATTTTTTATTTTATTTTTTTACAGAGAGGAAGGGAGAGGGAGAGGGATAGCGAGTTAGAAACATCGATGAGAGAGAAACATCAATCAGCTGCCTCTTGCACGCCCCCTACTGGGGATGTGCCCACAACCCAGGTACATGCCCTTGACCGGAATCGAACCTGAGACCTTTGAGTCCGGAGGCAGACGCTCTATCCGCTGAGCCAAGCCAGCTAGGGCGTATCTGTTAATTTTGATATAAATTCCTGGAATGCAGATCAAGTTTCAATCCCTCTATACAAGGAACTTGATTCTTTAGAGGCACAGTTCCTTGGCCTCTGGAGTACCCTATCAATTCATTGTTAACGTAGAAAGCATAGGAAGGCCTCCAGAGAGAGAGGGAGAACATAGTCACTCACTTCACAAGTATTCGGCACCAGTTGTATGTGAGCAGAGGCCTGGTTCTTTCCTAACCTGCTACCAATAGGTTCTTTATAAAAGGTGTGTGTTTGATGGTAGAGGTGGACTAGAGCCAAAATATTTTTTCCAGCTCTCAAATCCCATTCATTGTTTCTTATCTCAATTATTAGGCTTTTAAAAAATTTTTTTCCAATTTTATTAAAGTAAAAATTGGGTATATTTAAGGTGTACAAGGTGCTGATTTGATGTACATATACAACATTATGAAATGGTGACCACAAACAATCTAATTAACACATCCATCATCCCACATAGTTACCTTTTTTGTGTGATGGAGAACACTTAAGATCTATTCTCTTAACAAACTTCAAGTATACAATACAGTATTATTAACTATAGTCACCATGCTGTACACAGGATCCTCAGAACTTACTCGTCTTAGAATGACTTGTTAAGCTTTAAAAATGCTTGATGTCAACAATGAGGCACACTTCCTAGAAAGGCCAGAGTCCAGAACACTGACTTCACCAAATGCTGGCGAGGATGTGGAGCAACAGGAACGCTCATGTACTAGTATTGCTGGTGAAAATGGAAAGTGGTGCAGACAGTTCGGTAGTTTCTTCAAAAAACTAAACATACTCTCACCATATGAGTCAAACATTGTGTTCCTTGATATTTCCCCAAACGAGTTGAAAACATACATGCCCACCTTGACCTGCATACAGATTTTGGTAAGTTTTATGTATAAGTGCCCAAACTTGGAGCAACCAAGATGGCCTTCAGTAGGTGAATGAATAAATAAACGGGCACATCCAGACAGTAGACTAAAAAGAAATGAGTGATCAAGCCATAAAAGGCATGAAGGGACCTGAAATGTATTTCACTATGTGAAAGAAGCCAACCTGAGAAGGCTACCCCCTGCATCATTCCAACAATAGGACATTTTAGAGAAGGTAAAACTAAGGGGACAGTAAAAAGTCAGTGGTTGCCAGGGGTTAGCTGAAAAAAGGGAGGGGTGATGAAGTAGAGCACAGAATTTTAGGGCAATGAAACTGCTCTCTTTGATACTGTAACAGTGGATACATGTCACACATTTGTCAAACCCCTTAGAATGTACAAAACCCAGAGTGAACCCAAGTGTAAATTATGGACTCTGTGTGATAATGATGAGTCCCTATAGGTTCATCAGGTGGAAAAAATGTACCACTTTGGTGGAGGATGTTCACTGTGTGGGAGGTGGTTTGGGGTGGGGGTGCCAGGGAGCTGTATGGGAACTCTGTCCTTTCTGCTCAGTTTTGCTGTGAATCTAAAACTCCTCAAGGATAAATCTAGTTTTTAAGAAGGATAATGTGAATCTTAATTATTTTCTTCTCATGAACTTAAGTCCCCTTGCTTAAGCTAGACATCTTAAAATAGATATATTCTGACCTTACAGTAAGGCAGATAGTAACAGAGCATCTAAATCCCCCTCCAGCTCTGGAGACATCAGCGTGGGAGAGGCAGGGCACACTGTCATAAACACCAGTCAGAGGCCAGGCACTGCATTAGCGAAGGCATTTAACTACTTTAGCCACCCCCACGCCCCAGCTGTAAAATGGGAATGCCTATCTCCTGAGGTCAGCGAAGCACTGAGAGGTGAGAACGGGTATCATAGTGCTGTGCAGATTCTGTCTAGAGGAGAGGCAGGTACTGGGTGTTCACTGAAGCACTATTTACTGGCGTCCTGGCCAGGTCCTGGAAGTTTAAACCGTGTACTTGGAGTCTGGCAGAAGTGTCTGATGACGGTGTCACGTGATCCTTGCCGTAATGGCCTGCTGAACACAGGCACCCTAGGACGGTTGTGCGCTGCTGCTTGGTGAAGGTAGGCTCAAGCCAAATCTTCAAAGAGAAGGTGTGCCAAGCAGAGCGAGAAAACCCCTAACATCCCAGTGACTTGGATGTAATCCACTTTTATTTGGGTGATTCTGGTCGTGGCTTTGGTGAGAGACGCACTCTCATAAGGTTGTTATGCAAATAAGGTAATTCAAGTTAAGTGCTTGGCTCACTGCAGGACACTTAGTAAGTGGTTCATCGGTAGCAATTATTAATAAAATTACTCTGTTCTCCCCAAGCTGTTAGGCTTCCCTAATTAAAAATCTGTTAGCTTTAATGCTTTCCCAGTTCCAGTGCCTGACTACTGTTCCATAAAGCAGTAACTTGTCCTATTCAACAGCATCCTCTAGTACAGTGTTAGAAGCATACACTTAAATATCTATGATCCAAGCACGTAGAGCCGTTGGAACACTCTGCCAGCCTCTGCCACTTACACTTCACTGTGGGTCTCAGAGGTTTGAAGCCACCTGTGAAAAACAGCCAGGAAGGAGTTGGGTGGGGTGTAGTCTCAGTGAGTCACCAGGGTGGGGCAAGTGGAGTTTATCAGGATTTGGCACCTGCCTGCACCTCTGCAGACTGTGTGGCGAGCGTGCTCAACACAGAAACACTGGCAGCTGTCCCTGAAGCCACACAATTCAGTTTTCCCCTCTGTGTGCCCTGGTGCCTTTGGGGCTGCTGGCTCTTTGCTGTAGCTTAGGGTGAATGTTTGTGAATGAGTGAATCTGTGTGTGGGCCCTTTAAGAAGGTGCCTGGGTTTCCAGCAGCCCTCCATCTCACCAGATGGAATCCCCGCTGATTTTTACAGCCAGATGTAGTGGAGACTCCTCTTCCCAGCACTGGTGCTCCAGGCTGGGGGACCTGGCGTGGGGCTGGGACCCCTCACCCCTCATGGGGGACCTTTGCAGCCAAGATATCCCTCCCGATTCTCAACTGCTGCATGTGGGTGTGAGTCCAGCCTGTTTCTCGACTCTGTCCTCCTATCAGTCTCAACGTGGCTTCTTCTTTATATCCTTAGTTACAGGAGCTCCATCCACTAGTCTTCAGATAGTTCTCCAGGGTGTTTGTTCTATAAGTTAGTGGTTATTTTGATGTGTTCATGGGAAGAGGCAACCACAACATTCATCTACTCCACCATCGAGACCGGAATTTCTCATTGTAGTTTTGATTTGTAATTTCCTGATGACTAATGATACTGAGCATCTTTTCATGCGTTTATTGGTCCTTTGTATATCTTCTTTGGAGAAATATCCACATCCTTTGCCCATTTTTTAATTGGGTTATTTGTATTTTTATTGTTGAGTTGTGTTTTATATATTCTGACTAGCCTCTTATGTCAGATATATGATTTGCATACCTTTTACCTTCTTTTGTGTATTTTAAAAAAAATATTTTTATTGACTTCAGAGAGGAAGGGAGAGGGAGAGAGAGATAGAAACATCCATGATGAGAGAGAATCACAGATCGGATGCCTCCTGCAGGCCCCACACTGGGGATCGAGCCCACAACCCAGGCATGTGCCCTTGACCGGAATCGAACCTGGGACCTTTTAGTCCTCAGGCCGATGCTCTAGCCACTGAACCACACCAGCCAGGATTTTGTGTATTTCTTGATAGCGTTCTTTGAAGCACAAACGTCCTTAATTTTGATGAAGTCCAATTTATCTATTTTCCTGCATATTTTTAAAACTCAGGCTCTTCCACATCAACACCTATGGGCGTATGTCATTACTATCCATATGAATATCATTGTGTGGAGCTCTACAGTAATTTTTTCAGACACTTCTTTTATTAATGGGCTGGTTTTAGAGTTTATTACTGTTACAGATAGTACTGCAATGACCATGGGGGGGCATATACTTAACCTTTTTTACAAGTAATGTCATAGAGTAAAGTCTAGAAGTGGAATTGCTGGATCGGTGTGGGTGTGTATTTAAAAATCTTGATAAGTCTCTTAAAACATCAATATGATTGCCTGTTGCCTCCCTTCCACACACAATCCTGCTGGCTCTGATAAGACTTTGTATTTATGGGGAAGTTCCACTGAGAGCTGTATCATCACTGAACTGTTCCCCTTTGCAACCCAACTGGGATGCCCGTTCTTGCCCACATGTCTCTACGGCCCAAGGTCAGGTCCCAGGAGTAGAATCGCGGGCTCCAAGGCAGGTACGGAACTTGACCCACTTGCTTGCTTACCCTTGTGTGTGTTTCTCCCACAGACACACGGACATCCTACCAGTGTTGGAAGTTTGAGAACTGCAACTACAAAGACCTCGCAAAACAATTCGTAGGGAGCAATCTAAAGTACAATTGCTGCCAGAAGGACCTGTGTAACAGAAGCGGTGGGACGAGCATAACGGGCACCATGGCTCTGCTGGTGGCTCCGCTGCTCACAGCATTCTGGAAACTTCTTATCTAAATCAATACCAGGAGAGAGTCCCCTAACCCCCTGCTTCTGTGTATTCCTTATCTCCTTTGCTGCCACAAAAGCTTTCTATTTTCTTACTGGATCCTGTTGGGAGAGACCAAAACTAGCTTGAGCAACTTGGATAAGAGAGAGGGAGAGACCTGGAAAACCAGTCCTGTCTGTAGGGAAGGCCCCTCTGAGGGAAGACGTTTAGGAGTGAAGCACGTGCCATGACAGCTAGGTTTGTTCCGTGCTGCCTCCTCTGCTCGGTGCAGCAATAGCTTGACTAGATTCTCTGCAATCGTCAGTTATTTCCCCGCTTGTTCCTTGGATGTAGGTACCAGGATGATCAGTGCTTTTGGGGGGCGGGGGGCGGTTGGAGCAGAGGGGTTCTTTTCACCAGTGTCTCTCACAGGGGATGCTTTCATCCCCTCCTTCTATGGCCCCTGTGTTGCCATGTAGGCATGAGGAATGTTCCAGATGTGGGCTGTCAGGGGCAACGAGATTCTAAATGCAGAGTGATTGGAATGAGTGTTATATTCTCAACTCGAAGGTGTCTGGCAGAGTAGGAGGTAAGCTTTCCAGGTGGCAGGGCATAGCGGCACCAGGTCTGCCTTTAGAGAGGTACCAGTGGCTGAATCTGAATTTTCTTCTTTTTCTAAGTTTTGTATGGGCTTTGCTGTCTTTCCCTAAAAACAACTTAAATACTTCAATTAATGGTGTGTTAAAACGATTCCCCTCCCCTTTTCTTTGGAATGATGACATATTTTCACTTTGTCACTCAGTTCAAGACTAAATATTTGAACATTCTTTGCTTCAAGTGATTTACAGTATCGTGTGCTTATTTTGAGTATTATCAGTGGGAA
>NW_005356944.1:5004426-5010408 GCF_000412655.1 Myotis brandtii | reverse complement strand
TGTGTGTGTGGGGGCTGGTGAATAATTCTCAAGATCTGGTAGACTTAATAACACTTATATTCTTATAACCTTGTCTGCTTTTAACAGCATGGCCTGACTTGCTGATGAAAGTGAGATTTCTTGATTAACATTAAAAAAAAATGCCTTGATTATGTAATCTGTGTGATAAAGCGGGAATGAATGATGCCTTTTTGAAAATAAAATATAATCAAATGCATGCGTGTGGTCATTGGGCCCAGAAGGATAGCAGCATATGCTACATGCCCAGTGACAAGAGAGGGCGTGGGCAGTGCCAGTTTTTTCCTGTTGATGCCACAGACAAATAAAGACGTCCTCATCCAAACCTAGCATTCCCTTGGTGCTCTGTGTTCCCTGTTGGCTCAGTGTTTCTTCTTACATCATCTTCATTCTGTTCCAAGACAAAATAGTTGTGACTCTTTGCTTCACAGGCCTTTTTCTGCCTGAGGAAGTACTGACCATGCCACTAGCGTATAGGATTATTCACCATAAAACTTTTCTTTGTCTAAACTAAAGCTTCCTGTTTGTGCACACTTACATTATTTTGGAGTAAAATTAATGACCACAGTACTGCTAGGTGGGTGTCTAGGTGGGTCCGTTGTAGGTAAGGATGTCCTTTCCCCCAGCAGCTGTCTGGGTCCAGAGCCTCTGGGATGGGTGGGGGGACAGCATGCACCCTGCAGAGGGTGGGTGCACTGAACTGGGGGTCAAGGTTCTGGGAATGTGGAGTGGGGAGCTTCTTTTCTGTGATGAGCTCTCCTAGGCATGCTGCCATTCCCATCCTCGCTGTTATTGGCTACATGCAAGTTAGCCAACCCCAGTATGTTGGGCCTATATATGCAACTAGTGCTCATGCTGGCTCAACTCACCCCACTCAGTCTGGCAATATATTTTACAGATACGTCAATATCAACCAACCTGGCCCTTGAATGTGTTGGTGTGATATGGTGCTGTGGCCAGAACTGAAACCCAACTTTATAATTCATAAACTCGACTAGTATAGCTAAATGGGGACCTGGCACTAAATTCTTCAACTGGGAATGTCCTGGTCACAACTGGAGGGCTTACTGTGTGCCGGCCACTATTTGAAGCACTGTGTGTACGAATTCATTTTTCTCTGTAACTGAATAGGATTGCCTATACCCAAACCCATCAGTGTGTTTACAAATCACCGTTCTCTACTTACTTTACTGACTGGCACTGTGTGCCTGGGCAGCTGCCCATGGAGGGAGTAAAGTCCATGTCATTCATAGCTCCCTCAGACCTGTGTTGCTTGAACTGGTTTGAGAAAGTTTCTGTTCTTTGTAAGTAAACATCACTGACCAAGATAACTGCTAGAAAAGTTAACTGACAATTGCTAACTAAGCCACCTTTCTCCTGAGCAAAGTTTCTGTTCTTTGTAAGTAAACATCACTGACCATGATACTGCTAGAAGAGTTAACTGACAATTGCTAACTAAGCCACCTTTCCCCTGAGCTCTGGGAAGAAGTTGGAAACACACTAATGATTGGAATGGAAATAACGTATATACATTATGAGTAAAGCAGCTTTGAGATTTTTTAAAATTTAGGTTTACAATAAGATCTCTCTGCAATAGACCTTTACTTAAATGCAATCCATTTGCAGCACGGTGGTAAAGGGCCCCTTTTCACGCCCCTCTCACTGACTGGCTCTGAGGCCTTGGGCACGCTACCTCCCCACTCCGACCCTCTGTGTCATCATCAGTTATAACAATGGGACCTGCCATAATGTCATTGGCTTTTTAGCCACGTGGCCTCTGCTCCCCCTCCCTTCTGATAACAGAACCGCAATCACCTGCTGGGGAGTCGCCTCCACCTGGAAGTGCAGTCTTGGGGGCCTTTTCATGAAGGGGGTCCAGCCTCCTCCAGCCAGAAGCTGGGCAGGGTCTCTCCTGCAATTTCAGTCTTGAGTGGAGTTAGGCAAGGACTGAAAATACTTTTTGGTTGAAGCCGTGAGTCTCCCAGGAAGGCTACAATGAACAGACAACTTAGAGAAACTTAATCAGAGTCGGATTCTCTTGCATAAGAAGGTGGGCAGCTCCTGGCATTGGTTCAGCTGCTCAACACCATCTTGGTGGGTGCATGGCATATTCTGGGTCTTTCCCTCATGGTCACAGAGTGACCTCGGACTGCCAGGTCCAAGGCAGGAAGAGGAGATGAAGGGGAAGCTTCAGTTTCCCGGAAAGCTGCCAGCTATTTTCTGGTCATGTCTTCTGGCTGGAAATGCCTCATGGCCACCCCCAGCTGAAAGGGAGACTGGCAAAGCTATTCTGTTTTTCCAGCTTCTATAGGGAAGGCTGTCGGGAATAGGGTTGAAAACAGTCATTGAGAACTGCCAGCCAACTGAAGAGGCCATTGGTTCCCTCCTGCTACCTGGATTCCTAAAGTTGCCCTGGTCTCTGAACCCTCAAAACCGAATTCTTTTTAAAAAAATAAATAAATATTTTTTTATTGATTTCAGAGAGGAAGGAAGAGGGAGAGATAGAAACATTAATGATGAGAGACATTGATCAGCTGCCTCCTACAAGCCCCCTACTGAAGATTGGGCCTGCAACTGGGCATGTGCCCTGACCTGAATGGAACCGTCACCTCCTGGTTCATAGGTCGATGCTCAACCACTGACCCTACAAAACCTAATTCTTAAGCTTTCAGTTCCATAAACTACCTCATTGCCCTCTGTATGAAATCTCCATATCAATCTCTGTGGCCTGTGAGCAGAAAAATTCTGAGAGACTGACCCTCTAAGGGGTACTGCCAGTAAGTGGTGAAGTGAGTGTTAGCTACAGTTGTTTTACCCAGGGTTGCACAGCTAGTTGATGCTGGTTGATGAGACTAAACTCAGCTCTCTCATCTTCCAAGCCCCTGCACTCTCCATTCCACTACTGCTTCTCAGGCTTCAGTCCATTAAAAAATGTGCTTACTCTGCGAGTGCCTGGGAAAACATCCGCCAAGGGAAATAAGAATAAGGGCGGGGCTGCATATTTTTTAGAATGGTTCTTGAAATGGTGGGTGTTGTGAAGGGAAGTAGAAATGTGTGGGCCTTCAGCTCCTGCCCAACACAATGGTGACTTCAGATGAGGAATAAAGACTGTTGGTGCTCCTCACATAGCCAAACCCTTGAATTGTGACACAAACAACTTCCAGTTAGAGCCGGCCTCTGCCAGCAAGAGAAAGCCAGCCAATGTGAAGGTGACCCTGCCCTGAGAGCAAGGGGAACTGGTGGGAGGCTGTAGGAGGGAATGGCCAAGAGGCAGGGAGCTGGGGCCAGCCCATGTGTTTGGAATTCCAGTTCTGATGCTAACCAGTCCCAGGGCCTCAAGCAAGTTACTCAACCTTACACGTGCCTCAGAAAGTGGGGAAAACAGTTACTGCTTAGGTTCGTTGCAGTGAGCAAAGGAGTTAAGACAAGTGCCCTGCTCGCAATAGCCTCTCTGCTTTTGATGTCACTGTCCTCTGCCGGGCAGCAGGTAATCAGCTTCTAGGTGTAGGGCTTGCTAAATTACCTGGAGTGGGTTCAGTTGTCAGGGAGGGACACCCCCTCCCCTGCTCCACTGACCTCATCCATTTGCCAGGGCTTAATGGTGAATTAAGGAATCCACATAAGACTGTTTAATAATCATAGTCACCTACTATGTGTCCCAGGAGCACCTACTATGTGTCCCAGGTTTTCCTTATACATGTTTTCATCACCTGCATCAACTTTGTGTGGTAGATCTTGCCTTCATTTTATGGCTCAGAAAACAGATTCCAAGAGCTGACACGACTTTCCCAGAGTCACAAAGAGTCCTGGATTCAAACATGACTTTTGTCTTCGTATGTTCAGGCTGCTGTAACCAAAATCCCATAGACTGGGCGGCTTAAGCAAGAAACATTTATTTCTCACGGGTCTGGTGGCTGGGAACTCCAAGATCAAGGCTCCAGCAGATTTGGTGCCTGGTGAGAACCCATTTCCTGGTTCATGGATGACGGTCTTCTCACTGCACCCTCACATGGTGGAAGTGGTAAGGGAGCTCCCTGCAGACTCTTTACCAAGAGCACTAATCCATGGGGGAAGGCTCTGTCCTCGTGACTTAGTCACCTCCCAAAGGCCCCCACCTCCTAATAGCATCTCACTAGGGCTTAGGTTTTCAACATAAGAATGAGGGTAGGGGGGTGCGTAAGGGGGGAACAACACAAATACTCATTCCATAACAACTCTGCTGTATCCAAGCCACAAGTTCTACATGCTCCTAAAAGCTGTCCCAAGCCAAGGCAGGCATGGCCAATTGTGACATCCCCTTAAAGAGGCAGAGAATCTGGTTAAGGTGTGGTCGTTGGCATTCTGTCCAGATGCAGAGCTAAAGTGATGGAGAGGAAGTGAGACTTCTAGGGGAGCAAGTGTCCTCAAACCCAAGTTCACATACCCAACACACAGTAATACCAATCAGTAAAGCAGTGAGAATGCAACAAGGAAAGAGTTTATTTTTGAGGGGCAGCCAAACAAGGAGACAGGGTTTTGATAGCCCAAATCCATCTCCCCGAGAGGAAAACGAAGACGAGGGGTTTGAAGGGGGACTTTACAAACACAGAGAGAGGAACTAAGTGATTCTAAATCTAATAAATGATGGCATATTACTAAGCTATTAGAAAAGATGAAATACTGTCATTTGCAATAACATGGGTGGATCTTGAGACTAGCACGCTAAGCGAAATAAGTCAAATGGAAAAAGTTACCCCTATGTGGATATAAAACAAAGCAACAAATGATGGCTTGTGGGATTTAGGGGCGGTGGGGAGAGTAGGGGGGCTGAGCCCGGCTTGGGGCTGGAGGTGAAGGGTGCTGTGGTCGAGTGGAAACCAAGGGGTTGGGCCGGGCATTAGGACGCGCCTGCGGGACGACTTCGCGCCCCACTGCGGGTGCCTTTCTCACTCCTGGGGCGCGGCCTGCCACCTGCCAATGGGCGTGGCCACATTCTGGGGCGTGGCCAACCGGATCTCAGAGCCCTGCTTGTTGGGGGCGGGGCTAACACGAAGGGGTGTGGCCGAGCCCCCTCGGGGCGTGGCCTGTGGAATGTCAGAACCCGGCCACTCGAGGCAGGCGCGGGTCTCCCGGCGCGGGGTTCCTCCCACGCAGCCTCCCATTCAAAAGATGCCGAAGGGGCGCGCGGCCGCCGCTCCTGGCCAGTCAAGATCTGAGTCAGTATCAGCTGTGCATGTGTGTGTGTGTGTGTGTGTGTGTGTGTGTGTGTGTGTGTGTAGCAGCAAAGGGAGTCGGATATCCAAGCTAGATGTCTTTGGGCAAGTTGTTTGACGTTTAAGAGAAACAGGCTGCCTCCTACAGTTGCTTGTGATGACCAGACAGAAGACAGAAAGGTGTGTGTGAAGCACTTGTAAACTTAGAAACTGTCCAAATGTAAAGGGCTTGTCTAACACCGAGCAGCTTTTTCTTCCCATACTAGCTGGTCCAGCCCAAGATCCTGTAGTGCTGAGCATATAATTGGACTCAATAAATATTTGAGAGCTTTAAAAAACAGTGTTAAGCCTGGCCTGTGCGGAAAGCAGTCGATCAGTGATTCTCATCATTGATGTCTCTCTCTGTCTCCCCCCATCTTCCTTCCTCTCTGAAATCAATAAAAAATATTTAAAACAAAACAAAACAGTGTTCTGGGAACTGGAAGGGATCAGAATATACCACCCCTAAATATGCCATTTTGGCACAGGGATTATTTTAATCGAAGGTAATTGAGAAACAGAGGCCTCAGCCTAAAAGGAGGGCATAATTTTTTTCTCTTCCTACAAACGGAGAGGAAAACTGAAGACTGTTTTCTCTTGCAGTTCTGGCCAGCTCTCCACTTGGTGCTTTTGTTTGATGTCATGTTTGGCTGTGACAGCTCCGGAGCGAGGCTTGTGGGATTTAGGGGCGGTGGGGAGAGTAGGGGGGCTGAGCCCGGCTTGGGGCTGGAGG
>NW_005356944.1:4986208-5003027 GCF_000412655.1 Myotis brandtii | reverse complement strand
CCCCCTCCACCCCACCTCTCCACTCCTTGTAGCCCTCTCACCAGGGTCCTGGACTCTGCCATCTGATCTTAGGTTTGAAGTCTCTGGGATCTTACTTAACCAGGGAGACCAGGTGTGCTGGTGTGGGTGGGATTCCTGGAGCATGCAAGCTGCTGTGGGAGAGTAAAATCACACACAGTCCAATTCTACTCCCAGAGGACCTATTTGCTCTGTAGAATGTTCGGTAGCCATAGGCTGTTCTGCAGACTTTGTTTTTCCCATCACCTGTTCTGACTGTGGCTAGCACTTGACCACTGAAGGTGAGCAGATGGTTCTCGAAAGACCATCCCCATTTTTCTATAAAATTGCCCCCACCTCCCACACAGGGAAGGGGTATGAAATAACCCAAATGTTTAGGTCCATGAGGCAGCAGGTCTCTAGAAACAATTCCTAGAAAACTTGGACTTTTCTAAGTCCTGGATTTCTCAACTACATATTCTCCACTTATACATGTTTTGGATCATAGTGGATTTGGGGCTCTTGTAGGGAGCACACAGTTGCATTCGCAGCATTAGTAAAAGCCCTTATCTCTACTCAAGCTATGTGTGTCTTGCTTTCCTGCAGATAAGTTCTTGAAGGCGCTGAAAGATGAGAAGTTACAAGGACTGAAGACCAGGCAGCCTGGAAAGAAGTCAGCCTCTTTCTCCTGAGGAGCTGCCCACCAGAGCCTGGGCAGCCACCTCCTTAGGTGTTAGTGCTTAGATAATGTGTCCTGTTCGTTGTCATTTCAAAAATTGTTATTTTCTGTTCTGTATTTTCTGCTGTTCTTGTTGCTCCCAGCATGTACTCCACATACAGTGCCCACGTGGTAAATCTCATGGTGTGTCTCCTCTCTGTGCTGTGGCTGGGGGAGCTTTCTCACGGGGTCTGGAAGCTGCTGCCCTGCTGGTGTTCAGGGGCTCCCAACACCAGGGGAGGGGCTCCCAACACCAGGGAGGGGCTCCCAACACAGCCACGTCAGGAGGGAACTGGGGAAAACCAAGGGCAATATTTATTTGGTCCTGTTGCTGTGTCCCTGCTCAGAGGGGCTCTTGAAGGACAGGAATAGTGGATGTGTTTGTTTTCCAACAGCTTTCGTCCTTGGAAGTGTTTCGTTTTTTAGTGGTTTTTGGACCACAAAACTTTGTGATGATCTGATCAAAGCCAAGGTCCTTTCTAGAAATTAACTTATTCAAGAAGTAGTTGAGAGCTGATTCTGTGCCAGGAACCCCCCCTGCCCCCAGGGCTCTTGTGACCAGGGAGACACAGATGCTGTTATAAATAGGGAAATCATAATATGGTATCATAGATGATAACATACTAAGGGGAGAGGGGAAGAGTTGGGTAAGGAGGGTCAGCAGAAAGCAGGGTAGAATTTCAAATAGGGTTTCCTGAAGAGTTAATGTGTAAGCAAGGTTTGAAGGTGGTTGAGGGTGATAGCCATGTGGCATCCTGGGAATGTTCCAGAAGAAGCGCCAGTACAAAGGCTGAAGGAGGGAGCCTGCTGGGATGTTGGAGGGTCTGCAAAAAGCCAGATGGCAGATAAACACAATTCACCATCTTAAATGGAGGAGGAGTGAGAGGAGAGTGGAAGGGCTAATGCAGAGAGGGTCCATTCATGGGGGTCCTTCCAGCCATGGTAAGGCTCCGGGTTTTACTCCAAGTGGGAGGGGGCGTGGGTAGAGGATTTTCAGCCAGTGAGAGACAGGATCTGGGTTGAGAACAGACGAAGGAAGGAAGGAAGCAGGGAAAGCAGTTTTGGCTGAAGTAATTAATAATCCAGCTGAGTGAGAAGTGACGGTGCAGCCTCATCTTCCCTTTCCCCTTTGCGTGGTGAGAGGTGTCTGTGGGGCACCTGTTGCCACCACCAACCCCCCGCCCACTTGCCAGGTGCTGTCTCTCTGGTGAGGAATAAATGGAAGGAGTGAGATCTCTGTGACACAAGCACACAAATAAAGAAAAAATTATTTTGTGAAACAAATCTTCAATCAAGTATAACATTTAAAAAATATTTTTTAAATTGATTTCAGAGAAGAATGGAGAGGGAGAGAAAGAAACATCAATGATGAGAGAGAATCATTGATTGGCTGCCTCCTGCACGCCACACACTGCGGATCAAGTCCACAACCTGAGCATGTTCCCCGACTGGAAATCAAACCATGACCACCTGGTTCCTAGGTCAAAGGCTCAACCACTGAGCCATGCTGGCCGGGCGCTGGAGACATTATTAGATATTCAAGGTCAGTACCCCCTTGAGGGTGGCTCTTCTGTCTCTGGGGAGTTCAGTGCTTAATTTCTACATAAAATTAAACCAAGCAATTAGCACTGAGTATTAGCTGGGGATGGTCAACCTGGGAGGTGATGACATCATCGACAGCCAATGAGAAGGCTCCATCTGAAGTGCGAGGGTGCTCCCCCCTCCTGACACCAGGATAGGTGACTCAGAGGGCCCTGAGGACTAGTTACTGGCAGGAACAAGATGCCCAAGGCTCTGGGAAGCTCCAGGCACAGGAGCCGAGCACTCGGGCACTTCCTGGGCATTATGAATAGGAACACATTTTTTTTCTGTCCCAGGCGGGCAGAGAATCTGGCCCATTTCACACATATTTCCACCAAGTGCTCAGAAAGCCGAGAGGGCAGCCTGGGCTCAGTGGCCTCTCCCATTGTCATGAGGGTTAGCCTCTCCCATTGTTATAAGTGTGCGTTAGCCATAGAGACGCCAGGCTGCCCTACAATTAACATGACAGGCAGGCAAAGGCAGCCACAGCAGGTGGCAGGCTGCCAGCCCACAGGCCACCCTCTAAGCCAGCGGTTCTCAACCTGTGGGTCGCGACCCCTGAAAATACATCCTGCATATCAGATATTTACATTATGATTCATAACAGTAGCAAAATTACAGTTATAAAGTAGCAACGAAAATAATTTTATGGTTGGGGGTCACCACAACATGAGGAACTGTATTAAAGGGTCGCGGCATTAGGAAGGTTGAGAACCAACCTTCCTAGGCTAAGCAGAGATCAAAACCTTCCCGAAACACCCCAAATTCCGAAGCCGTGCCCTCCATCCCTTTGGGAATATTCTCCTCGAACCTTGACCACGGAAGGGAAGCCCTTGCAGTTTAAGGAAAATAAATTGTGCCTTGAAAGGAGGTTAACGCCGTCCCTAAATGGCCACCGACATTCTGCTCTTAACGTACGGGTCTCAATTTTGAACTTTTTTCTTTTAAATATATTTTATTGGTTTTTTACAGAGAGGAAGGGAGAAGGATAGAGAGTTAGAAACATTGATGAGAGAGAAACATCGATCAGCTGCCTCCTGCACACCTCCTACTGGGGATGTGCCTGCAACCAAGGTACATGCCCTTCACTGGGATCGAATTGGGACCTTTCGGTCTGCAGGCCGATGCTCTATCCACTGAGCTAAACTGGTTAGGGCTCAATTTCGAACTTCAATAAACCGGGCAGTGCTGAAAATCAGGCATTTTAAGTCCAAGTTTGGTGTGAGGTTCTGTTTTTGTTTGTTTGTTTTAAGGTTATTTTTATTGTTGACACTGTTACCCATGGAGGTTTTGTCTTCCTAGGCCGGCTGGGGCTGCGCTCTAAATAGAATCTGACAGCCGACTGTTAAATGTTCAATCGTGATGTGAATGGTTGTGAAGGAGAAGCAGGCTCTTTAAGGACCCTGGAAAATGTGCCTACTCACATGTTCCATTTCTCTGACAAGTAGGAACCTTTTAATGAAAAAAAATGGCTCCTCTGCTGGCCCCAACCCCGTCCAGCGCCGGCCCGCTCTTCGCTCAGGGGTTGGCGACTCCGGTCTGCAGCAAACCTAGGAAAGTTTATGCTGTCCTTCGATTTGTTATTGAGAGAAAAAAAAAAGAAAGAAACTGCAAGACTTAGATTTCCCCGTGTGTTGTTCTTTTACTATTATATTAAAATGTATTTCAAAACTCTTGTGCACACGCCAGCCTCACACTGGGCCCTGCTGTTTACTGGTTGGATAATCCTGAGTGAACTACGTACTGTCATTTTCTTATCAGTAAAACCATAGAGCTTATTTTATTAGGTGTTACAAGGACTAAATGAGATAATTCATGGAAAGGGCTCAGTTTGCCCCTGATATGTGGGGACCAAATGTGGGTGTGTTCATAGTTCAGGTCCCCATGTTCCCCACTGGGGACAGCCTACTCCCGTTCTCCTAGGTGGGCGGGCACACAGAGGGAGGTGGCAGTGTTCCCCAAAATGTGGGGAAATGTATGACCCCCAAAGCAGATAGGGAGTTGCCTTACTGTGGACCAAACATGCTTGAGATTTGTGGCTTCTGTATTTTCAAAGTAGAAACGGGAGATTGCTGAACTTTCTTGTAAGAAAACATCCCATTAGGCTGAGTGGCTTGGAAGATAAAAGCCCAAATAGAATGGATTTTAGGAGAGGACAGTGGTTATCTAATGGAATTCATCTTCAACAGCTCCAAGTACAACCTCTTAAATGGATCACATTAGCCCTAACTGGTTTGGCTCAGTGGATAGACCGTCGGCCTGCGGACTCAAAGGTCCCAGGTTTGATTCTGGTCAAGGGCATGTACCTTGGTTGTGGGCACATACCCAGTAGGGAGTGTGCAGGAGGCAGCTGATAGATGTTTCTCTTTCATCAATGTTTCTAACTCTATCACTCTCCCTCCCACTTGTAAAAAATCAATAAAATATATTTTTTAAAAGATTAAACAAAAAAAGGATCACATTAAAAATTCTGGGCCAGCTCTTGAACCTCAACCAGACGGTCACAAATAAACCCAAGCCCAGAGGTGCTTGAGTTTTTCTAAAGAAGATGATGTTTTTTGCCTGCCCCCCCATAGCTTCATTAAATGGTTGACTCCACGAAATATCTTCATTAAATAGCTGGCTCTGCATTATAATCTCCGAGAGAAGGGCCATGAGTAGACTCTCTGTAATAAGAGGCCCTCTGGAAAGTCCTGGAACACATTTCCAAGAAGGCCCTGGTGACAGAAGCTTCAGGTTTGTGTGTTTAGGGAGGTCTGGGGTGGTTGACTCTGGCAGTAGGACCTCAGAGTGGGAGGGGCTGTTCATTATGATGTGGCTTTTTGTTTGTCTCCCTACTGATGTGGCAAACCTCCAAGCCCTTGACACTGCTAGTCACCAGGTAATATTAATAAGTTATGAGTTACCAGACCCTGGTGAATAGAAGTGTGATTCACCCAACTGTGGCTTTGCAACTAATCTGTTGCCATGGGACAGGTAACTTCATCCCCCAGGGCCTCCATTAATGAACTATAAAGTAAGAACATTGGGTTTATCTTTGAGGACTCATCTAGTCTTAAAGTGCATCAGCTTTTGAGGCCCCAGGCTCCCAGGAACAGTAACTATAGTCTTGGGCATCTGTGAATCTCTTCCCTGGTGGTCTCCGTCTAGCAAGTTTATTTCGGAAGCTGAATTCACAGGAAGTCTCCCCACTAGAGAGTAACTGTGGTGAAGCACTCACACCTGGTCTTAAATACTGTTCTACCATGTACCAGTTTTGAGGTGAGTGTATTAGTTTAAAATTGGGGCTGAAACAGATCACTACACACTTAGCAGCTTGACACACAAGTATGACTCTTACAGTTTGTAAATAAGAGCCTCACCAGGTTCAAGTCAAGGTGTTGGCGGGGCCGTGTTCCTTTCTGGAGGCTTTGTGGGAGAACCTGGTTTCTTTTTTCTAGCTAGCACAATTACAGTCCTTGTGGTTGGAGGACTGAAGTCCCATTTCCTGGCTGAGTGTCAGTTGAGGACAGTTCTTAGCTTTCATAGGCCGCCTGTTTGCCTCAGCTGTGGCCCCCTTCTTCTTCCTTAAAAATCAGTAGTAGGTGAAATCTATCTCACTCTGAAGCTCTTGCCTCTTCTGTTTTCCCGTATCTCTGAGACTGCTGCCTTCCTCTTCCTCTTAAATGTAGTCACCCAGCTTATTTTTTGCATTAGAATCAAAGGAGGTGACATACGGGGGAATCCATGGGATTCATTGGTAGTAGATTAGGGAGGTGAGAGAAAGCAAAGCTTATTTACCTTGGTGGGTTGAGGATGGTTAATAATTAACATTTACAACACATAGGGATGGTATAAAGCTTATTTACCTGGGTGGGTTGAGGATGGTTAATAATTAACATTTACAAGAGAGAGCGATGATATTCAGGGAACAAAATAACAATGAAGAATGGTTCTGTGGCTTCATGCTCTGGTGTGGTGGGTGTGCCCTAAAGGGTCTGGCAAAGGACAATACTCTGAAATTCCAAAGCTGTGTTATCTTAGATACAAAAACAAACAAACAAACAAACAAAAAACCCCACACAAAATAACAAAAAAACAAGATAGGTTCCTTAAGGTAAAGACTAACCTTTGACAAGGAAGCTGTAGGCCTATGACATGACTACCTGCCATGACCTGCTTTTAATTAGGAATTTTTATGTTCAGACCATCCTGTATGGTCACTTCAGTTTCTGAGTTTGTAGGGCCTGCCACGCAGGACTCCCCAAGCTTGTCAGGTTTAGCATGTGGGCCCCTTTTTTCCACAGACAATTAAAAGTCTCCCTGTGTCTTGACTTCCTTAGCAGACAAAAGAGGGTTTAAGGCATTCCAGCCCTCCCTCCTGTCCCCTGATGCCCACTGCTACACATCTAGGCATGAATGTAGTGTGGACTAGTCATCAAAGTTACCTGAGTAGGAAATAGGCCTCTGTGATCCTTCAGCATAGTCAACTTTTTTTTTTTTTAAATATATTTTATTGATTTTCCACAGAGAGGAAGGGAGAGAGAGAGTTAGAAACATCGATGAGAGAGAAACATCGATCAGCTGCCTCCTGTACATCGCCCACTGGGGATGTGCCTGCAACCCAGGTACTGCCCTTGACTGGAATCGAACCTGGGACCCTTCAGCCCGCAGGCCGACGCTCTATCCACTGAGCCAGACCGGTTTCGGCAGCATAGTCAACTTTTAGTGAAGAATACCAACAGCATGTTGCCAGTCGGTTACTGAAATTCCCAGGGCAAATAGGATTAGGAAAGATGAGAAAGAGGATAAGAACAGGCTATGTATGTGGCCAGCAGCCCATTTCCCAGGAAGATCCGCCAGTCACAGCTAGACAACGGGAGGTGGAGACAACCCATTTTTTTAAAAATAACTGACTGAAAGGTCCCAGGTTTGATTCCGGCCAAGGGCAGGTACCTGGGTTGCGGGCACATCCCAGTGGGGGATGTGCAGAAGCGGCTGATCGATGTTTCTCTCTCTCATCGATGTTTCTGGCTCTCTATCTCTCTCCCTTCCTCTCTGTAAAAAATCAATAAAATGTATTTAAAAAAAATTAAAAATAAAATAAAATAGCCCAATAGGAGACAATAAGACCTAGGCGACATATAGGAGGGTGCAGAGGGCGGGGGGGATTTTAACCCCATAGTCCTCAGCCAATGAGGAACCGGGAAGGACTCTCACACACTAGGGATAAATTGCCTGTGATCCCTGCTGCTGCTCTGGCGTGCCTGCTCAACCAGACACCCAATCTTGCAAGACTGCATTAAAGGTCTCATTTTCACCAGACTTCATGTCTCTGAGTCCGTTCTTTGAATTTGGACAGGTGAGCATTTCTCACACCTGGAACTCCATTTACTTCCCCAGAGTGAACAAGGAGGTGTTCCCATTATACTTGCTAAAGTGGGGAGCGGGAGCTTCCAGCACGCTGAGCTGTTGCCTCCTGTTCTGCTCCCGGGTACATGTTGGTGCCCTCCAGAGTCACTCGTTTGGTCGGATGCCCTTAGTGACATGGCCTGGAGAAGTGGCCTTCACTAGGCTCCGGCGCAGCCAACAGCACTGGGTGGAATGAGAGCAAGCAGGGGTTGCAGTTGCTGTATTAAGTACTTTCCTCACATTCTCAGTTGACTGAACAACCTTCATGGGGAGAGCAGTGCTGTTTCCACTGCCTGGAGAAAGGGTCCGAAGCTATTATAGGTTAGAGCTAGGGTGGGGCCCGGGCAGTCCTGACTCTGGGCCCTGTGTGCTGTGACTCCCCATGGCTGCCCCTCTCACCAGGATCGACAGCCTTTCTTTAGTAAGCTGAGGTCTTAGGGCAGAAGAGGGGACCAAGTGCTGCCCCATCTGAGAGCATCCTTTGCTTCGTAGATTTGCTTCGTAGAATCTACCTGGTAGATTCCCTGTGTTTTCTTGGCCTGCTAGCTCCTTCCCCATGTCTCCTGAAGCCCCCCAGACCTTTAATTCCTGGTTTCTGAGATAACCAGTCAGTAGTCAGTCATCTGTTGGTTCATGACGATTCTTTGTGTGTCTTCCTTCCAGACTCTGTAGACAATGGGAAGCAAAGGAGGGTTCACCCTGCTCGGGCTCTTGATCATCCTTTCTGTCCTCTATGATTCAGGTGAGTGGTCCGGAGGGACATGGATCTCGACCATCTGGGCCCCGTTGGTCACACGCTTCCTTTTCCTTAGGCCCCAGAAGACTGAGCTGATGCCACTGGCCTCAGCCTGGCTTTGGTGGCTTTGCCTTTCAGTGTTACAGATCCAGGGCTGTGTGACAGCTCCTTCCTATGTTACAGGCTTGCCCGCAGCGGAGCACCTTCCCGGGTTACAGCCATTCTGGGTTACGGAGCTGCTTCTGGGGCTGGGGGTGGAGCGGAAGGAGGTACACTCAGCAGCTTAAGTTTCTCCCTCTCACCACAAGCTGCTGGGACACCAGTGGACCCAACTTTAGAGAGCTGTGCTCCTTCCTTCTGCCCTGACCTTTATGCGCCATGATGAGGATGGTGCTCATAGTAACAGCAGTAGCAGCTAATGCTTCTAGCATTTCTGTGCCAATCACTGTTCTGAACACTTCACAGGTATTTACTTATTTCATCCTCAGGCCAACCCTATGGAGTAGGTACTGTTTTTATCGCCATTTTACAACTGACAATACTGGGGCCCAGAGAGATTAAATAGCTTGTAAACTATCCCACAGAAGTGGCACAGCCCGAATTTGAACCCAAACAGCTTGGCACCAGACCATCTGCTCTTAACTCCTTCATCGCCGGGCCGCCCCTCCCTGACTCCTGGAGGTATTGGTGTGTTTCTGAGTCTTAGCCTCTGTAACACTAGGAACACCAGTGTGACTTGCTTTGCATCATCATAAGGATCAAGTTTTTCATTTTCTGCCTGTGTCATACTGGTACCGCCAGTTTTGTGGGGGGAGGGGACAGAGAAGGAAATAGTGCAGTGAGCAAAAGAAAAAGGTATCTGCCATGTTGGAGCATGGCTTACATCTTAGTCGCTCTAGTGGCTACCATATACTGAATGCCTATTGCGTAGCAGGGACTGTGCCACGCCCGCTCTCATTGCATCCTTCTAGCCATCCCGTGAGGGGTTAGTGCTGTTAAACCCATTTTATAGTTGAAGAAGCTGAAGCAAAGAAGAAACCAGCCCAAGGACACATTTGAATGTGCTCTCCCTTTGGGGGATGGGGGGGAGGGGGACGGAGAGACAGGGGAGAGAAGTGATGACTCCTCTCCTTCCCACCTCCCTCCCCACCTCTGCTGATTCTAGCCAGGGTGGGTTGTAATGTGGCTCACCTACATTACAACACTACATTACTGTCTGGATTCTTCTAGCCAGTGTATTTTCTGTAGTTAGAATAACCTGGTCATGCCCCTTCCAGAATTCTGTTTATGGCACAGGCCTGGGTCTGGGGCCATCAGCTGTTCTGAGACAGGCCCTTTGTCCGAGAGTCAGCATCTGGAGCAGATCCTTCTACCCAGGCTTAGCAGTGAAAAGATCCAACAGTCGACCGCTGACTTATTGCTGGTCCCTGACCTGGGTCTCCCTGGTAATTTGTGCCATTTTCTTCTCTTTCCCACTCAGGACGATTAGAAGAATGACATGGTTAGACCAAGCTTCGGTTTCAGAACTGGCAGCCGTGGTTTGAGGCCAGCTCGCCCACTTAGTAGCTGGGTGAACTTGGGCAAGTTAGTTAACGCCTTAGTCTTAGCTTCCCCTTGAAAAAATGGTGATGGAGGTCACTGAGCCCTCCTCTTCTAACAGACTGAGGTTCTCATGTGGGTGCCCAGATGTGTGAACACTGAACCAGTGTGTCAGCTCTGAGCACTTCTGCCTCCTGAAGTCCCAGACGTGAGCTTCTGTTCCTCTGTCTCAAGGATGGTCAAGAAGGCCAATGGACTCTAGCTCTAGCCAGGAGAAAATTCGAGGCCATGGGCAACCAAAGAGCCAGGCTAGAACAATCCCTCCCTGTTGTATTCTGTCCACTCCTGCGTGCGCACACATCTGGAACAGAGAAGAGAAGAGAAAAACTGCCTCTTATCCCTTCTCATGGTGGCTCCCCTGTCACGCAGGCATGACAAGCACTTCCGGGGGGAAGAGGCAGAATGGGATAACGGAGGCCTGCCCCAGGCATGGCACACTCGCCTGACCTGGCAGAAGGCCAGTGGGAGGAAGAAGGTCATCGTCTCTAATTAGAAGAGGGTGTGTCCGCATGAATCAGGAGCACTGTCTTGCAACACTTCTCTGCCTCTCCCCATGACAGATGTGCAGTAGGACCTATCTTTTTCTTGTCACTGTTGATATAAAATGGAGAAGGAAAAAATAATCCAGCAAAACCTGAGTCTAGCTAGCAAAGAGGAACCCTAAGAACATGAACAGGAGCAGAATTGATTTTCACATCAGAGAACCAAAGGCAATTTGCATCCGATGTAGCAGGTTCTCGTGTTCGGTGTCACTGCTAACGCCTGGTTGCCCGACCTACTTGGGCGTAAGGTGTTTGGCTGCTGTCTCTCCCTTGATTATGTGTGCTTCTGGCGATGGGTCAGCCACTGAGCAGGGAGCAGCTTCAGTGAGGGCACCTTACCCAAAGGTCAGAGGCCAGAGAGCAAATAGTTGAGGTTTTGCAGGCCAAGAGACAAATTCAAGGATATTCTGTAGGCTTTTATATAAATAACGAGAGAAAACAAATTAATACAGATTTTCAATTGACAAAATTTGAAATGTTACAATTGAGTACAGTTATTTGTAATTCAGACCTACTAATGGGAAGAATGGAATTCTTTTTGGGAGAAGAACATTTTGCTTACTTGGGTTTCAGAAATTTGTGTTCCCTCTCATCCAATTGGTCGCAAGTATTCATCTGTTAGTGCTGATCTGTAATGAGATGTTCTGTAGTTCATCTTTGAAAATGTCTTTTCACACAGGGAGCTACCACCAAATACTGACTATTAATCCATGAGAATGTGATTTCATAGAGCAGTTGTTGCTGGGCAGGCATTTATAGAATTTTGTTAACTTATTCAACTTCCAGTTGAAATGATTAATTAGGACAGTTATATGGATTTTTAAATACGGAAATTTCCTTTGCACTTGCATCAGGGTCCAAAAACTGTTGCTAGAATTGTAGTTTTGTCAGCAGGGGACAAGGGGATCTCTGCACCCCCAGTTCTTGTCTTGCTTATGGGGAATAATTCAAACAAGAGACAACAACAGCCAAAGCGAACAAGGATTTATTTGTAGGAAAGCGATACACTCAGAGAGGACCTGAGCGGGCAATTTAGCTGGCTGAGACCAAACTGAGTGCCCCCGATACTGGGGAGTTTAGAGGATCTATATGCCTAGATTGGCATGCCCCTAGGCAAGGAGCTAGTCACACCCTCCCTCGTATCTCAAAAAAAGTATATATATAAATATATATATTTAAGCTATAAGGCTCCTTCATTTAGATTGGTGGTGGGGAACCTTCTTTATGCCAAGTGCCATTTGGATATTTATAACCTCATTCGCTTAATATAATTCACCTAATGTAAATTTATGTTGCTATGAAAGAAGCTCCTAGATGTATTGAACTTTGAGTCTCACCTGTGGTTGCCTTGGCAGGGCCGGAACACATGATTTCTCGTGCCTCATGGGGCCTGCAGGCCAGACGTTCCCCACCCCTGATCTAGGTCTAAGCCACCATTTAGCTCCCATGGTGGAGGGGCTCTGAATCTCTCCAGCTCACATAGGGGCTTGCTGCCCCCATTGTCTATTTTCAGTTTGTTACATCTCTCTCTTATTTCCTCTATGTCCCAGCTTAGAGGTCCGCCCAGAGGTCAGCTGCCTCTCCCAGCCTCTTCCAGCTTATATCTTTCTCTCTGCCTACTCTTAACAGTCTGAGCTTGGAGAAATCTACCTGCTGCAAGTGTGTGTGGGAAAGGAAGCATGCTGGCCTCTGCCCCGTGGTCATGGAGATGGTGGGCTTCCTTCTGCAGCCAGGAGGGCAAGTGAGTGCTGGTCTGCCAGATTCTGACGGCTCTTCTTCCTGATTCCAGGTCATAGCCTGCAGTGCTACATCTGCCTCAACCCAGGTGGTGAGTGCACTGTCACCACCAACTGTACAGTTAATTTTGATGCATGTCTCTACGTCAAAGCCGGTAAGAGCCTCCCCTTTCTCTCCTAAGGGTAATGGGATGATGGAAACCTGGAAATACGGGCCATTTAATAGCATTAGCTACATGTAGCACTAAGCACTTTTCATGTGTTTTTAATTGAATGCTTCTCACCTACCACTCAGGGTAATGTTTTGTATTCTCAGTTGATAAATGAGGAAACAGAGGCTCAGATTAAGCAACAGACTAAGGACAAGTAACCAACCCAGGATTTGAATGTGGGAATCCGTCTATTCTAATGCTTATTCTCTTAACAGCAATGCTGGCTGCCTTCCCGTCTTTTAAGAGCCTCCCGGGTGTCAGAGTCTGAGCAAGTGGCTAGGGATGCAAAGATGAGGAAAGGAGATAAAATTATGGCAGAGGCCTGTTTATTGGCTGTCAGAAATGTGAAAGGGGAAAAGTGTTCCTGAGTGTGACACAGGCAGGTGCCACCCAAGGTTTGTGGCCTCAGAGAGCAGGACACTCAGGGAAACGGGGTTGGGGACTGCTAGGACTGCATTTTCCATATTGGTCAGGCTCTAGAAGCTCTATCTCCATAATCCTATTCGAACAGGATCTAGGAAGTGGTGGACAGAGGAAAGAAACAGCAAAGCCGTGCCCTCTTCTGTTCTTGGTGGATGTGGTTCTGGGTTGAATCTATGTGTGGAAATGATACTGGCGAGGAATGGCTATGTCTGAGCCTCCTTAGTTAGGTAACATGCACCAGTTGTATATGAGCACAGAGAAGTGGTTCTTTCTTAACCTACCACCAATAGGTTCTTTATAAAAGGTGTGTGTTTGATGGTAGAGGTGGGGAGGGCCAGGAAGAGTAAATTAGACTAGAGTCAAAATGATTTTTCCAGCTCTCAAATCCCATTGTTTCTTATCTTAATTATTAGGCTTTTATTTTAATTTTTTCCCAATTTTATTAAAGTAAAAATTGGGTATATTTAAGGTGTACAAGGTGCTGATTTGATGTACATATACAACATTATGAAATGGTGACCACAAACAATCTAATTAACACATCCATCATCCCACATAGTTACCTTTTTTGTGTGATGGAGAACACTTAAGATCTATTCTCTTAACAAACTTCAAGTATACAATACAGTATTATTAACTATAGTCACCATGCTATACACGGATCCTCAGAACTTACTAATCTTAAAATGACTTGTTAAGCTTTAAAAATGCTTGGTGTCTGCCCTAACTGGTCTGGCTCAGTGGATAGAGCGTCAGCCTGCGGACTGAAGGGTCCCAGGTTCTATTCCGGTCAAGGGCATGTACCTTGGTTGTGGGCACATCCCCAGTAGGGGGTGTCCAGGAGGCAGCTGATCAATGTTTCTCTCTCATTGATGTTTCTAACTCTCTATACACTTAAGATCTATTCTCTTAACAAACTTCAAGTATACAATACAGTATTATTAACTATAGTCACCATGCTGTACACAGGATCCTCAGAACTTACTCGTCTTAGAATGACTTGTTAAGCTTTAAAAATGCTTGATGTCAACAATGAGGCACACTTCCTAGAAAGGCCAGAGTCCAGAACACTGACTTCACCAAATGCTGGCGAGGATGTGGAGCAACAGGAATGCTCATGTACTAGTATTGCTGGTGAAAATGGAAAATGGTGCAGAGAGTTTGGTAGTTTCTTCAAAAAACTAAACATACTCTCACCATATGAGTCAAACATTGTGTTCCTTGATATTTCCCCAAACGAGTTGAAAACATACATGCCCACCTTGACCTGCATACAGATGTTGGTAAGTTTTATGTATAAGTGCCCAAACTTGGAGCAACCAAGATGGCCTTCAGTAGGTGAATGAATAAATAAACGGGCACATCCAGACAGTAGACTAAAAAGAAATGAGTGATCAAGTCATAAAAGGCATGAAGGGACCTGAAATGTATTTCACTACATGAAAGAAGCCAACCTGAGAAGGCTACCCCCCGCATCATTCCAACAATAGGACATCTTAGAGAAGGTAAAACTAAGGAGACAGTAAAAAGTCAGTGGTTGCCAGGGGTTAACTGAAAAAAAAGGGAGGGGTGATGAAGTAGAGCACAGAATTTTAGGGCAATGAAACTGCTCTCTTTGATACTATAACAGTGGATACATGTCACACATTTGTCAAACCCCTTAGAATGTACAAAACCCAGAGTGAACCCAAGTGTAAATTATGGACTCTGTGTGATAATGATGAGTCCCTGTAGGTTCATCAGGTGGAAAAAATGTACCACTTTGGTGGAGGATGTTCACTGTGTGGGAGGTGGTTTGGGGTGGGGGTGCCAGGGAGCTGTATGGGAACTCTGTCCTTTCTGCTCAGTTTTGCTGTGAATCTAAAACTCCTCAAGGATAAATCTATTTTTAAGAAGGATAATGTGAATCTTAATTATTTTCTTCTCATGAACGTAAGTCCCTTTGCTTAAGCTAGACATCTTAAAATAGATATATTCTGACCTTACAGTAAGGCAGATAGTAACAGAGCATCTAAATCCCCCTCCAGCTCTGGAGACATCAGCCTTAGGAGAGGCAGGGCACACTGTCATAAACACCAGTCAGAGGCCAGGCACTGCATTAGCGAAGGCATTTAACTACTCTAGCCACCCCCACGCCCATCACCACTCCCTCCACACACAATCCTGCTGGCTCTGACGAGACTTTGTATTTATGGGAAAGTTCCACTGAGAGCTGTATCATCACTGAACTGTTCCCCTTTGCAACCCAACTGGGATGCCCCTTCTTGCCCACATGTCTCTACGGCCCAAGGTCAGTTCCCAGGAGAAGAATCGTGGGCTGCAAGGCAGGTATGGAACTTGACCCACTTGCTTGCTTACCCTTGTGTGTGTTTCTCCCACAGAGACACGAAAATACTACCAGTGTTGGAAGTTTGAGAACTGCAACTACGAATACCTCTCAAAAAACTTAGGAGAGAAAACTCTACAGTACGAATGCTGCCAGAAGGACCTGTGTAACAGAAGCGGTGGGACGAGCATAACGGGCACCATGGCTCTGCTGGTGGCTCCGCTGCTCACAGCATTCTGGAAACTTCTTATCTAAATCAATACCAGGAGAGAGTCCCCTAACCCCCTGCTTCTGTGTATTCCTTATCTCCTTTGCTGCCACAAAAGCTTTCTATTTTCTTACTGGATCCTGTTGGGAGAGACCAAAACTAGCTTGAGCAACTTGGATAAGAGAGAGGGAGAGACCTGGAAAACCAGTCCTGTCTGCAGAGAAGGCCCCTCTGAGGGAAGACGTTTAGGAGTGAATCACATGCCATGACAACTAGGTTAGTTCCGTGCTGCCTCCTCTACTCGGTGCAGCAATAGCTTGACTAGATTCTCTGCAATCGTCAGTTGTTTCCCCGCTTGTTCCTTGGATGTAGGTACCAGTATGATCAGTGCTTTTGGGGGGCGGGGGGCGGTTGGAGCAGAGGGGTTCTTTTCACCAGTGTCTCTCACAGGGGATGCTTTCATCCCCTCCTTCTATGGCCCCTGTGTTGCCATGTAGGCATGAGGAATGTTCCAGATGTGGGCTGTCAGGGGCAACGAGATTCTAAATGCAGAGTGATTGGAATGAGTGTTATATTCTCAACTCGAAGGTGTCTGGCAGAGTAGGAGGTAAGCTTTCCAGGTGGCAGGGCATAGAGGCACCAGGTCTGCCCTTTAGAGAGGTACCAGTGGCTGAAATCTGAATTTTCTTCTTTTCCTAAATTTTGTATGGGCTTTGCTGTCTTTCCCTAAAAACAACTTAAACACGTCAGTTAATGGTGTTTTAAAACTATTCCCCTCCCCTTTTCATTGGAGTGATGACATATTTTCACTTTGTCACACAGTTCAAGACTAAATATTTGAACATTCTTTGCGACAAGTGATTTACAGTATCGTGTTGCTTATTTTGAGTATTATCAGTGGGAAAACCCTCGTGTGTGTGTATTGGGAGAATGCAATGGGAACATGTCACCTGGAACAGCAGCAGGCCCACAGGGATGTTCTACCTGCTGGCACAAAGCCTGTTGACTGCTAGCTGACGGGGCACAGATCATGGATGTTCGTTTGTAGAGGCTGTTAGCTCCTCACAAATGCCAAGACTTTGAGAAGCTCTACCAGTTTCCTAAAGAGAGACCCCTTTTCAGGAGGCAGAGTTTTGCCTTTTGTGTGTGTGGGGGCTGGTGAATAATTCTCAAGAACTGGTAGACTTAATAACACTTATATTCTTATAACCTTGTCTGCTTTTAACAGCATGGCCTGACTTGCTGATGAAAGTGAGATTTCTTGATTAACATTAAAAAAAAATGCCTTGATTATGTAATCTGTGTGATAAAGCGGGAATGAATGATGCCTTTTTGAAAATAAAATATAAT
>NW_005356944.1:4982769-4986112 GCF_000412655.1 Myotis brandtii | reverse complement strand
TGATGACATATTTTCACTTTGTCACACAGTTCAAGACTAAATATTTGAACATTCTTTGCGACAAGTGATTTACAGTATCGTGTTGCTTATTTTGAGTATTATCAGTGGGAAAACCCTTATGTGTGTGTGTGTGTGTATTGGGAGAATGCAATGGGAACATGTCACCTGGAACAGCAGCAGGCCCACAGGGATGTTCTACCTGCTGGCACAAAGCCTGTTGACTGCTAGCTGACGGGGCACAGATCATGGATGTTCGTTTGTAGAGGCTGTTAGCTCCTCACAAATGCCAAGACTTTGAGAAGCTCTACCAGTTTCCTAAAGAGAGACCCCTTTTCAGGAGGCAGAGTTTTGCCTTTTGTGTGTGTGGGGGCTGGTGAATAATTCTCAAGATCTGGTAGACTTAATAACACTTATATTCTTATAACCTTGTCTGCTTTTAACAGCATGGCCTGACTTGCCGATGAAAGTGAGATTTCTTGATTAACATTTTAAAAAAATGCCTTGATTATGTAATCTGAGATAAAGCGGAATGAATGATGCCTTTTTAAAAAAAATATATTTTATTGATTTTTTACTGAGAGAAAGGGAGAGGGGGATAGAGAGTTAGAAACATTGATAGGAGAGAAACATCAATTTAGCTGCCTCCTGCACACTCCCTACTGGGGATGTGCCTGCAACCAAGGTATATGCCCTTGACTGGAATCGAACCTGGGACCCTTCAGTCCACAGGCCGACGCTCTATCCATTGAGCCAAACCAGTCAGGGAAATGATGCCTTTTTGAAAATAAAATATAATCAAATGCATGCGTGTGGTCATTGGGCCCAGAAGGATAGCAGCATATGCAACATGCCCAGTGACAAGAGAGGGCGTGGGCAGTGCCAGTTTTTTCCTGTTGATGCCACAGACAAATAAAGACTTCCTCATCCAAACCTAGCATTCCCTTGGTGCTCTGTGTTCCCTGTTGGCTCAGTGTTTCTTCTGACATCATCTTCATTCTGTTCCAAGACAAAATAGTTGTGACTCTTTGCTTCACAGGCCTTTTTCTGCCTGAGGAAGTACTGACCATGCCACTAGCGTATAGGATTATTCACCATAAAACTTTTCTTTGTCTAAACTAAAGCTTCCTGTTTGTGCACACTTACATTATTTTGGAGTAAAATTAATGACCACAGTACTTACTGCTAGGTGGGTGTCTAGGTGGGTCCGTTGTAGGTAAGGATGTCCTTTCCCCCAGCAGCTGTCTGGGTCCAGAGCCTCTGGGATGGGTGGGGGGACAGCATGCACCCTGCAGAGGGTGGGTGCACTGAACTGGGGGTCAAGGTTCTGGGAATGTGGAGTGGGGAGCTTCTTTTCTGTGATGAGCTCTCCTAGGCATGCTGCCATTCCCATCCTCGCTGTTATTGGCTACATGCAAGTTAGCCAACCCCAGTATGTTGGGCCTATATATGCAACTAGTGCTCATGCTGGCTCAACTCACCCCACTCAGTCTGGCAATATATTTTACAGATACGTCAATATCAACCAACCTGGCCCTTGAATGTGTTGGTGTGATATGGTGCTGTGGCCAGAACTGAAACTCAACATTATAATTCATAAACTCAACTAGTATAGCTAAATGGGGACCTGGCACTAAATTCTTCAACAGGGAATGTAGTGGTCACAACTGGAGGGCTTACTGTGTGCCAGCCACTATTTGAAGCACTGTGTATACGAATTCATTTTGCTCTGTAACTGAATAGTATTGCCTATACCCAAACCCATCAGAGTTTACAAATCACCGTTCTCTACTTACTTTACTGACTGGCACTGTGTGCCTGCGCAGCTGCCCATGGAGGGAGTAAAGTCCATGTCATACATAACTCCCTCAGACCTGTGTTGCTCGAACTGGTTTGAGAAAGTTTCTGTTCTTTGTAAGTAAACATCACTGACCATGATACTGCTAGAAGAGTTAACTGACAATTGCTAACTAAGCCACCTTTCCCCTGAGCTCTGGGAAGAAGTTGGAAACACACTAATGATTGGAATGGAAATAACGTATATACATTATGAGTAAAGCAGCTTTGAGATTTTTTAAAATTTAGGTTTACAATAAGATCTCTCTGCAATAGACCTTTACTTAAATGCAATCCATTTGCAGCACGGTGGTAAAGGGCCCCTTTTCACGCCCCTCTCACTGACTGGCTCTGAGGCCTTGGGCACGCTACCTCCCCACTCCGACCCTCTGTGTCATCATCAGTTATAACAATGGGACCTGCCATAATGTCATTGGCTTTTTAGCCACGTGGCCTCTGCTCCCCCTCCCTTCTGATAACAGAACCGCAATCACCTGCTGGGGAGTCGCCTCCACCTGGAAGTGCAGTCTTGGGGGCCTTTTCATGAAGGGGGTCCAGCCTCCTCCAGCCAGAAGCTGGGCAGGGTCTCTCCTGCAATTTCAGTCTTGAGTGGAGTTAGGCAAGGACTGAAAATACTTTTTGGTTGAAGCCGTGAGTCTCCCAGGAAGGCTACAATGAACAGACAACTTAGAGAAACTTAATCAGAGTCGGATTCTCTTGCATAAGAAGGTGGGCAGCTCCTGGCATTGGTTCAGCTGCTCAACACCATCTTGGTGGGTGCATGGCATATTCTGGGTCTTTCCCTCATGGTCACAGAGTGACCTCGGACTGCCAGGTCCAAGGCAGGAAGAGGAGATGAAGGGGAAGCTTCAGTTTCCCGGAAAGCTGCCAGCTATTTTCTGGTCATGTCTTCTGGCTGGAAATGCCTCATGGCCACCCCCAGCTGAAAGGGAGACTGGCAAAGCTGTTTTGTTTTTCCAGGCTCTGTGTCTATTGGGAAGGCTGTAGGGCAGCAGTTCTCAACCTGTGGGTTGCGACCCCTTTGGCGGTCGAACGACCCTTTCACAGGGGTCGCCTAAGACTCATCCTGCATATCAGATATTTACATTACGATTCATAACAGTAGCAACATTACAGTTATGAAGTAGCAACAAAAATAATTTTATGGTTGGGTCACAACATAAGGAACTGAATTTAAAGGGCCAGAAAGTTGAGACCCATTGCTGTAGGGAAAAGGGTTGAAAATAATCATTGAGAACAGCCAGCCAACTGAAGAGGCCGTAGGTTCCCTCCTGCTACCTGGATTCCTAAAGTTGCCCTGGTCTCTGAACCCTCAAAACCGAATTCTTTAAAAAAAAATAAAAAATAAATAAAAAATAATAAATCCCATCTATTAATAGAGAAACATGGTAATTAGCTGTACCTCCGCTACCCTTCCCATTGGCTAATCAGGGCGATATGCAAATTAACTGCCAACCAAGATGGCGGCCGGCAGCCAGGCAGCTTGAAG
>NW_005356944.1:4977013-4980990 GCF_000412655.1 Myotis brandtii | reverse complement strand
AAATAATAATAATAAAATAAATATATATTTATTGATTTCAGAGAGGAAGGGAGAGGGAGAAATAGAAACATCAATGATGAGAAACATTGATCAGCTGCCTCCTGCAAGCTCCCTACTGAAGATTGGGCCTGCAACTGGGCATGTGCCCTGACCTGAATGGAACCGTCACCTCCTGGTTCATAGGTCGATGCTCAACCACTGAGCCTACCAGGCCAGGCTCAAAACCTAATTCTTAAGCTTTTAGTTCCATAAACTACCTCATTGCCCTCTGTATGAAATCTCCGTATCAACCTCTGTGGCCTGTGAGCAGAAAAATTCTGAGACCGACCCTCTAGGTGTTACTGCCAGGATAACTTGAGAACCCAATGTAGTGAGTGGTGAAGTGAGTGTTAGCTACAGTTGTTTTACCCAGGGTTGCACAGCTAGTTGATGCTGGTTGATGAGACTAAACTCAGCTCTCTCATCTTCCAAGCCCCTGCACTCTCCATTCCACTACTGCTTCTCAGGCTTCAGTCCATTAAAAAATGTGCTTACTCTGCGAGTGCCTGGGAAAACATCCGCCAAGGGAAATAAGAATAAGGGCGGGGCTGCATATTTTTTAGAATGGTTCTTGAAATGGTGGGTGTTGTGAAGGGAAGTAGAAATGTGTGGGCCTTCAGCTCCTGCCCAACACAATGGTGACTTCAGATGAGGAATAAAGACTGTTGGTGCTCCTCACATAGCCAAACCCTTGAATTGTGACACAAACAACTTCCAGTTAGAGCCGGCCTCTGCCAGCAAGAGAAAGCCAGCCAATGTGAAGGTGACCCTGCCCTGAGAGCAAGGGGAACTGGTGGGAGGCTGTAGGAGGGAATGGACAAGAGGCAGGGAGCTGGGGCCAGCCCATGGGTTTGGAATTCCAGTTCTGCTGCTAACCAGTCCCAGGGCCTCAGGCAAGTTACTCAACCTTACACGTGTCTCAGAAAGTGGGGAAAACAGTTACTGCTTAGGTTCGTTGCAGTGAGCAAAGGAGTTAAGACAAGTGCCCTGCTCGCAATAGCCTCTCTGCTTTTGATGTCACTGTCCTCTGCCGGGCAGCAGGTAATCAGCTTCTAGGTGTAGGGCTTGCTAAATTACCTGGAGTGGGTTCAGTTGTCAGGGAGGGACACCCCCTCCCCTGCTCCACTGACCTCATCCATTTGCCAGGGCTTAATGGTGAATTAAGGAATCCACATAAGACTGTTTAATAATCATAGTCACCTACTATGTGTGCCAGGAGCACCTACTATGTGTCCCAGGTTTTCCTTATACATGTTTTCATCACCTGCATCAACTTTGTGTGGTAGATCTTGCCTTCATTTTATGGCTCAGAAAACAGATTCCAAGAGCTGACACGACTTTCCCAGAGTCACAAAGAGTCCTGGATTCAAACATGACTTTTGTCTTCGTATGTTCAGGCTGCTGTAACCAAAATCCCATAGACTGGGCGGCTTAAGCAAGAAACATTTATTTCTCACGGGTCTGGTGGCTGGGAACTCCAAGATCAAGGCTCCAGCAGATTTGGTGCCTGGTGAGAACCCATTTCCTGGTTCATGGATGACGGTCTTCTCACTGCACCCTCACATGGTGGAAGTGGTAAGGGAGCTCCCTGCAGACTCTTTACCAAGAGCACTAATCCATGGGGGAAGGCTCTGTCCTCGTGACTTAGTCACCTCCCAAAGGCCCCCACCTCCTAATAGCATCTCACTAGGGCTTAGGTTTTCAACATAAGCATGGGGCGGGGGAGGGGGGGGCCACAACACAAATACTCATTCCATAGCAACTCTGCTGTATCCAAGCCACAAGTTCTACATGCTCCTAAAAGCTGTCCCAAGCCAAGGCAGGCATGGCCAATTGTGACATCCCCTTAAAGAGGCAGAGAATCTGGTTAAGGTGTGGTCGTTGGCATTCTGTCTAGATGCAGAGCTAAAGTGATGGAGGGGAAGTGAGACTTCTAGGGGAGCAAGTATAGTCAAACCCAAGTTCACATACCCAACACACAGTAATGCCAATCAGTAAAGCAGTGAGTATGCAACAAGGAAAGAGTTTATTTTTGAGAGGCAGCCAAACAAGGAGACAGGGTTTTGAAAGCCCAAATCCATCACCCCGAGAGGAAAACGAAGATGAGGGGTTTGAAGGGGGACTTCACAAGCAAAGAGAGAGGAACTAAGTGATTCTAAATCTAATAAACGATGGCATATTACTAATCTATTAGAAAAGATGAAATACTGTCATTTGCAATAACATGGGTGGATCTTGAGACTAGCACGCTAAGCGAAATAAGTCAGATGGAAAAAGTCACTCCTATTTGGGATATAAAACAAAGCAACAAATGATCAAACAATTGGGAGGCGGACAAAGGAGAAGAGGGTTGATTGAGAATGGCCCTTAGAGCCTACCCATGTTCCTGCCAAATTTCCCAGTGCTGTGGGAGACTCTGGAAAAGGGACCCTGCTATGGATGGTAATAAATCTTAAGGGAGAGTGTCTCCAGTGAAATGCAGTTTAGTTCTTTTCCAAACAAATTCATTATCAGGAACGAACAGGCAAGAATCTAACCACTGAAAGGAAATCCTGCTGAACCTATCCCGAAGAGCCCACACCCTTTCCTTGGTACTTTGCACCAAGATCTCTTACATGAGTAGCCAGGATTAGTCAGACTGAGGGGAGGCAAATTCCCATGAAAGCCTTGGCCTAACAATGATCTAATGATCATTGAATTGAAGAAATAAAGATGGGTAGGGACCAGTTTAGGCTCCTGGCCAGTCAAGATCTGAGTCAGTATCAGCTGTGCATGTGTGTGTGCGTGTCTGCGTGCGTGTGTGTGTGTGTGTGTGGGGGGGGTGGGTGGGTGTGTAGCAGCAAAGGGAGTCGGATATCTAAGCTAGATGTCTTTGGGCAAGTTGTTTGACGTTTAAGAGAAACAGGCTTGTGATGACCAGACAGAAGACAGAAAGGTGTGTGTGAAGCACTTGTAAACTTAGAAACTGTCCAAATGTAAAGGGCTTGTCTAACACCGAGCAGCTTTTTCTTCCCATACTAGCTGGTCCAGCCCAAGATCCTGTAGTGCTGAGCATATAATTGGACTCAATAAATAGTTGGGAGCTTTTAAAAACAGTGCTATAGCCTGGCCGGTGTGGCTCAGTGTTGAGCATGGACTATGAACTAGGAGTTCACTGTTGGAATCCCAGTGTGGGGTGTGTTGGAGGCAGTTGATCAGTGATTCTCATCATTGATGTCTCTCTCTCCCCCCCGCTTCCTCTCTGAAATCAATAAAAATATATTTAAAAAATAAAAAAAAACGGTGTTATGGGAACTGGAAGGGATCAGAATATACCACCCCTAAATATTGCCATTTTGGCACAGGGATTATTTTAATTGAAGGTAATTGAGAAACAGAAGACTCAGCCTAAAAGCGGGGTATAATTTTTTTTCTCTTCCTATAAACGGAGAGGAAAACTGAAGACTGTTTTCTCTTGCAGTTCTGGCCAGCTCTCCACTTGGTGCTTTTGTTTGATGTCATGTTTGGCTGTGACAGCTCCGGAGCGAGGCTTGTGGGATTTAGGGGCGGTGGGGAGAGTGGGGGGGCTGAGCCCGGCTTGGGGCTGGAGGCGAAGGGTGCTGTGGTCAAGCGGAAACCAAGGGGTTGGGCCGGGCATTTGGACGCGCCTGCAGGACTTCGCGCCCCACTGCAGGAGCCTTTCTCACTCCAGGGGCGCGGCCTGCCACCTGCCAGTGGGCGTGGCCACATTCTGGGGCGTAGCCAACCGGATCTCAGAGCCCTGCTTGTTGGGGGCGGGGCTAACACGAAGGGGTGGGGCCGAGCCCCATCCGGGCGTGGCCTGTGGAATGTCAGAACCCGGCCACTCGAGGCAGGCGCGGGTCTCCCGGCGCGGGGTTCCTCCCACGCAGCCTCCCATTCAAAAGATGCCGAAGGGGCGGCGCGGCCGCCAGAGCCCC
>NW_005356944.1:4956528-4976130 GCF_000412655.1 Myotis brandtii | reverse complement strand
CCCCCTCCACCCCACCTCTCCACTCCTTGTAGCCCTCTCACCAGGGTCCTGGACTCTGCCATCTGATCTTAGGTTTGAAGTCTCTGGGATCTTACTTAACCAGGGAGACCAGGTGTGCTGGTGTGGGTGGGATTCCTGGAGCATGCAAGCTGCTGTGGGAGAGTAAAATCACACACAGTCCAATTCTACTCCCAGAGGACCTATTTGCTCTGTAGAATGTTCGGTAGCCATAGGCTGTTCTGCAGACTTTGTTTTTCCCATCACCTGTTCTGACTGTGGCTAGCACTTGACCACTGAAGGTGAGCAGATGGTTCTTGAAAGACCATCCCCATTATTCTATAAAATTGCCCCCACCTCCCACACAGGGAAGGGGTATGAAATCACCCAAATGTTTAGGTCCATGAGGCAGCGGGTCTCGAGAAACAATTCCTAGAAAACTTGGACTTTTCTAAGTCCTGGATTTCTCAACTACATATTCTCCACTTATACATGTTTTGGATCAGAGTGGATTTGGGGCTCCTGTAGGGAGCACACAGTTGCATTAGCAACATTAGTAAAAGCCCTTATCTCTACTCAAGCTAAGTTTGTCTTGCTCTCCTGCAGATAAATTCTTGAAGGCGCTGAAAGATGAGAAGTTACAAGGACTGAAGACCAGGCAGCCTGGAAAGAAGTCAGCCTCTTTCTCCTGAGGAGCTGCCCACCAGAGCCTGGGCAGCCACCTCCTTAGGTGTTAGTGCTTAGATAATGTGTCCTGTTCGTTGTCATTTCAAAAATTGTTATTTTCTGTTCTGTATTTTCTGCTGTTCTTGTTGCTCCCAGCATGTACTCCACATACAGTGCCCACGTGGTAAATCTCATGGTGTGTCTCCTCTCTGTGCTGTGGCTGGGGGAGCTTTCTCACGGGGTCTGGAAGCTGCTGCCCTGCTGGTGTTCAGGGGCTCCCAACACCAGGGGAGGGGCTCCCAACACAGCCACGTCAGGAGGGAACTGGGGAAAACCAAGGGCAAATATATATTTGGTTCTGTTGCTGTGTCCCTGCTCAGAGGGGTTGTTGAAGGACAGGAATAGTGGATGTGTTTGTTTTCCAACAGCTTTAGTCCTTGGAAGTGTTTTGTTTTTTAGTGGTTTTTGGACCACAAAACTTTGTGATGATCTGATCAAAGCCAAGGTCCTTTCTAGAAATTAACTTATTCAAGAAGTAGTTGAGAGCTGATTCTGTGCCAGACACCTCTCATCCCCTCAGGGCTCTTGCAACCCGGGATGGGGGAGACACAGATGCTGTTATAAATAGGGAAATCATAATATGGTATCACAGATGGTAACATACTAAGGGGGGAGGGGAAGAGTAGGGTAAGAATGGTCAGGAGGGTCAGCAGAAAGCAGGGTAGAATTTCAAATAGGGTTTCCTGAAGAGTTAATGTGTAAGCAAGGTTTGAAGGTGGTTGAGGGTGATAGCCATGTGGCATCCTGGGAATGTTCCAGAAGAAGCGCCAGTACAAAGGCTGAAGGAGGGAGCCTGCTGGGATGTTGGAGGGTCTGCAAAAAGCCAGATGGCAGATAAACACAATTCACCATCTTAAATGGAGGAGGAGTGAGAGGAGAGTGGAAGGGCTAATGCAGAGAGGGTCCATTCATGGGGGTCCTTCCAGCCATGGTAAGGCTCCGGGTTTTACTCCAAGTGGGAGGGGGCGTGGGTAGAGGATTTTCAGCCAGTGAGAGACAGGATCTGACTGTGCTGCTGGGTTGAGAACAGAGGAAGGAAGGAAGAAGCAGGGAAAGCAGTTTGGCTGCAGTAATTAATAATCCAGCTGAGTGACAAGTGACGGTGCAGCCCCATCTTCCTTTTCCCCTTTGCGTGGTGAGAGGTGTCTGTGGGGCCCCTGTTGCCCCCCCCAACCCCCCCCCCCCCCGTCCACTTGCCAGATGCTGTCTCTCTTGTGAGGAATAAATGGGAGGAGATCTCCGTGACACAAGCACGCAAATAAAGAAAACATTATTTTGTGAAAAAAATCTTCAATCAAGTATAACATTTAAAAAATATATATTTTTATTGATTTCAGAGAGGAAGGGAGAGGGAGAGAAAGAAACATCAATGATGAGAGAGAATCATTGATCCGCTGCCTCCTGCACACCACACACTAGGGATCGAGCCCGAAACTTGGGCATGCGCCCCCACCAGGAATCGAACCCATTCCTACTGGTTCATAGGTTAACACTCAACCACTGAGCCATGCCAGCTGGGCTCAAGTATAACATTTTGATACTTGGCATCTAGATGCCCTTGTGCCTTCACTATGCCAGCAGCAACGGCAGGTTGTAGCCAGAGAATTTGTGAAGTTTGGGCTTCTGGCAAAAGGAGGATGAAAAGGAGTTGGCCAATGAGTCAGATGTCTTAGAAGTGCTGGAATGTTGTCCTTGAGTGGACGGGAGGGGTGGGATCTAGTTTACTGTAGAGCAGTGGTTCTCAACCTTGGCTGCACATTAGAATCACCTGGGAATCTTTTTAAAATCCTGATTTCTGGGCCTCATCCTCCGGAAATTCTGTTTCTTTGTTACTAATGTTCTGGCCCCACGCCATAACAAAGAAACAGAATTTCTGGAGGATGAGGCCCAGAAATCAGGATTTTAAAAAGATTCCCAGGTGATTCTAATGTGCCACCAAAGTTGAGAACTACCGCGAGGGACTGGCTACAGATGGCAATAGAAATGGTTCATCCTAACAGGAGGCCCCATCTGTGCAATGAGGGTGCAGACGCCGGTAGAAGAGTAAATGTGGTGGTGGGAGCCCTGGAAATTGCACACACGTGCCCCAAAGTCTGCAGCGTCCTCCAAGTGCTCATGCCCTGGGACAAGGTCCGGCTGGAAACCCCGGAAGTGAGTGCGGAGCCAGGTGGAACCTGGCTAAGGGCAGCGCGCACACGTGACTCTGGGGGTAGCTGTTAACCAGCTCCAGCTGCTTGTGGCCCAGCCAGGAGGGTGGGCACAGTGTCAGGTGAAAGCTCTTGCTTCCTAAATCAGCCATGAATTCAAAGGTTTCCAAACACAATTCAGGCCAAATAAAACAAGCGGGACGGTCCCTCAGAGTCTGCAACCTCTGCTGGACGCTCGGGAGTCCAAGCACCGTGGGCGGGGACTCCGGGCTCTGCCTCCCCTCCCCAGGAAGAAGCCAGAGTCTTGCTGCCCAGGCTGGTGGCTGTTAGAGAGCATCTTGTTCTAAAACTCCAGGCTGGCCAGGCCAGTGAGGGGCGGGCTGGAGAATCTTAATGAGAACAAACCAGGCATCAGGGACACCCAGCGCCTATATCCATGGGCCTGTGTCCCATCTCCTCCCCAGAGTCCCACTGGAGACACTGCTCTCACAGGGTGGTTGGGTGCGGGACAACAAGGCCTGTTCCCATTTCCTCCCCAGAGTCCCAGTGGCCTCCACTCCACCCCCCACCATGCTCATAAGATTGGGCACACCCTGTGCTGAGCACAGAGGGAGGCCTTAGCATAAACAACCTCATTTAATTCTCACCAGTATCTGGTGAAGTAGGTTTGCCATGTTTTACAAATGAGGGAACAGAGGCTCCACGAGATGAAGGGCCTTGCCCGCAGACACAGAGCTAGGGAAAGGCAGAGCCAGGCCTGGGACGGGGGCCGGTCACGGATCCCCCAGGCTCTCTCGCTGGGTGAGGCACAGATTCGGGGGAAGCCCAGGTGAGCCGTCGGCAAGAAGCACCTGGCTTGATGCTGGTAGGGCATGGTTTTGGGGCCGGCTGGGTTGTTTCCCACAACTTAGCAAGTGAGAATGGGGTTGACAGTATTATGATATTACAGCCAAGGTCCCAGGAATGCCCACACCCAACCCTATCACCTATCCCCTCCTCGCATGGCTGCGGTCCAGGTCCTGTTATCAGGGCAGTGGGAGGCAGGTCATGTGATTGTCAGCCCCTCCTGAACAAAAAGGATGTTTGACAGATGGAAGCAAGAAGGGTCCCCATTGAGAGAACACCATATGCAGGAATAACAGATGAACGCAGGGGCATGCCGCCAGCCTGAACAGCTCCCCAGAGCCAGTGGCTAAATTTTCATGAAATGTGTAAGCCGGCTGTTAAGGACTGCCATTATTAAAAATTACGCTATATCAACTTACAATGAAGCTTTATTTAAAACTAAGGTAACAGATACTCAAAATCCATCCCGTCCTAAGTATTTTGCCCAATTTTACAATGACCTATGTCCTTGAGGTTATTTCTGTTGGTATCTGTATGAGGGTGGGCTAGGATGCCTTACTTCCTAATAATGTCCTGCTGGTGACGAGCAACTGGCTGCAGTGGGAGCTTTCATGCCCGGAACTTGACAAATGTACAAATCAGAGTTGTTCCTTCCCCCACCCGCCTCAGCCAAAGCGTTGGTTGTTAAACATTTACTAGCGCTCCACCAGCTAAACAGGAAATAAAAGTACCGCTTTGTTGATAACTGAACTAAAGGTGAGCTGCTTTGGAGCCTGGCAAGTTGAGCTGAAGGTATCAATGAAGCTCCTCGCTGCCTCTAGTTCATGTGCCCCCTCAGTCCACACCTGGAGGAGGGGAGCACCTGGCCGGCCGGGTCTGCTCAGGAAGGCAGGCTTTTCCTTGCACCAGGCCCTCACGGAGCACCGAGCACCGGTGCACTGGCTTTACAGATGGAGAAAGCCTGGCCACTGGTGAAGCAGGACCCAAGGAATGTCTTGGACTCTGACCAATCAGATTAGCAGCCTCTACTTTCGGGAAATTAGGGTAGAGGGAGGGCAGAGGTACCAGCCGGCAGGGGTAGGACTGAGGTCCTTCTGAGCTCAGGACAGGATCTCAGAAGTGATCTTTTCCCCGGGGTTGTTTAGTGAAGTTGAGGACTGAAATCACGGACAAGCGAGATTGTGCCTGGAAGCTGAGTTATTGGTAAGCAAGCACAAAGCTTACAAAGCTGCCAGCAGGGAAGGGCAGGGGTCCGCAACAGGGTTGCCAATGAGGCTCCTTGGTCTGGGGGTATATAAACCTGCTAACCAATAAGCCCCCCTTGGTTCTCAAGGCCCCTCGCTTCTTTCCGCCTTGTTCTTCCTCTGGCCATGTAGCTAAGCCACTCTGCCTGCCCCCTTTCCTGTCATTTCCCCGTTTGCATATCTTTCTTTTTTAAAAACTCTGAGAACATCCCGCTGTAGCCTGATGTTTGACCTTTAAGGTTTGGCCAAGCTGCCTGTTAGTTATTTTTCATGTGAAGTTAGTCGCTAGTTATTTTCTACCTGATCCCTGTCCTTTTCTGTCTAGGTGTCTCTAACTTCTCTCACTTCCTCTCCAGGGGCAACTGTTTTGCCCAGCATGGATTATGAAACCTGATAGCGCATGTAGCCAGCTATTAATAGCATGACCCTTTCATTGAAGATCTGCTAGTCCAAAAGAAATAGAAATGTCAAGTGTGATGGGAAAACCTCCAACTACCTTATCCAAGTGATCTGTGCCCCACACTGTGGCCAAGGGGGTCAAGCAGGACCCAGTGCCAGCAGAGGCCTGGCTCCTTGGAGAGCAAGGAAGAGAGAGCTGGTCACCACTTCCAGGCTTTCTGTCTCCCTGGAAGGGAACACCAGGGGGTGCCTCATGGAACACAACCCCTTTCCTTTCATCAGTGTCTTGATTTTGTAACCAACCAGATACGCGACCTTGGGAAAGTTATCTGGCCTCTCTGAGCCTGTTTCCTCATCTGAAAAATGGAGACACTGCTCTCACAGGATGGTTGGGTGGGGGACCACAAAGTGGTAGATGTGACACTTCCCCCGACAGGGAGTCATCATCATTATTATTTTCCAGTGTGTTTAGGACACAGCCCTCACTGTTGAGCTACTGGTGCCTGGAGGGGTGGAGACCACAGGATATGAACTGGAGGGAGGCCCGATCTGCAGGTGGGGAGAAGCCTTGAATTTGCAGAGCCCAAGAGTGATCCGGGGGGTGAGCTGACTCTTTGCTAGGGAGGGCCAACCACATTTCTCCCAGGCGGCATCAAAAAGCCCGCAGCAGGCAGGCAAGGCCAGGGGCTCGACCTCCCCGGAGCTGGTGCCCCAAAGAGGGTTTTAGTCATCACCTGGTCCTTTCATCCCGTCCACACCAGAGCATCAGCACATCCAAGAAGGTAACTGTGCAGTGAGGGAGGGAAAGTGACCAGAGAGAAATGCAGAAGATGCATCGATGACACAGCTGGTTGAGAGGAAAACCAAGGCCACTCGAACTAGCTGCTTAAATAACAAGAGTGGCCAACAGCAGGGTTCTTTGTCTACAAGCACAGAAACTATCGTAAGAGAAACAAAAAGGAGGCCTCCAGGCCTTAGAAGGAAAGAAGGAGGTGCTACCGCTGGACAACTCAGCTCCAACTAGCATCCCTTGGAGAGGAGCGGTGACTGGCTTACCTGGCCCACATGTCCCTGTCTGTCCATTTGGGACAGGCGGCCAGGGTCCTGTGATTGTAGCCCCACCAGAGGCACCAGGAGCCGGGGAGCAGCTACAGACAAAGACTCCACATGTCCCCTCATGCCAATCGGCACCAGGGCCTGGAAGCCGCCAGGAGCCTGGGCAGCTGCCCTCTTACCTCCTTCTTGCTACATATACCTGTTGCACCTGACGCCTCTCCTGTTTTTTCCCACTGGGCTTCCTCATAACTTAGCCACTAAGTGACTCATGGGAACCATGTTCATTTCCAGAACAAACTCTTTCTCAGGTCCAGTTCCTAAGAGAAGAATGGAGTGACTCACCCAGCTGGCTTCCAGCTGGGTGACAAGTTCAGGGAGAGTTGGGAGGGAGCGGCAAAGGTCACATAATCAGCTGATGATTCAACAGGGGCCTGAGGGACAATTCTTCCGAAACGTGGAAAAAAGATCAGCTATCCCATCCATCCATTCACAAACTCACCCAGGACCATCACTCTCATCTCAGAGTTTATCTGCATGCAGCACAAACATTCTGTCACCGACACAGTGCCCATAAATGAAGCCTGCATTCATGTACTCATTCATTCATTCATTTATCCATCCAATTGCTTTTTTCAACAAAGCTGGTCCTAAACTTCTCGGAGGCCCTTAACTCACGTGGAAATGTGCATGATAACTCCCCCTGCCCGGGTGGTTGGGAAGTAACCAACTGCTCAGCTCACCACCTGACACACAGCCGATGCTCACCATCGTTTTGCCCCTTAGGGTTTGCGGGACAAATTTGCATCAAGGTTTCTGGTCTTGAACACAAAATCCTCCTGTTTCTCTTGAGGTGGGATCCACCAGGTGGCAGCATGGATGTAGAAGAGGGATGGAACAGCCCCTTCCCTTCCCAGTCCTCTCACATCCAGGGCTGACTTATCAGCGAGGTCGGTATTATCTTCTAGAAGAAAATCCAATTTAGAAACCTTCCGGGAGGAGGAGACACTGCTGTGATTAACAGCCTTCGTGAAATATAAACACAAGTGCAGCCCCGCCTTTCTCAGGGGCTGCAGGTGGCTGCCCTTGGGGAACCGTGTGTTATAAGGAAAAGTCTCTCCCAGAACCAGTTTCAAGGTGAAAATTCCAGTTCCCAGGAGTAAGCAAGCTGGGCTGAACTCAGTAATATGTTATTTGTATTGACATGCTTGGCCTGTGATAGCAAAATACCACAGACTGGGTGGCTTAAACAACGGACAATTATCCCTCACAGACCCAGTGACTGGGAAGTCCAAGATGAAGGCGCCGGCCAGTTCAGTTCCTGGTGGGAGTTCTCTTCCTGGTTTGTAGACGTCTGCCTTCTTGCTGTGTCCTCACATGGGAGGGCCAGAGGGAGCCTGGTGTCTCTTCCTCTTCTTGTAAGGACATTCATCCCATCAGGAGGGACCCTCCCTCATGACCTCATCTAAACCTACAACCCCAAATCCCAACACATTGGGGATTAAGGCTTCAATGTGTGAGGGTGGGGATGGATGGGGAGACACAATTTGGTCCATGGTATTATTTACAATGAATTCCTACTTATTCCTCTTTCTTCTGTTATTTTCCTTTTTTTGTTAATCCTCACCTAAGCATATTTTTTTCCATCATTTTTTTTTTAGAGAGAGTGGAAGGGAGGGAGGAAAGAGAGAAACATCGATGTGTGAGAGAAACATCAATGTGAGAGAGACACATCAATTGGGTTTGGGGGATTGAACCTGCAATCCAGGTACCTACCCTTGACTGGGAATCGACCCCAAGACCCTTTGGTGCACAGGCCAACGCTCTAACCACAGAACCATCAGGGCTCTTCTGTTATTTTTCTACCGAGTTCCTATTACTCAGTAGAAAAATATAGTCATGTATTGCATTATGGTGGCCCCATAAGATTATAATGGAGCTGAACATCCTGTAAGAAATGGAAGCGTATGTGGCTCAGGAGTGATTTGTTTTTCCTCTGATGGGAGCAATGTCTCTGGGGCTTGGCGACGGATTCCCTCTCACTCACAGCACCTCGGTTTTGAGTGCACAGATTACATCCCAATCAGCCAGCCATGGGCCGGTCTCACACAGAGGCGGTTGTCCCACCCTGCTACCTATTCCGAGGGCGCCACAGCCCTCCCAGTCCTCGCTTGGTCTTCAGAGAACAGTGCTGTGAACTCTTTGTTGAACACCTCAGACCCCATGCAAGGACACAGGTCCACAGGAGCCACCCCAACAAGTATTAAGTGTCCCTGCCACTTTCGTAAAAGCTTCCTGTGGTCGTGTGGAGCCAGCCTGTCCCGTACTTTGAAAATCTCTTCAGACTCTAACAATGCAAAGCATAGATAAGTTTTCTTTCTTCCGTCAATTCAATGCCAGAGAGAAGCCTTTGTGCCTGATAGGGTCAGTGAACCAAGAACAAATTTCCAAAGTCAAAACATTAAGTCCTCAGTTCTAAAACCCTTACATGTTAAAAATCCCTCTTCTTAAGGAATACCACAAAATTCCTTAATCTGATCAATGCTCCACTATGCAATAGCCAGAACCACATTGCCACGACAATCCCCTATGTTCCTTTTTCTCTCCATCTTTATTTTTTACTAGGAGCACAGCACGCCATTCGGCTGGTCCTTCCTCGCTCTCCGACCCTTGAAGTAGCCATGGCCGCTGCTGATCAGTACACAACCTCCTCCTGTCTGGTTGACCCATTACAGCGTCCCGGTTAATTAGTATATATATATTACTATATATATTATGGTGATCTATGCCTTACCCAGCCAGTGCTCCTCGATATTTCCAATCAATCCAGCCCACATCCCTGTTCATGGAGCAGCATGGTCTATTTCTGACCCTCTCAGAAGGAAGCAGGGAGAAGGCTTGTTGTATAGTGTTTATAAAATCTACAGTAGTGGCCAGTAATATCCTAAGCCTTCATGTTCACTCACCACTCACGACTCACCCAGAGCAACTTCCAATCCTGCAAGCTCCATTCGTGGTAAATGCCCTACGTACGTGCACGCCCTACACTGTGGATCGAGCCTGCAACTGGGCATGTACCCTGACTGGGAATCAAACCGGGACCCCCTGGTTCATAGGTCAATGCTCAACCACTGAGCCACGCCGGCCGGGCAAAAAGCAAGCTCTTTAATATGTTCAGCAAAGGCCCATCAGAGTCCAGAGCCAGCTCGGGTAGCCCATTTCAGAGACCAGGTAACCAGGAGTGCTTCTACCTTCAAGCGTTTGCCAGAGCTCTTGGGCTTGGAAGAGAGGTTGGTGGTGCAACTATTATGCTAACAGAACTTTATTTCGGGTCCAAGGAGTCAGATAGCTTCTCCATTAATGTGGGTTTGTTCATGTGCAAACACAGACACTGAAATGTTAAGATAAAGTACCCACTGTGCAAACCTGTATTTGTCATGAGCGCACCTCCCAGATGTCAGAGAGAGAGCCAAAGCAATTATGTGTCCAGCTAACCATCTGTGCGCATGTTACAGGTAACAGGCCATTGACCTCACCCTCACTAATGTTCCCATGACTTGGTTCCACACGCCTTCCTAGGCACATTCTTCCTGACTTCCAGTCGCCAGCAGAGCTCATGAGGTGGATGCACGACGTTTACGCACAGACGTCGGAGGTCGTCCTTTGGAATGCTTTGCTCTCCTGCTTCTGGGGGGGACCCAGCAAGGAGAGGCTGGATTTGTCGTGTGTCTTTCCCAGCTCCCTGGGTCTGTGTCTGTCTGCCACTCCTGGGACTGAAATAGGCACCAGCCCTTCCTTTCACTTGATCATTTCATTTGTCCTGAAAAATAAGAGCAGCCAGGGTCCAGGAGGAAAGAAAGAAAAAAAAAAGAGTGGAGGAGCAGAAAACCCTTCGTTCCTGGGCCCCCTGGCTGATTCTCTGCAATGATATCCCACCAAAGCTTTTTGTGGAAACTCCAAGTTTCTCATCTCTGCAATGAGACTGGCTTTTAGGGGTGTTTTTTTGCACATATTTGAGCCCTCTTTACAGAGGGACAGAGGTGGACAAAATAGCTCCTTCGGTCTCTAGGTGATTCCGTAAGTGCTTGCAGAGAGCACTTCAGTAGATTAAACTCCCGTGAGAGACACCCTGCACTGCTGCCTGAGCTGCCCACGTCTCAATGGGGCCACAAAAGCCCCACGGGTGGCTCTCCGTCAGGGCACAGGGCCTCCTGAGAACAGCGAGTTGGTTTTTATTTGTCTAGTAGAGGCCCAATGCATGAAATTCCCCCAGCTGCCAGCACCGGCTTTACTCTGGCACCTGGGACCTGGGCTTCCCTCTGGCAGCTGGCAGGCACCCAGGACTTGGGCTTCCCTCGCAGCCCAGGCTTTATCCGGAAGGTCGTCCGGTCTAATTAGCATATTATGCTTTTATTATTATTATAGATTTTGGTTACAGGCCCTCTTTCCTGTACTCAAAATCTCCTTGGCCTCAAGGCTACTTCTTACTCAATATTCTGCTTTCCTAGATTTTTGCTTTGAATACAGCCCATCATGGCCTCTTGGAGTCCTGACCATTCAGAGTCTCTGCTGCTAAGAGACTCTGTTTCTTGGTATTTCCTACAGAGAATCCAGTTGACCTCCCACAGGCGGAGACGCGGTTTTTGTGGCTGCTCAGCCTATGGATGTGTGTGGCTCTTGGGTCGGGCGTCTCTCTTGTCCATGCAGCTTAGGCCAGAGGCTGAGCATGGAGCGTAACACATGGTCTCTGGAACGGGCTGGACATCGGGCCGGCTTTGTGAATGCTGGGAGCAGCACCGAGTGGTCTGGGGAGTTTGTGTCCATACCACGTCATCCCCGGGAGCCACTAACCTGGATGGGACTTCTTTCTGTCCTGAGAAAGGCGTGTGAGCCGGCATTGGCTTTTTGGCCCCATGCACACAGCCATGGATAGGCTGCTTCTCTGGGACCTGTGGATGGCCCATCGGCTCATGCCCCAGGCTGGGCCAGCCTCTGAGACCACACAGGGTCTGCCACGCTGCAAGTGTACTTTACCCGCACCCAGCAGACCCTGCTGGGTGGTGAAGGGGGTTCCATCTCACCATCTGGCCGAGGCAGAATGAGAAGCAGGCCGGTTTTGGGGTAGGAAAGCCTTTGCCATTTTATTTCACAATAAAAAATTCTGACAGCATAAAAACACTCTGTTCCCGGCAGTGGCCAAGGATGTACAAAATTAATTAGAAAGCAAAGCCTTAAATGACAACAGCTACCGCCAGAGCGCCTGTTCAGTGCCTGTGTTTGCACCATGTGTCTCGGGGGGTTGGTAAGGAATCGCGGTCTGGGTTACATACCCTTCAAATCATTGACAACAATAGGAGCAGCAAAATACAGCTCCAGGGGAGGCTGGCTTTGGTGGGCACTTCCACACTTAGGAAAAAGTCTTGGTGTTTTTTTTTAATGTTATAGAATATAAAAATTTTATAGAACATGTGACAAATTAGTTCTGTGAATAGAAGGTGCTAACATATTTTGCTTGATAAAACTAAATTAGGAAGCGAATACTTTAGTAAGAATACACTTTTCAAAGCATTTTCACATATATTAGGCCACGCGTTCCTCACAAACACCACGGGAGGTAGGAAGTGCTGATGCTGTTATACCCATTTCACAGGTAAGGAAACAGAGGCTGGTTTATAGTGAGTTGATCTAGGCTTTGACCATTTATTACACCTTTTTCAAAATCCCCAGACAATGATACTCCTCTATTGTTTGCTATAAACCTTGTCTCATTTTGTGTGTGGGTTGAGGGTGAGTTTAGATGCCGAGGCTAAAGCCAACAGCAGTTAGCATATTAATGCAAAAAGAATAATTGGACTTTGATATTCAGCAGGGCTGAAAATCAACATAATCTTGCCCTGCTGTGGGTTCAATGGCTCAAGGCAATTCCCTAACCTGATAATCCTTTTACTGTTTATCAAACTTTACCTTTGATATGGCTGTATGCATTGCTAAAGGGCAAATGTGTATTCAAGTAAATAAATAGCAGACCAGGCTAGAAGTTGGTGTGTCTCTTCAAGAAAGAGGCTCCCCCTGGCCTCTAATGCCTTCTAAATTCTTATTTCTTGTATAGCATTTTCATTTGTGCATCGGCCCCTCCTTCAGATCATTTAGACGTCAGGCATAGATGAAGGTACATAAAGTGAGGCCACGGTTTGGCCAAGCTCAGAGAATGAAAATAATTAATTTCTAGATTTCATCATATAATGGCTTTCACTAAAGTGTGGGTTTGACCTATGGAGACAAATTCTGCCATTTCCGAATTTCCCCCTTTTTTTGAAACCTGCAGAATCAAAGCAACTTAATATCCTCTAAAAGAATTTGCTTCCAGCACTATTCATTCTATTTTGTAAATATTCCTTTCCAAAATGTTAGCACTTAACACAGGCTAGGATTCTGTAACTGTTCACCTTAAGAAATCAAGAGACCTATCAATTCTTGGGAACACTAATTTATTACATGTAGAAGGTCAGAGCCACAAGAATATCAATCTCCCTTGAAACCAATTTTGTTTCAAAAGACACTGAGAGGCTCACAGTTTTCTCATTCCTGTAAGTGTGCAGCCGTGAGCCACGTTAATAGCACCTGAGCTGAGATGATGCATTTTGATCTACATGTATTTGTTGTCTGCTGAGCAAGACAGTGTGCTCACTGGGCCCTGGTCAGAAATCACTTCTGAGGCCCAGCAGCAGTGTCAATAGCACTGGTGGTGAGTGGGAAGGGGTTGGGGCGGGTCCAGCCAGTCCGCCAAAGTTTCAAGCTCATGCATTCTCACTGATGTGCACGTCAAGGATGCCTTCTCCTCTCTGTGGCAATATCTGTAGTGACTGCTCACCTGCTGGCTGGCATCCTAGGACCTCTGGTCAATTCCAGTTGGTAGCAGGTTCCTCATGCTCCCTCCTTTGGGTACTAGCCCCCAACAAAAGCCCTCATTGAGAGGGCTGGCCCAGGGAACCATGCTCGTATTACATGACCTTGCCTCCTTGTTGTAGCTGGTTGGATAGATACCTGACCCAAGGAAAGTCCAAACTACTTTCTTGTGTGTGGCTGAAGAAATGGGTTAAGTTTAACTTCTGTTCTCACATTTGAAGATAATATCTGTTATTTTATTTATTAAACACTGAATACCTGTGTGTTGTGTAGGGGGGAAAAAAGCAGCTTATTTATCTATAATCAATATTTAAATCTTTGATCCATTTCCCAAATTTCTGCCTGCTAGAGAAGCATTTCCTCTAGTCAGGTATTTAAATCCCGTTCCACCTCCATCTGCACTCTCAGGAGTTGTTGTTGTTTTTTAATCACAAATCTAACAATATTCTATCCAATCTTCCATCAAGATTGCTCAGAAATTACATGTCCTTCTGTTGAATTCCTAAATTAACAAATGTACCATATAATTTGTCTTGGGTCCAGAGAATTGAGTCTTACATAATCCAGTCTGATTTGCTCCACTCGGGCTGCCATAACTAAGTACCATAGACTGGGTGGCTTATAGACAACAGACATTTACTTCTCACAGTTCTGGAGGCTGGGAGTTCAGACCAGGGTGCCAGCATGGTAGGGTTTTGTTAGAGACTCTGCTGGGTTGCAGACTGCCAACTGATTATTTTATCCTCACAGGCAGAAAAGAGGGCATCTCTTTTATAAGGGCACTAATCCCATTCTTGTGGGCTCCACCCTCATGACCTAAGGACCTCCCAAGGCCCCGCCTCCTAATACCATCACATTGGGGGTTAGGATTTCAACATATGAATTGGGTGGGGAGAGGGCACAAACATTCAGTCCATAGCACACCATGGAAGAGGCAATTCCCGCTCCAGTAACACTGCCATCTCAGATCACAGGTACCAGGACACACAACGGACGTTGAGACATTTTCCTAAACCTCGGGATTGCCTCCCCAACACAGAGCACGGAATCTGCTGCCTCCCAGTGACAAGCTGTCATGGCCCCTCTGGCTGCCTGTTTGGGTCCATGGCATTGAGAGGAATACAGCCCTGGTGTTGAGCAGCAGTTGAGAACACCAGTTCCTTGGCAGCATTCTCTAGGAAAAGCCAAAATGCATCTCTTTTCAGACTGCAGGAAACTCACGTCAAAACGAGTTCCAAAAAAATGTTTATTATGCTACAAAGGCATTGTCCTCTTTACACTTTATCTGAAGTTCTTAACACATTCCATCATCTGTTTTCCTTCACAGGAACATAGGGAATGTCTCAGATGACCCTTGTCTACTTTTTAAACCTCCTAGCATAGTTCAAGAAACCACAGACAAGCATGCGGGCAGCATGGTGAAATGGGAAGCAAGTTGGGTCATGAGTCAGCAGGCTTGGGCTGGAGCCCTGGGCAGGTCACTCCACTTCTCGGGACGCTGCTTCCTTCTCCAAGGTCACCACCGTCTTGCGGCTTCTCCAACTGTCTGGAGGGTCGTGAGGACCACAGAGCCTCTGGGCTCTCATGGAACTCTATTTTAACTTCCACGAGGCACTTCTGAACATCTGCCTTTTCTCTGAGCCAGCTTTCCAGGTATGTGTCCCATCCATGAGGTCAGAAGGCTCTCCAGAGAAGGGACCCCATCTTAGTCACAGGATGTCAAACAATGGCGGCTGTCAGCCCATGGGTGGGAAACCATGGACAGACTGACCTCTTTTCCATTTAAGGTTTTCCTCCCATGTACTTTTTCTTAAACCAGTGGTGTCTAGTTTAAGAGAGGGGTTGATTAAGCATGCTGCATGTTTAGTTGTCTCAGTTGACTAATTCAATATTTCATGGGTTCTGTAAAGACTGCAACGATTTGTTTCTCAATCTCTTAGCAAGCTGGGGCCGCAGGCTCATTCTCTGTAAGTTACTGGCACATCTACAGCTCAGACACTGTCTCTGAAGCATGTGCATATATTTTAATTACACTAAGGTCTTAAAACTTCATTTCCACATATAACATTTCCAGGCATTTACCAAGCAGACAAAGTACTGGGCTGATGTCATTGCACTGATGAAAATATTAATATTATTGATAAGGCGGGACAATGTAGCTGACTCTATCAGACTCATACCATTTGCATGAAAAGGCTGAGTTTCTTTGGCTCTTTGTTCATTCAAGTGCATTGAATACCAATTTAGATAGACTTAGGCATTGTGTTAATCTGTCGATAAAAATCTTACACTGTCCATAGGGTTTTCCAAGCTGATTTAGGTTTTGGATTACAACAACTAGCCATTGGTAGAAATATACCATATATATACACATGGAAATTACAAAAATACATTTTATTTATAGCTGATTTTTTTTTTAAGTAACAAAAAGCTAACACTATGAAAGATCAACCAGCATACCAAAAGACTACCTAACATCATCCGAACAAGAGGCTTGTTTGGGAATTCCATGACACGTCCTCTCCGGAACATCCCAGAAAGAGCAACTGGCCATTGGGAAATAAAAACCGCTTCTTTGAAAAGTCTGTGCTTTGACAGTCGAATCTCTCATTCTAATCAGTTCCACTCCTACTCTTCTCTCACTTTGAAATTTCCACCTTCTCTCAGTAAAGACCAAAGAAACTCGTGAGGAGAACGGAAAGATGGGCTCAGGGAATGGAGACAGCTGAAGCGAGATGGATGTTGGGTGAAGGTAGGACAGGCCCTCGTTCTCCAACAGACGCCAAGTGAGCCCTCAATGTGGTGAGGGGACCCGCGTTTTCTCCCCGAGGCCACCTGAGTGAGGTCAGCAGCTGTTCGGCTTCGCGCTGACTGTGCGGCAGGTGACTCGGGCTGGGAGGCGCTGCCCACCCAGAGCTCTGGAGGCCGACTCGCCCTGGCAGGGCAGGTGATTCGCAACATCACCCTCACAAGGTCAGCAGCCCGGCCATTTTAGCGAATGTCCTCTAGTGTCCATTAACCACAGGGGGTGGGGGAAGGAGGGGATTGGCTACCTCCAAACACTTTTTAAAATGTTATTTACATTTAAACGTAAATCAACCGATTTTCTACATTCAGAAGCTGCGATAAACAGAGGCTGCAGGCTGGGGAGGCTGGACCCACGCTTCCTGCTTCTAGCAGGCAGCAATTACTAGCTCCTTTTGTGTCACTCGGCAGCCCAGGCTGGACGTCATTGTTGAAAAGACAGAGAGAGATGTTTCTCATAAAATCAATGATGTATCTCTTATCCCAATAGAGAGAGAAGCTTCATTCTCAGGCCACCTTCATCGCAGGGCAAAGAAAAAGCTCCACCAGTAACTGCTTTTCTTTTGTAGGACCCTCAAAGCTCTTAGCACCGCTGCTCTTTCAGCGGGATCCCAGCTCACAGGGTATTCCGGTTCCAAAATAACAACACCTTTTCAAAAACCTGTCAACACACACCAACCATTCCCTCTCATCTTCTCTCTTTCTTGGCTTCTGTTTAATGGGGGGTGGGGGAGAGGTACAGTCATTGACAGCACTGGTTTTCATCCGATGCACCTGACCTTGAATAGCAATCTCTAAAAGAAAAGGACTCAGGTTTCTTGCCTGGAGTCAGTGCCTCCCTTCCAGACTGGAGGTGATCTTAACGAGTACAGTCATGGCTGAATGAGAGAGAGTACAGTCTGGTGCGTTATCACACGCCTGCATTGCCTTTAACACAGAAACAGTTAACATGCAGGAGTCACCAAAGATAGAGCTGTGTCCTCCACCTTCTGGCGACTTGTTGAAATGTGGAATTGGACAGGAATCTGCAGGTTAGTGTCTCTCCCGACTAAGGCTCCGTAGGGAAATACACCGGCAGTTTAAATACAACAGAACATCAAGCATACGGTCCCAAGCAGGGACTTCTTGACATACAATCAGTTGAATAGGCCGAGAATCCAGGCGTTCAAGAGTTTCCTCTGTTTCCCAGAAGCCCCACAGTTCACCTTTTCAGAAACGAAGGCTGAGGAAGACTCACCCACTGTTTATTACTCAAGTCCCAACGCATTAGGCTTGAGAAGCCTGAAGACTGTTTCCTCAGAGCCTGGAAGCCCCCGGTGCTAAGGCCTTAGACCTGGAACTCGAACATGTCCGTCTGCTTCTTGGCCAGCTTGGCCACCTCTTCCCGGATGGCCTTCACCAGGGCCGCCGTGGAGATGTTGGTCAGGGGAGTGTCGGGAGGGTCGTTCTCTGCCAGGCTCTGCTGGGAGGCCGCCGCGGAGGGCACAGGGCCCTGCTCCAAGCTGGGGTGCATGCCGGCCGGCTGGCTGTACTGCCGAGGGAGCCTGGAGGGGGAGTTCTGCTGGTAACGTGACCGGGGGTAAGCCTCGATGTACCCTGGGAGAGGGACCTGCAGAGGATGTTGGGAGACAGGGGAGGGGCCTGGGATTAGGAAGGGGCTCAAGTCATAGCAAGCACCTGACACTAGAGGCAGGAGGGAACTAAGGGCAAGGGAAGAGATTCGGAAGAAAACGGAGGCCACATACCACTGTACAGATACAAAACCTGCAGTCAGATTGGTTAGAAAGTAGGTAATTTGAATATTCTCACTGGATATGCTGGTGGGAACATACCTGCGTCTACATACGAATCTACGTGGCTACCTTTTTAATATAAGCAGAATCCAGCAAACAGAAATGCTATAATCCAAAATTTATAGTATTTTGGAGGTATTTGATGGGAGAAATAACCCTACAAGCCACCAGGGACCATCTTACAGATGTCATTTTAGTATAGAGAGGCATAATAATGATGCTGAATCATTGGCTAAAGACAAATTCAATTATGCTCCTCTTTTAAAGAAGAAGGCAGAAGGATAAAATTCATTCCAGAATTTTAAAAGTGCAAGATGGTATATATTTTAAAACATTTTAGAAATTCAAGGGGTAAGCTCTGATCACCAGGAAAATTAATATATGTAGAATGACTTCATCCCTGATGATGTCCCTTAGATGAGACGTCGCTACAATAAGAACAGACACTAACTCTGAGGTTGAGTTGAACCTGTAGGGGTGGCAAGTATGGACCCAGGAGTGACCCAGGCCTTGGGTGTCACCATGTTTCCTAACTCTAGAATGCTGAGACCAAACCCTACAGTGGCATACAGAACTGGGTGCCCTCAGGGCCAGCCCGCAGAGCCAGTCTTTCTTTCTTTCTTCTTAATTTAAATTGAGACAATCTTTCTTATCCATGTTGGATGGACTCACACAAAGGGGGCTCCCCACTCTAAGGGCCATCCATGTGCGGTTTTTTTTTCCCTTGGGTTTTTTTGTTTGTTTGTGTTTTCCACTTAGCAGCCCTTGACAAGTGGCTCAGAGGCAGGCTTGGGTGTGAAGATCTGTGCCACAAACTCCTAGTTGTAATGACGGGAGAAACCCGTGGAGGATGACAAGACAGTCCTTGGCTGAAAGTCACGCAAGAAGCTTTAGGAGGTACATGCGAAGTAATTCAGTCTTGAGTTCCTAATACTTTATTTTCTGGTATTTCATGTAAAAATTTTCACAGAATTTTAAAGCTAAAAGGGACATCTTTAAAAACACTTTGGAGCCAGACAGAGGCAGGTTTGAATCCTGGCCTCAGCACCTTACAAAAGCTGTGTGGCCTTAGATTAGGCCTCAGTTTTCCTCATCAGCAAAACGGGACACATCATGGGACTAATAACCCCTGCCTGATAGGATGGCTGTGAAGATTAAATAAGATCATATAAATAAAATACCTTTCATGGTATCTAGCACATGGAAAATATCCCCCAAATGGCAGCCATTATACACATTTCTTTGATTTAGGTAGATGTAGAACCTGGCAGGTCTCAAGTTCCTCTGTCAAAGGACAACCCATCTTCCCACGTCTCCTTTAAAACGGCTGACTTTAGCCATCTGGCTGGTGGGAGGAGGAGATAAGGACACACTCGTCTCAACCTCTCACCCCTTTTCTCCCTGAAGCATGTCAAGCAGGTAACGTTGTGGGGAATCAGCAAGGGTCTCACCGAATCGGCCCACTGGCTCGGGAGCTCGTTCTCTCCTGCATAGGACATCCAGGCCTGGCTCCTGTAGGACGAGGGGGGCGTCGGGATGAAGTAGCCGGTGAAGCCCGGTCTGTTGGCAGCTGGGATGGCGAACACTGCGGGCACCGTATTGCCTGGCATGGAGGAGATGGATGGGAGAGATTAGGCCAGCACCCCACCCACTCAGCTGACATTTGCACAAGCGGAGGAAGCTGGG
>NW_005356944.1:4940025-4956476 GCF_000412655.1 Myotis brandtii | reverse complement strand
GGTCTGGCACTGGGGGAGTTGGTAATGGGGGAGCAGCAGACCTCCACCTGTAGCCTCAGCCTCGTTCACTGCCCAGTCAGTGTGAAAGGCCTGATCTGCCGACTCAGCCTGTCTTTCTAGAGAAATGATCGCTCAACTCCCCTGGCTGAGCCCTCACCAACTCCCCCACCCCCAGCCCAACACCTCAGACCTGCTGACAAAGAAAAGGGCACCTCAGTGTCCAGGTGTCGCCCTCCCAGGAGGAAGGGTATTTTTAAAGAGCCAAGAAAAGAAACCAAAAGCAATGGATTCCCCCGGTGACATTTCTGGGCACAGTGAATGCTTTAATAAGCGTTGATGACTGGGTGCTTGCAGGTTTAGCCTAAAAGGTAAGGTTTGAATAAACAAAACACCAATCAGGGCATGTACCAACCTCCACGTTCATTTCAACGTTGTTGGTAATAGTAAAAAACTGGACACAACCAATATGTCCCTCACTAGGGGAAAGGATCAACTGTGGCAGATCCTATAAGAGCAGATCACATGGCAGTTTAAAGGAATGAACTAGATCTATGTGTCTCCAGCAACCTGGAGGCAAGGGGGGCTGAGTCAAGTGAACAAGGTGCAAAAGGAAATGTATAGCTTGATAGCGCTGGTGTAGATGTAAAATAGATAAAGCATTCATATATGCCAGCCATTTTCAACCGGTGTGTTGCAACACACGGGTGAGCTATAAGAATGCTTAAAACATGCAATACCTGACTATTTAGTCAGGAGCACTGACCTCTTTTCCCTTAGATGGTCAAATTAAGAAATGACGACAGCCAACACAAAAATAGCTGTCTGGTGCTAATGAATCAAAATCAGCAAAATACGTTTTTTTGGTGTGCTGCAAAATTTTAGTCATTAGTTTATGTGTGCCATAAGATGAAAAAAAAATTGCTGATATATACTGTTATATACATACATATGTAGCAAAAGGTTAATACCCAGGATTTAAGACTATGATTACCTCTGGGGAGAAGGGAATTTAGATGGAGATGGATCGTTGTATCTGTAATGCTTTTAAAAATATATCATTTTTAAAAACCTGAAATCTGGCATATACCCTGACTGAAGCATATCTTAATATTTTGTCAGATTTCAGATGTTTTTGAAAAATAAAAGGAGTGGCTCTTGGATTCCTGAGGGCAGCAGGTAGAAGGTGGAGTGTGGATGTCGGGGTGGAGGGGGGTGAGGTTGGGACCAGGGTCCGATGCAGGCTTTTCTTCTCTTGCCCACCTGAGTAATTTAAAGCTGACTGATCCAGCTGCGCCATGGACACGGGGCCTCTGGACACCTGCGTAAAGGAGGCGCTGTCATGCAGATGGGCCGGCTCGGGCCCAGTGGACTCGGCCATCCTGGTCTTGCTGCCAACATCGGAGGTGGACCTGGGCGGGCAGAGGGGCTACGTTAGCCGCTTCTGGACCATGGCTGGCTGGGCAGTCACCTTGGGGAACCCCAAATAACAAAGGGGGCCAACATGCCCAGACCAGTAACAGTCATCGTGGTGGCCCAAGCTGCAGACATTTTTATTTTTATTTTAAATATATTTTTATTGATTTCAGAGTAGAAGGGAGAGGGAGAGAAAGAAACATCAATGATGAGAGAGAATCATTGATCCGCTGCCTCCTGCATGCCCCACACTGGGGATCGAGCCCACAACCTGAGCATGTGCCCCGACTGGAAATCAAACCATGACCACCTGGTTCCTAGGTCAAAGGCTCAACCACTGAGCCATGCTGGCCGGGCGCTGGAGACATTATTAGATATTCAAGGTCAGTACCCCCTTGAGGGTGGCTCTTCTGTCTCTGGGGAGTTCAGTGCTTAATTTCTACATAAAATTAAACCAAGCAATTAGCACTGAGTATTAGCTGGGGATGGTCAACCTGGGAGGTGATGACATCATCGAGAGCCAATGAGAAGGCTCCATCTGAAGTGCAAGGGTGCTCCCCGCTCCTGACACCAGAATGGGTGAGTCAGAGGGCCCTGAGGACTAGTTACTGGCAGGAACAAGATGCCCAAGGCTCTGGGAAGCTCCAGGCACAGGAGCCGAGCACTCGGGCACTTCCTGGGCATTATGAATAGGAACACATTTTTTTTCTGTCCCAGGCAGGCAGAGAATCTGGCCCATTTCACACATCGTATTTCCACTAAGTGCTCAGAAAGTCGAGAGGGCAGCCTGGGCTCAGTGGCCTCTCCCATTGTCATGAGGGTTAGCCTCTCCCATTGTTATAAGTGTGCGTTAGCCATAGAGACGCCAGGCTGCCCTACAATTAACATGACAGGCAGGCAAAGGCAGCCACAGCAGGTGGCAGGCCGCCAGCCCTCAGGCCACCCGCTGAGCAGAGATGGAAACCTTTGGGTTTGTAGAGTGGGCGGTGACCTCCTATTTGGCAAGGATGGCAGACAGTGCGGAAGGACATGGGAGGAGACTGCTGGTTGACAGAAGAGATGAAATAGATGCTGGGCTTTGGCAAACGTACCACAAAGGGTGGATGTGGCGCTCCGCCCAGCCAGAACCCTGGGGAGTAACTGAGGGAGGGTGGCTGCTGGACGCTCAGCAGTGTGGGGTGGGTCTCCCTTTCTTTCTCAATCCCTCCCTCCTTCTCTGGCCTGTTCACTCCCCAGCCCTGGCCTCCCTCATACTGTTCCCAGCATCTGCGACTCCTTCAGAAAACCCTTCCCAGCAGAATGCCTGCACCATACATTTGGTCTCCTTTAAGGAATCCCAGAGCCTCTGAGAACAGTTAGGGTATTGCTCTCATTTTACAGGTAAGGAACCAGGGACCAGAGGGGTGAAGCAGTTTGCCTGGAGTTACACAGCAGATTACTGGCAAGTCAGATGGAACCCTGGTCTGCTGCTTCTCACCCGACTCTGAGTTCAGCTGGGGCCAAGGGGTGGGGTCTACACACAGCCCGGGATTCTAAACTGCTGGGATTGAGGGCAGGGTTGCTTCTGAGGGAAAGCCATTTTTCTTTACTGTTTTCACAAAATTCAAACCTGTGGTCCACAGATAGGGTATGACTAGTGTGTTAGGAGAGGCTAGGGTCGGAAGGCCAGGGCAATGGCCAGTACATACTCCTAGGACCAATTGTTTCCGGCCTTTGTGTTTCTTGTCTATTTTTATTAAAAACACATGCTGCCCTGACTGGTTTGGATTAGCGGTTAGAGTGTCAATCCACAGACTGAAGGGGGGTTCGATTCCCAATCAGGGGCATGTACCTGAGTTGCAAGTTCAATTCCTGGCTCCGGTTGGGGAGTGCAGGAGGCAACCAATCGATGTGTCTCTCTCGCATTGATGTTTCTTTCTTTCTCTCTCTCTCTCTCTCTCTCTCTCTCTCCCTCCCTTCCACTCTCTCTAAAAATCAATAGAAAAAACTATCCTTGTGGGAGGATAGAAAAGCAAAAAAACATGTACCTTTTATATCACAGAGCAAAGTGAATATGCCTCGAAGTGGACATATCTGAGTTCATGTGCTTTCAGCCTCTCCCTCTTGAGAGTCACGAGTTGGGGTGAGTGCTGAGACACGCTGCTCCCTGGCCTCTGGGACACCACCCCTAATAACAAAGGGGCTTTGGCTGTGCACACATGGCAGGAGGCAGCCAGCCGTGAGGCAGCTGCTGTGGTGGCCCCAGCTGGGGTAATTTTTACATGTTCGAGATCAGAGACGGAGCTTTCGGGGCATGGGGCAATGACACTGGGGTTCTTCAATTGTGGGTTCTCCAGGACTTTCTATTTACAATGACAGGAAAGTCGGTTAGGCCTCTATGGCCTCCACATCCTTCACAGTACTCAGGTGCCCCAGGCACATGGCGGTCTGTATGGGTGATGCCCCAGAATGGGGCACGGCATGAAGGAAATCTGTCAGGTTGGGGTATACAGGTCCAACTCCTTCCCAAATTTCTAAACAAAGCCAACACAGGAAAGCATTACCGCCTGAGAGAAGCGACCGCTACAGGGCCAGTCCGCGGAGGTACAGGCGGAGGCGGAGAGCCCATGACCATTTCAGGAAGCTGGGAGAACCTGTAGGCCTGTGAAAGAAACAAGCAAAAAGAGGGAGATCTGTTAAAACCCAGGGCCAACCAACGCACAGATTCTTTTTAAAATGGAAGCAAATGTCGGAGGGGTAGGCTTTTCTTCCTTCCTCAAACTCCCCCCTTAAGATATTCCTTAAGATGTTCCCCAGCCCCCTCTTCTATCTCATCTCCTATCACTGTCCCCTTTGCTTAGGCCACTGTGGTCACAGAGTCCTTCAATTGTTCTTTGCAAAGGTGCTCTTGGCAATTGTATACTCCCAGTTCTTTCCCGCCTGGGCTTTTGTACGTGTTGCTCCTTCTCCCTGGTGTGCTTTTAATGTTGCCTGTTTATTTATTATCTGCCACCAACCTAGACTGTAATGAGGGCAGGGACTTTGTTGCCAGCTAGCTCCTCGAGCCTGGAACAATGCCTGGTATATCAAAGACAATCCATAAATATTAGATGAACGAGCCAGTGATTGCATTTTACTTTCTCACTCATGGAAATGAGGTTTAATGGGGGAAAGCAATGGGCTTGGAATCAGGAGGTGTGGGTGGAGGGCCTAGTTTGCCAATGAATAGACTTTATGTCCCTACGCAAGACAGGTGATCTCTCTGGGCCTCAGTGTCCTCTTTTGAAATGGAGAAAAGACGCCTTGCTCAGACGGGTACTGCGAAAATCAGGCAAGTGAGTGTATGTGTGAAGTATTTTGCAGTCTATAAAGCACTATTCAAAGATAAATGACTGGAACTGTCACCAAAGTGAAGACTTTAATCAACACTTGAGGGAATAAGAGGACAACGTCAGTGACAGGATCAGAGAGCCAGGCCACAGCTTTCTTAGCAAGAACAAATCTAGAAATGCTCTCTGGGGAGACAGAGCTTAACTTGTGCTTCTCATTCATCTTTTTCCTTAGGTACCATGGCCTGCCAGATCTCTCCATGACCAGATGACAAGATTAAATTGAAGGCATCAGGACCAAAAGCAGCAGTAGAGGGAATCTTTTAAACAGAATGAGTCTCCTCCCTTCAGCATTATGGCAGATTGTATACTCACTAGGGCCAATCCACTAAATAACAACCTGATCCTGGATAAAACATACCTTTTAAGCACAGTGGCAATTGCAAGATGCAAGAGGCATCTCAAGGACTCCACTCCACCTTTCGTTTTTGCTTACTCCTCACTATTTCCAGCTCTGGTTTCAGCCCATGGTTCTATTTTAGTTTGCTGAGGTGTGTGTGTGTGTGTTGGGGCGGCTGGGGGGGGGGGGTACCCTGGTGAATTTGGCTCTTCACTTACCTGCACGATGACAGCGTGGGGACTTCCCTGAACCCTTAAGTTTTGCTGAGAATTTAAAAATCATTGTCCTGGATGTCCTTCCCGCTTTGCAATCCATTATTATCAATAAACCAACAAGGAAGGACATACCTTTTCCAAAAGAGAGAAAGGGGTTGATAGTCCCTCTTCTCTCTTCTGGCCGCTCACAACCAATAGAGGAGACAGGCAACCCATTTTTATCCCTGGTTCTTGGAAGGCTTGTTCTCTAGTCAATACAGTTTCCAGCCAAGAAAAAGCTTCCTATGTCCATGGCTGTCCTGTACCAGTTCACCAGGAGAATTGATGAAAAGTTCTGAACTTTGGACAAGTACTAAGGGAATTCCCTGCTTTGGAAAAAAGTATCCAGGTACACAGCAAGACCGTAGAAGAGATCAGAGCCGCCTTTGGGCTGTATCCTCTGGGCCTCAAACAGGCAACCTGGGTCCTGGGTCCTGCGTCCCACATAGCATCTTCCTATATCCCCTCTGTGCAAGTACCCCGTGGTTCAAAGTCCTCTAAGCTCTCATACTGGCTTCCCGTCTCATGTATTTGGAACCTGGCTCCCTGCTGGCTGCTTCGTGACTGGGATCCCATTGGAAGTTATTGCTCAAAACTGTTGCCTGGTTCCAAGTTTCATGATGTTGGCACAGGTTGCCCAGCTTGGTGACCAAGGACACCTTTTCTTGGAATCTCTGCCCTCTCCTAGGAAGGAGCTCAGAGATCCAGGACTCAAGGAAGCCTTTGTAAATAGGTCTTAGATCTTCGAGGTGGAAGGAGCCTGGGTATGACTAGAGTCAGACACCCTGGGACCGGAAGCTTGGTTGTAAAGTAGAGGGAAAGAAGGTGCACAGTCTGCTCCAAGTCTCAGTCCTGATGCCCCGGGGGGGTGGGGGGGGGGTAAGGGTCAAGGCCAACCCTTCTAGCAATCCCAGTAGAGCAGCGGTTCTCAACCTGTGGGTCGCAACCCCTTTGGGGGTCGAACGACCCTTTCACAGGGGTCACCTAAGACCATCGGAAAACACATATATAATTACATATTGTTTTGTGATTAATCACTATGCTTTAATTATGTTCAATTTGTAACAATGAAATTGGGGGTCACCACAACATGAGGAACTGTATTAAAGGGTCACGGCATTAGGAAGGTTGAGAACCACTGCAGTAGAGAATGAGTCCAGGTGAGACCCACCTGTGCTGGTCCCTCCTGTGCATGTGCATGTGCATGTGCATGTATCCAGGAAGAGGAATCTGGTCAAGAGCAACGTCAAGGGTAGCACTATAGGGGTAATAGTCAAAGGGGGCGGCCTGTGGCTAGAGGAACAGGTCAGAGGTCTCAGGTTTTTCCTTAGTTGGGGGAGGAGCACGGACAGGCCAACGCCAACCCACCCTCATTGGAGGCCCTTGTCCAGTTCAGAGTGGATGTGCCAATTTCCATACCTGTTGACAACACTGGGTTTCACCTCATGGTACCCCTTCCACTGCATTGTGCTGACCCTGAGAATACTGCGCCAGGCAGAACAGGTGTCCACCGAAAGCCACACGCAGCTATAAATAACTTTACACCCTGGTAGTTCCGTCAGCTCACCAAGAGCTACTGAGAGAATATCTGAGGCTTCCAAGGCCTTGGCAGTCATAGAAGGTTCAAGTGGAAAGAGAGCAGGAGACACTGAGACCACACCCCTTACCTTAACAGAAGGGATACTGAACCCCAGAGAAGTAAATTGTCTCGTCAAAATCACACAGCCAGTTCAGGGCACTGTCCTGCAATTCTGAGCTAAGGTGGCATGTACAGCGGCACGAGTTTGGAGTCAAAGATGGGCTTGAATCCTGCTTTGATCCTTACCAGCTGTTTGACCTTGAGCAACTTACCTTCTCATTAGGTGATGAAGGTACTAGTATAAAATCTCCATTTCTAAGGCTGTTTGAAAGACTCATTTCACATGTTATATAGTAGGTACTCGATAAGTGATATTCCCTTCCTTCTGAGACAGGATTTTTTAAAAAAATGTATTTTATTGTTTTTTTACAGAGAGGAAGGGAGAGGGATAGAGAGTTAGAAACATCAATGAGAGAGAAACATCGATCAGCTGCCTCCTGCACAGCCCCTATAGGGGATGTGCCCGCAACCAAGGTACATGCCCTTGACCGGAATCAAACCTGGGACTCTTCAGTCCACAGGCCGAAGCTCTAGCGTAGCCACTGAGCCAAACTGGTCAGGGCAGGATTTTTAAAAAATATATTTTTATTGATTTCAGAGAGGAAGGAAGAGGAACAGAGAGATAGAAACATCCATGATGACAGAGAATCATGGATTGGCTGCCTCCTGCAAGTCCCCCACTGGGGATCGAGCCCACAACCCGGTCATGTGCCCTTGACCGGAATCGAACCTGGGACCTTTCAGTTTGCAGGCCAACACTCTAGCCACTGAGCAAACCGGCTAAGGCTGAGACAGGATATTTTGATATAGTAATTGTAGCAACTAAACACACACACAATTCTTAAATCCAGGGCTCTTCCCCTGCCCCAAGCAGTGAGGGCATCCCACCTTCCTGCCCCAGGGAAGGCCACAGCCAATGAAGATGGTCTAAGAGCCAGTTCTTATTGGTATTTCAAAAGCCAGAGCTATTGAACTGCAAGAGTTTAGGATTCTATCAAAAATCTAAGCCCCAAAGTGCCCAAGGTCTAATGTTGATGCCCAAACAAGAGATTTGGAAGAAGTGAGGTACATTTAGACTACTCTGCCCCTAGATTAGGTAAACACCCTTCGGATAGATGAGAGGAGAGTTAGAAGGAAGCAAGAGAGCTTAGATGCTGATGGGTCTGATGAAGGGGCTGTGTGTCCTGCCTCGCTCTGGAGGGAGGGGCAGGGGAGGGGGAGGAGAGGACACAAATACCATAGCAATGTTTGGAATCTTAAAGACAAGGGACCTGTACCCACTTTTAGGAAAGCCCAGGAACCAGCAGCAGCACAGAATTCACAGAATTTCCCCACCTCCCCCAGAACTCATGAGCATGGGAGGAAGAAATGGAAAGGTCTGGAGAGAGCTTATTAGCAGGAGGACCAGGGCACAGCTGTGTTCTACCTGGACTTCTGCCTGGAGACTAGCGGAAACAAGGACTTCTCAGGGACATCAGCCAGAGCATGAGATGTGGACAAACTGGGGCCCGATACTGAAGCCTTCTCCCCACCCGCTCAGCATGGTTTGGAACCCCAACCCCAATAAGCTTAACCCAGGGATATGGAGGGAGACTGCCCCAATGGACAGTAAGCTTCTGGCATGTGGAGAAGATGACATAAAAATATCGAAGGTTATGTGTCTTACACACCTGAGTTTGTGGGCTGAAATAAGTATTCTCCGGACCTCCTCTCTCCCTCCTTCTCTCTTTCCACGGAGCCCTCCTGTGTAGACTAAGGGTTTTTATTCACGCGAATGATGTTTCTAAACTCAGAGGGGCATGCATTTGCCAGATGTTGGGTGCTCAGTTGGTTTTCAAAAGGAATTTCTCAAGGCAGTCCAAAGGCAAAGATCCCTTGCTCAGGCTGGCCTAGGAATGACAGTGACCCACCTTCAATGACTCCTGAGTTGGGACAATGCCCCATGAGAGCCACCCTGGGGAGGACCCTCTCCTGATGATCCAACTCCATCAAACCACCAATGACTTTGGTGTAACCAGAGGTGAAGGGAACTCAGTAACAACTGACATAGAATTTCCCACCTACCAGGACAGATGGGAACTCAGGACAGATTCACATTTGATTTGGAGAAACACGAGAAATGTAACATTTTTTGAACACAAGAAATGTTCTTTATATCTCACCATAAGCAAAGGTTTGGGAGGGGTCTTTTTATTTTGTTCTGTTTTTGAGGGGAGAGCAGGAAAAAAGAATGTACAATTCTCAATTTCATCCCAATAGACATGTCTTCCTTACAAGGGGCAATGAAAGGAATGGACAAAATCCCCTCAAACTGGGTACGCTTCCTTATGAGAAGATCACACTGAAGTTTTGGAGATTCGAGTTCTCATCGGAGCCTGGAAGGCTTCCCTATGACCGGCCTGGCCACAGGGTGGAAAGAGAGTGGGCCTTGAAGTTAGACAGCTCGAGGTCCTAACCCCAGTTCTTCCCTTTATAGCTGTGTAACCTTAGCCACTTTCTTTACTTCTCCAAGCCTCAGTTTCTTCATTGAGTAATACTACTGACCTCATAGGGTGGTTGTTCGATGATAATAAATAATGTCGACACAGCACTTAGCTCAGTGTCAGGTACACAGGGAGCTCAATAGATGGCAACTGCTATTATTATTATTATTATTATTATTAATCATTATTATTATTGTCATTTCCATCTGTAAAGCCTCTAGTAATTGTAGAGGGAGATGCCTTCACCTGCTACCTTTCATGGAAACCCCTTCTCAGACACCCACAGAAAGGCTGAGGGATGCTCTCCCTCCCCTTGGCACAGACCCATTACAGCTGCTAGCCAAATCTGATTGGTCATTAGGTGTCGAATCCAATTTCTTCAGAGACTTAAGGGGTAAAATATGGTCAAGAGTCTCCTAAAATGCAGGGCAGACATCCCTCGCAGCCAGCAGTCACCTTTCCCACGATATAAATGCCATCAGCGTGGCCCTGTGCATTTAAAACCACCAGCCTCCAATTATCCTCCGGCAGAGCGCAGAGCCCTTGCTTTTGGGAAGCTGAAAAGTAATCACCGTTATCCTTCTAAATTGCCATCTTTCCTATTGATTTCCTCATTACCATAGCGCAAGGGGGCTCCACAAGAACTTGGGTTAAGAACCATCATTTTGACTTGTAGGCTATTGTGCATTGTAGGCTATTTTCTCCTTTCATGAAAATAGGGGCCACATGTGCTGTTAGCAAAAAAAAAAAAAGAAAAAAAAAAGAAAAAGAAAAAGAAAACCCTAATAACAAAAGAACTGCCTTTGATATCCTATGGGTTGGATGGCCTCCCTCTCTGTTGTGTTATTTCTCAAGCCTTTTCCTTTTTTTTTTTTTCAGTGTTGTCATTTTTAAAGTATATCATGCTGATGTTTTTGCCCTCCTTGGCACAACTGCCAACCCCATATTATGACAAAGGGAACCATCTAAGTGTTTATATGTCCCACCATGAAATTTTTAGAAGATTTTGTTAAATCGAGCATAACAGATGTGGTCTGTGGCATCTTCTTGGCCGCCATTGGTTTTAAGGCTCATCCTGTTGATTAAGCTTTTCTCTCTGAAACCCAGATCTCTGCATGGACTCCCAGAATCTGGCCTCCAGCCAAAGGGGTCCCGCTGTTCTTGAGAATCATCTTTAGACATAAGTGCAGCTTCTCTGGAACTCTGAGTTGGGGCACTCAGAGCATGCGCTGAAAGGAATTTCACAGAATAGGAGGAGAAGACATCATCTCAGAACTGTCGGGGGAAAGGGATATAACTAGTAGGACCCACTGCAAAGGAGAGGATATTTTTTATATTAATGACTAGCATTTATCGAGTAATTCAATGTGCTAGGAACCATGTAAAGCACTTTAATTAATATCGGCAAATGACTACTGGATGCTGACTAGGTGCCGGGACTGTGCTAAGCACGGTACCTGGATTTCATCCTCCCTGCAGCCCTCTTGTCCTCACCACTTAATGACTGAGGAATCTGAGGCTCAGAGTTGTGGTCACTGGCTAAGGTCATTCAGCTGGAGAGGGCCATTCTACTCTGGACTGGGGGCGAAATCCTGGGACATGGAGCTCAGGAGGGATGAACCAATGAAACCGAAGTCAGTGTGAATCACTACAGAATGGGTACAGGTAACTTTTCTCAGGGGACAGACACTTAAGAGGTAGTATATACAGGGTGGGGCAAAAGTAAGTTTACAGTTGTTTGTATGAAAAGTAACACTATCATGAATAAATAATAGCACAAGAATTAAGTGAGTGTTTTGAGTACTCACAACCTTAAGCCTACTTACCCCCACCCTGTGTGTGATAAGATTAGTGTTTTCTAGATCTCAGTGAGGAGGTTCGTTCTTACCCCATAAAAGTGGGTACTAATTTAATGCTCAATTAGTAGAAAACTGTAATATGACTACCATGGGAAAATATATCAAGGTGACAGGTTTGTATGGTTGAGTGATAATTTTTTAAATTTTCTGAAGAAAGGATTGGGACCCTAGACGATGAGAGCTGGGCCAGTGGTGGCCCCAGAGTTGTGTCGCTCTTCCGGAAGGCAGCGCTTCTTGACCGTAGCCAGCAAGGTTCCCTGACAGCAGAGACGAAGTCGTATTCCTGAGATCTGGACATGGCCCTAAAGCCCTGTTTTAGCTTAAAAATTACATAAGAAATTTTGCATTACTCCACCCTTCTCTCAGAAAATGGGATGCAAAAAAGATGCCCCATGTTCATCCTGTTTCCTTTATTGACTATACTCTCTGGATTTGCATATTGCAGACTAAGAAAGATGACTTTGACACCTACCAGTTCTTCTGATAATGTCTCACTTTGTCCAACTTGGCTTTTACTAATGAAAAGACTCTGTGGACCAGCAAACAAGTATTCTGGCCCATCTGGCTTCTCCTTGCAGGTTTGTGAATTAATAATTGTTCTGAGCTTAATCAGCATGAGTCAGAGTCCCCGGATCTGACCACGCTGGAGCGAATGGACAAAACAGAAATTCTGTACCTGCAAAGATGATGACCTCACCCAAGCATAGCCTCAGAGGTTCAGTTTCAAATAAACTTTGGGCTCTCCTGCTAATGCTTAATCAACAGGGAAAGGTTAGGCTGGAGAATGACATGCTAGGAATGACATGCTAACATGTTTGATGGTTTCACAGGGCTCTACAAGTCCACAGGCTACAGAAAATGAGAAATGATATGAATGGCAATGTAACACAGCACGAGGCAAAAAAACAAGCTGGTTAAGAATATGGGCTCTGGCGCCATACTGCCTGGCCTTGGGCCCTGGCTCTTCCCCTTTCCGGCTGTGTGACTTGAGCAAACTGTAATCTCAGTTTCTTCATCTGTAAAAGAGGGATAAAACTAGTACCTGTGTCAGAGGCTTGTAGTATGAACTAAAGAAATGAGCGAACACACACATGACACCTAGATCAGGACCTCGCAACAGTGAAACCCAATAAATGTTAGCTTTTATTATGTAATTACATGTCACTATGACGATTTATAGAACTCTATTAATGAGCAATCCTTGGGGATAGGCCATGAAATATTACAAAGATGGAATCTATACATGTACAAGGCATCGTCTATTATGGTGTATGGCTTATAAAACTAAGTCTTTTTTTAAATAAAAAGATATGTGTAGATACTATGATAATGAACACAATGCAAACTAATTAAAATTGTTGTTTATTCACGGAAGCTTTGGTCATTGGGTGCTTTCTCAGCTACTGACGTGCAGTTACCAAATAATGAAATAAACATGACTGACACTTCTATAGCATTTACTGTGTGCCTGCATTCTTCTAGTATCTGGTATATATCAACTGGTTTACTCTTCACAATAACCCTAGGAAGTAGGTTATTTTCATTTGCTGATTTCATCTGTAGAGAACTTAAGTGACATCCCCAAGTGACAAAGCCAGTGAGTGGTAGAGCTGGGATTCAGAGGCCAGCCCCCTTCCTCCAGAGCGTCTGCTCTGAATCACCACGCTACACAGACCCCTAACATGCAGCTCTGCGATGCGTTTGGACATTTAAAATGGGTCCTCACACTTGGAAATGCAGGAAACCATCAGTGCAGGAAGAATGAGATCAGCCCTTCACAGGAGGGACAATAGCAAAGGAAGTTCTTCCCGAAGTGTATTACAGTTGGATATAAGGGCGGGTATGTCCAGAGGACTCCAAGGCTTAGGCCTGGACCATGGGTGGAGGACAGGGTGAGAGCCCAGCAAAGTCCCGTCTCCAAATTCCAAGGTGACTTATCACTAGACGCCCCCCCTCAGAGACCCCTGTTGGAACACCCGGGGCAGGTCTGACCTGATAATAGCCAGCGGGCAGGATGTCTGACTTACCGGCCGGGGCAGACTGTACTGGTACATTTCTGGGCGGTAGGTCGGCACCCACTGCACCCCAGCTCTGGGCCGCGTCATGGTCCCTGGGGCGCTGGTCACCACCTCCGAGTAGGGCAGGTGCTGTGTTGAGCCGTAGGCCTCCTGGTGCCGGCTTTGGCCCGCATGCCCCGCGGACGCTAGGCTGAAGGCCTCCTCCAGCAGCATGTGCATCTGCTGCCGGACTTCGTCGATGGAGGGCTGGGAGCTCAGCGTGGACGTCTCAGAGTGGCCCTTCACCTGCCGCGACCTGGCGTAGCCCCGCGGCTCGTTAACTCTGTCAATGTTGGTTTCCTCTATGATTTCAGGCTCAGTCTGTGGGATCAAACAAATGCCCACGGATTTGTTAGTTCACTTTCCTTTCCATTAATGCTGCCTGTAACGTGCTCTAAACTGTCCAGGTTGGACCGGTGATATCAGGCATGTGTGCCCTATCCAGGAATTCACATGATGGGTAGTCAGCTATCATTGCATCGGTAAGGCCACACTCAGCTATCCCTGTGCACTTCACTTATCCAGAGCTCGAGCAGTGCCACGGCTTTACTAATGAGCATAATGACCTTGAGAAATGGCTTTTCATTGATGACATGAATAGTATTTTCTAAAACCTTTTAGAGACATTCTCTGCCCCTATGCCTGTTAGGTACGAGAATCTAGAGTGTTCTGCAGTCTATACTCCAAGGCTTGGCACTCTAGCTTCTAGACTAACTCTCTAAATGTCCTTGGTCAAGCCATTGGTTATCAAATTGCTGGCTGCCTGATGCCAATTTCAGAAAGAATAATAAAACCTGCCTCTAGATCACCGATGTCAAGGTGTGCACACTGAATCAGAAGCTCTGGGGGCAGAACACAGCATCTGTACCTTAACAAACCCACCCAGAGATCCTGATGCCTGGTGAAGTTTGAGATGCAGGATCTAGAATGTTCTCCTGCCTTTCTCCAGGGAACCTTTCATTTAGGGAGTAGCCATGGTATCTACATGGGCAGAGAGCTAGGACTTTATCAGCTTCCAGAACAGGCTGCATGGACTATCTTGTGTTTGCCTGTCAATGAATGCTTATTTTTATGGTTGATTTTTAATGGTTGATTTTTATTTAATGGTTGATTTTTTTACAGAGAGAGAAGGGAGGGAGGAAGAGACAGACAGACATCAATTTTTGTTGTTCCACTTATTTATGCATTCATTGGTTGATTCTTATATGTGCCCTGACTGGGGATTGAACCCGCAACCTTGGTGTTTTGGAATGACTTTAATCAACTGAGCTACTCGGCCTGGATCGTGGGTGGAGGCTGTTAATGAATGCTCATTTAACAAGTCTTCATTTGTGGCAGGTTTTGGTCTGAGACTGGCTTTTGTGACCACCTAATGGTGAGGCTGTGGGAGGGTAGTTAATCCACAACCATTCCAAGTGTGCCTGTGGATACCATTGTGGATGATCATAGGATAGCTTATGAAAAGTCCTAAATTGGGAAAGAGGTTTAGCATCTGAGAAAGAGAAAAGTGGACTGTTATGGGCTGAACTGTGTCCCCCCCCAAATTCATATGGTGAAGTCCTAAACACCAGCACCTTAGAATGTGACTGTATTGGGAGACAGGGTCTTCACAGAGGTAACTAAGTTAAAATGAGGTCATCTGTATGGCCTAATTCAGTATGATCTCTAAGAGGAAATTCGGACACAGACATATGAAGAGGGAAGGCAGTGTAAAAACAGGGAGATCACGGCCATCCATAGGCCAAGGAGAGAGGCCTAGAACACACCTTCCCTCACGGCCCTCAGGAGGAACCAATCTGCCAGCAAAACATTGACTTGATTTCAGACTCCCAGCCTCCAGAACTGTGAGAAAATAGGTTTCAGTTGTTTTCGTTGTCAGGTTTGTATTACTCTGGTACAGCAGCCTGAGTTGATGAACACATGGACCATGTGGCTGAAGCCCTGGCTGTCAGGAGATGGGGCTGGAGAGGCAGGCAGGGACCCAATTACAGACCGTCTTAAAAGCCATGGCCAGAAGGTTCATCTGTTTTCAAAGGGCAGTGGAAATCTCTTGAAGAATTTTGAGCAGAGGAGAAATGTGATTGAAATTCATGGGAGGTCAGTGAGAAGACTCTTACAGTAATCCAGGCAAGAAGAGATGGCAGGGTCTTGGGTGAGATGGACACGGACAAAGATTTGGGTGAGTTCACAATATACTTTGGAAGAGTGTTGACATGATTCAGTAGATGAGGTTAGATGAGGTGTGGGGATGAAGTAAAAAAAGGAATGAAGGCTGAGACCCTTTATTGAGAACAGGTATCTTGCTACAATGGGTCTCCTAATGTTCTCTGAGCTCCCCAAGCACAGGTCTTCCTCTGGGCCTTTCCACTTGCAGTTCCCTCTGCCAGGAATGTTTTTCCCCCCGAGGGTCAGCCTGGCTGGCTCCCCCCTTATAGGTCTCTGCTCAAAAGTTATTTCCCCAGAGAGCCCTACCCTGGCCGACCTGTGAAGAGCACTTCCTGTTACTTTCTACCGCCTTGCCTTGCCTTATGCTCCTCCATGGCATTTCTGACATTGCAGAATACAGCAATGTGTCCACATGTTTATTATCTGTCCCCTTAATATAAATTCCATGAAGACAGGGATTTTGTCATGTTTCCTGTTGTATCTCAGAATGGCAAATACCTGGAATTTAAGAAATCAGCCGATCAATGGTTCTCTCTCATCATTGGTGCTTCTATCTCTCTCTCCCTCTCTGAAATCAGTAAAAATATTTGTAAAAAATACAGCCTGGAGAATTTCTGCTCAAAAGTCTTCAATAGTAAAAGACGTTTATATGTGTCTAAAATGAATGAGACAATTTTATTTAAAACTAGAAGCCTGGTGCATGAATTCGTGCACCAGTGGGGTTCCTCGGCCTGGCCTGTGGGATCTCACTGAAACCAGCTCTCCAACATCCCCCAAGGGGTCCCAGATTGCCAGAGGGTGTAGGCCAGGACGAGAGATCCCACCAGTGCATGATATGGGCTGGGGAGGGATGCAGGAGGTTGGCCAGCTGG
>NW_005356944.1:4937900-4939981 GCF_000412655.1 Myotis brandtii | reverse complement strand
GACCCCAACAGCAAGCTAACCTACCGGTCTGAGCATCTGCCCCCTGGTGGTCAGTGCACATCATAGCGACTGGTAGACCAGTCGACTGTCTGCTCCCTGGTGGTCAGTGCACATCATAGTGAGCGGTTGAGCGACCTTAGCATATCATTAGCATATTACACTTTGATTGGTTGAATGGACGACCGGACACTTAGCATATTAGGCTTTTATTATATAGGATGGAGTTAAAGAGAAGGAATGAAGGACTCTTAAAGCTATGTATTCTAGAATTTCTTGAGTTATGAGCCCCAAAGTAGATCGATGTCTTACACAGTCCTCCTTTCCAGGATACACACGTGTGTGCAGTATCACGTTGCTTCACCCAGGCACTTCATTTCTGAAGCACAAGAATTTGAAGGCTCTCTCCAAAATGTGCCTCAAGGCAGTGATTTTCAGCTCAGTGTCAACCACAGTTTCACCCAGCAAGGAGAACAGATTCTGAACAAACTCCGCCACTTCACGGCAAAGGCCAAGTAGGGGTTTCAGGGAGATAGATTTCTGGCCCATCTGGCCATGATGGATGGCTCTGGCTCCAGGCCCATTTTTCTCCCCACCAAACAAGGTCCTTTGGGCAACATAAAACAGTGCTGCTTCTCCGCCTTGAATGCCCGCTCGGGCTGCTTAACAGCCTCCTGGCAAGTGCTGCCTGTCACTGGGAAAGCAGAGACATATTTACAAAGCTGCTTGTGGAAACCAAGCTTCAGGGAGTCTCCGCTTCCTCTGTGGGGAGAGGAGCTCTCAGGGCACCGGGGCGCTCAGCAGTTCCTCCCGGGCCTGCATCTCAAAGCTTCTCTGACAATAAACGGAAACTGCTTCTCAGAACAGGGAGGAGGTCAACTTCCCTTCCGCCACAAGTGTGCAAATGGAATTTTAAAAACTCTGAGCAAATTTTCTAATTTCACTCTGATTGCTTTCCAAAGGATGACCCACAACCACTTTGAAGCTAGAAGGACGTGAAAGCAGCACGCTGTTTCTGCATCTTAGGTGAGGGGAAATGACATTACAGGGTCTCTCGTAGTTTTCTAAGCAGAGGGGCACTTTTTATCACACTGAGATTAGGGGTGGACAGTCAAGAGTAAAAGAACGTGTTTCCATGTCCTCGGCAAGTGGACAAGTCTCAGCATGACTCACTGCTCCCCAAGCAAACCTTCTCCATCCTGCAGGAGGAGCATCAGGCTCCGTCCTCTTGTCTGTCCCCCTTAACCTGCCGCCCTCCACAGAGCGGTGGGAACTCAATTACTGAGCAAGTCCCCACGTCCCATTTAACTTAAGTTACAATGACTGACTGTGCTGTGTGACCTTAGCGATCACCTTTGGCAGTGTGGCCAGTGTGGGGGCAATGGGGGAAGGTCTTGGCACACTTTGCAGAGCCCTTCTGTAGTCCCACCATGCTGGAGAAAGGCACCAGTTGAAAAATACAATCCTCTCTTTGGCCCGAGACAAAATTCATATCAGTTCTGAGATGTCGAAAGTGTTAGAATGGAAAAGAAACAGAAAAATGTGCGTCCCGAGAGAAACCAAGATGGCGGCATACGTAAACACCTGAAATTGCTGCCTCGCACAACCACTTCAAAAATACAACTAAAACACAAAGCAGACATCATCCAGAACCACAGGAAGGCTGGCTGAGTGGAAATTCTACAACTAGAAGGAAAGAGAAAAGCACACTGAGACTCAGAGGAGGTGTGGAAGTAAAGTGCAGAGGTGCGGAGGCTTGAGGCTCGAATGCGTGCGGAAAGGGGCTGGCAATGGAGGATGCCAGTGTCTTTTGCAATCAGGAGGGAGGCACAAGCTCTCGACGGCCCTGACTCCAGTTCCGGGCGAGTCTCTGGGGACCCAGACTCATACGGGGAGAAACTGGACTGTCTGGCAGCGGGCGGAACTCAAGGGCGGCTTTCTCTCAAAGGTGCTTGCAGCGAGTACCATGGGACACTGAGACCCAGGACCTCTTAGGGTAGGACTGAGGATCAGCCATAGCTGTTTGCTCCACCCTGTTGATTTCCTGAGTCCCCGCCCCACCCAAGCTGCTAGCAGAGGCTTTT
>NW_005356944.1:4819994-4934734 GCF_000412655.1 Myotis brandtii | reverse complement strand
ATCACCACCAAACCAGTATTATATGAAATGCTGAAAGGTATTCTTTAAGAAGAGGAAGAAGAAAAAGGTAAAGATAAAAATTATGAACAACAAATACACATCTATCAACAAGTGAATCTAAAAATCAAGTGAAGACACACCACCCTTCACTCACACACCACCCTTCACTCACACACCACCCTTCGCACTCACACCACCCTTCACTCACACACCACCCTTTGCACAAACACCACCCTTCACTTAAAAAAACTAAACTAAACTAAACTAAAATAAATACAAAAAAAAAAAATAAAAATCAAGTGAATAAAAAATCTGATAAAAAAAGAAAAGAAAAGAAAAATGTGCATCCCTCTCTCTCCCCCATGGATTCTGTTAGCCAGAGTGTGACAGCTTGTTTAATTCTCACAAGGACTCTATAAGCAGGTACCATTTAAAAAAAAATATTTTATTGATTTTTTACAGAGAGGAAGGGAGAGAGATAGAGAGTTAGAAACATCGATCAGCTGCCTCCTGCACATCTCCTACTGGGGATGTGCCCACAACCCAGGTACATGCCCTTGACCGGAATCGAACCTGGGACCTTTCAGTCTGCAGGCCGACGCTCAGTGGATACACTGAGCCAAACCGGTTTCGGCAGCAGGTACCATTTGTATCTCCACTTTACAGATGGGAAAGTAAAGTGCAGAAGGTGAAGTAACTAGCCCAAATTCACACTGCTATACTGAGCTGGAACTTGAACGCAGCCCAGCTCCAGAGGCTAGGAGCATAACTGTCCCATAGTAATTCTGTGAATGCTGAGAATAATCTATGAGCCACTGTCCATTAATTAAAAACACCTTTTAAAAAGGAATCAACCTGAAAGTAAACACAAAAGAGTGGCTTCTTTCGTGGGAAGCTATTTTGCTTCTTGGTTTTGAGGCGAGTCATCACCTGCTTTTTCTCGTCTTCTTAGCTGAGTGGGCACTGCAGGTGGCAGGAGACAGAGGGTCAACCTTGAGCGTCAGCACTGCTCCATAACCAAACAGCCTCTCCCACCGCCAACTCCCACCTGCTTTTTCTCCTTTTGAAAAATCCACAGACTCACAGAACCCCTCTCTGTCATTCTCTCTGCCTCTGAAACACAATCTCTAACTTCAGCCAGGGCTTCCCAAGCCCCCGGGAACAGTGGTCATTGGCTCAGCACCACGCTGATCCTTCCCTTTACGGAGGGAGGGTGGACCCAAGATGAGAGGCTGAAATGGAGGGAGGACTGACAGAGAGGATTATGTGGTTTTGCCCCTTAAAAAGCCCAACCACCAATGTTCTTCAAGTACGGGGCCCTGTGGATGGCCTCCGCATCCATCCACTCTTCTCCCTGTGTCTCGGGGGGTCTAAGCTGGCGCAGCTCCATTGGTGAGGTCTGACTGAGTTAAATCAATCCGCGTAAGCCTCCTCCTCCCCTTACCCTCGCTGCTACAGTGATTGATACAGGGGTGGGCCGTTGACCTACAGTGGCTCAGTTAGAGTAAAACCCATAAACCTTGTTTCACATTTGGGAAAGGAAATTCTCTTCTTGCGTTGGTCAAAGCAGCATGTATATAGATGTGAGGCCCGAGGCTGTACAGCCATTTCCCACCAGAGAGAACCAACCTGCAGACAAGGCCAACACATGAAGAGGACAGTGCTGCCTGAGGCAGAGAAATGAACGGAGCCCCAACCACGCCATGCCCGGAGTCACGGTGCCCAATACATTCCCTTAATGACTTCAGATAGTTTGAGTTGGGTGAGCTTTCTGTTCTTTTAGCCAAAGCATCCTAACTGATAACCACCATTTAGACTTAACTTTAAACAGTAGTAACATCCTCTTGTCTATACTCTTCCTAGGCCAGTCAAAGCAAATGTTTATATAGTTCAGAGTTATAAATCTGCCCCCTATTTTCAGGTCTCAGCACAGGAGTCACCTCTTCTGGTTGACACACTTGTTTGTTCATTTGCTCAGCAAAGACAGACACTGCATCTCCTACGCGCCAGTTCCTATTCCGGGTGCTGAGGTTTCCAGCATGAATAAAACATGATTCCTGTCCTTGAGGAGTCCGATGGAGGAGTCATGTACATAAACCTGCTTCCCAGCTGGAAGACAGGGAGTGAGAGCTTTGACTGGAGTGAGTCCCAGGAGCTACTGCAACACAAAGGACAGGCATCTAAGTGAGACCCACGGAGATAAGGGGTCGGAAAAGATTCTGGGGGAGATGATGTTCAGCCGAGTTCTGAAAGCAATGCCTGGACAGGCGGTTCTCACCTGGGGAAGGGGTTTGCCCCCGGGGACCTTTGGTAAGGTCTGAACATATTTTTGGTTGTCACAATGGGGAGGTGCTACAGACATCTAGTGGGTAGAAGACACAGATGCTGCTAAACATCCTATAATGCACAGAACAGCCCTCCAGACAAAGAATCATCCAGCCCCAATGTCCATAGTGGCGAGGTTGAGAAACCTTGTCTGCATGGAGCAGATTGGAAGGAATGTTCTGAGCACGTGCAAAGAAACACATACACAGACGGGACTCTACACGACGAATCTGGGAAGGGCATGTGGGGCTGGAGCCAAGAGGTGGTGAGCTTCAGTAGACGGGCAGGCCAGGGCCAGCCAGAGCAGGTGAGTCCCGAGCCACAAGCTTAGAGTTTGAGTCTATTCCCCGAAGCTGTGGGAGCTACTGAAGGATGTTATACGAGGGTGTATGGTTTTGAATTCCTCTGGCAGTTATTTGACGGCTTCAACAGGTGAGTACTGGGGACTGGAAGCGGCGGAGGCTGTGGGACAGACAGGCTCGAACCTTCAGAAGGACTCCCTGCTCCCACCCCAGGTCACTGCCACAGCAGAGTGTGTATGTATGTGTGTGTGTGTGTGTGTGTGTGTGTGTGTGTGTGTGTGTGTGTGTGTGTGTGTGTGTGTGTACCTGTCTGTCCATAAAAGCACCTTGGACAAGCACTAGAGTTAATCCATCTTTCTCTTCTCCATGGAGCCTCCCACAGGTAGTACATGTGGGGCTTAGATGCTAATGCCAGCAGAGAGGTAAATATTATCATGTATAGTACAACCTTTGAAAATCCTTAAATGGGCCACACAGTACACATACAAGGCTCAGGGATACAACCTTATAAAAAATATGCAAAAAAATAATCTGTAACGTACAATATAAACAGAATATATGCAAAAGTTTTTGTTGTGTTTTTTTTTGCAATATTTAAATTACCCTTTTCCTTTGTCTTTCAGGGCCTATGCTGTTGAATTTTCCTATGTTCATTGCAGATATGATGCAATGATTCCACTGCACTCAATACATGTTTGCTGGAGGAAATGAAAGGGAGAGCGGTTCCCGAGGGGTGTTCTCATTTGCCTGCTGGCCTCTGGCTCCTGCAGGGGTTTGGAGGCCACATGTGGGCCAAGGAGAACCAGGGTTGGGGGACTAGCGCAGAGAGGACACTGCTGTGCTGCTCAAGACCGTAGAGCGCACTCGCCCAGCTCCGGGCACACTGCCAGCTGCTCCGCTATCGACTGGGAATTGACCTTGTTACTCAGGACAACTCTGCAGGGCCATGCGAGCTCCAGAGCTCCCCGCGGGGCAGCTGAGACCTTGTAGTATCTGTGCATGGCCCAGCTTTCAACTCTGCCCAATCCTGCTTCCTTCCCTTCCCCTACAGGTAGTCATACCAAGAGCACGCTGGGGACCCTGGCCTGTAATAAGCGGCTACACTGGTCAAGGGGCGGGAGGGTTGGGGGGGAGGTCAGTAAAGAGTAGGAGCAGGTGGCATCCAGATCCTAGGAATCAGAGAATGAGCAGGCAGATGGCACTGTGCGCTCATGACAGAAGGAAGCTGCTTGTCTCCTGCCCAGTGGGAAACTGTCCGCATTGGGGGAGGTCCTGGGCCTACAGGGAAGGCCTGGCTCTGAGTGAGGCCAGTGGGCCATCCTGAAACCTGGCCTGCTCCCTCCTAAACCTGCCTCCTGCTCCTCCCCCTACTTGCCAAGGGGCCTCCATCTTTGCGGGCAGCCACCAGGCAGGTGAGATACTGCCTATGCCCAAAGGCCCCCTTCACTACCAAACACACCAAAGGGCCCCCTTCACCACCAAACACCTCCACATCAGGCTCAATGACGAACCCTGATTTCCGATGATCATGCATTTCCTTTGGATTAAAAGCCTCTGTTAAAAAATACAATGTACTATAAATTAACTTAAGATAACAGATGAAGCCAGGGCTATTAATAGCTGAACCAGCTGGCAGAGGTAGGATAAAGAAATTGAAGGCTGAGATGGGAGACACGTGTAACACGGTTCTAGGTGGGATGATGAGGGGGTGTCGTCACGGTGGGGGGAGTGGGGTCAACACAAGAGCACCTAGTTCTTAGGGCAGCAGCAGGTTGAGGCGAAGGACAAAGCCTTCAAATTCAACCATTTGCCTCTCAATGAAACTAGAAGTTGAATGTACCTGTACCGGGAACACCATGAGCTGCCAGGGCATTCCTGTGCTTTGCCCTGGCCTCCGACCGTCATGCCGAAGCGGTAAGATGCTGGGGGAGGGTGGGAGTGGGCGAGCAGGAGAGAGTCCTGTTAATAATAGGATTTACAAATGTATCTAGAAGGCCCCAGATTTGCTATAGGCTATTGCAGGAGGGGGTGGGCGGGGGAGGAACTTTCCAGATCATATTTCATCCCCCTGCAAATGGAACCCATCAAAACAACTGTTCCGATTCCTTGGCCTCCTTCCACCTGCTCACCTGGATCAAAGGGGAACCGGCTGCATTGTCAGCCCAGAGAGGCCAGCAAGACAAACACCCCATCACACACGGCACAATGCACCCGGCCTTCGGCAGGCGGCTGGGGCCTGAGGGCTGAGCGATGCTCCCATCTCCCCCTTTGCTTTCCTCCACCGATTCCCCCAACTGCTTCCCAATACTGCCTCATCTCCCTTTCACGTGGTGCGTGCTGGGGACAGTAGACGGGCATTTGGAACCTCTCTGCAGCGTGCACTCCTGTAGTGGCTTCATGTTTTCTGCAGCTGAACCTTCTCTGGTGTAGCACCCCTTTTTGTGTAGATTAACATCAACTTTTCAGATGGAAAAGCAGCTGGTGTTCCCGAACATTTCAAACCATCTCCCTGAAAGAACGCCTCTGGGATGAGAAGCAATGACTGGTTGCCGTGGCAGAGCCTTCGATCTCCCTTCTGAGGTGCATCGATGCACCCATCATCCTTCTTAATGGTCTCAACCCACTGCCCACATTTTAGGGTCTGGGCCCGCCATTCTGCCTCGAATGCTCTCTGAGTGCCTGCAGGGCGTGGGACCTTGGACAAGGTGCCCAGAGAGACCTAAGGGCAGGAGCTTGCAAAGGCGTCTCGTCTGGGACGTCAGCGTTCATGTGCGAAGCTGTAAGTCAGACAATCCATTTGGTCTCCTTCACAGCCAAGGCACATAGCTGACCCCATTCCTGTCATAGATTTTTAAACTCCAAACACAGATCCGGGTTGGTTTTTATTTCTGGGAAACGATCGAATTAATTACTTGCCCTTTGGAAGCAAAGTCTGATTCATCAGCCACAGGCAGAGGTTATTAATTCGGCCGACGGGGGAAAAATCACTTGGGTTTTTATTCTGCCCCAGAATTCACATTTGGGCCATTTTCTTTTCCTCACGGCTTCATTGTTTTCTATGACTTTCATTTGGAAAAGAACATTTAAAAAATATTTTTGAGATATAGATTTCTTTTTTGCTTTTAAATATTAGGCTGACATGATCGCTTGTACCCACTTTATGCACTGGGAGGAATTCGTGTCAATGCCACAATTTAATTTGATGATGCGATCTGGCCATCGAGGAGTGATCAGTCTTGGACATCTTTCTAAAATCATGCATTCTTCTAAAGGGGGTGCTTCCTCCTAGAAAATTATTACCCAAATGAGCCACAGGTACTGCCAGGAGTGTGTTACATCCCTTAGTTGTTAGCTTGAGTAGGAGGTTCAGAATTCTTGCAAAACACACTGATTCCCAAAGCCCTTGGAGCTAAGAGGCTCTCCTGTGCAGGCCCGAAGAGGAGCCTGTGGAAAAACCTGCAACAGTCCAGGCCTCCATCAGTCCTGGCGCTAAGATTTGCCTGTGGAGCATGTATTTGTTTGTTTGTTTGTTTGTTTTTACACGCAGGCTTTTCGGCTGGGACTCTAAAGTAGTCAACTTTGGGAAAATACACAATTGAATCAATCTCCCAGGGCTTTTGTTTCTGCCATGTCAAGGAGCAGGTCCCCCTGGTGTTTCCCAATCTGGCAGAAAGGACTGGAAATCCTGGCCCAGCTTCAAGTTCCCCAGTCCCAGCAGAAAGACTGACATGCTTCCAACTGAATGACCTGCTCACTGCTGGGCTAATGGATTCCTTTGCCAGGAATGCCTTGACATTTTTGGAAAATCAAGAGTTCAGAGAATGAATGCATTGTTTAAAACGATGACTCTTCTCTTTTTCTACTTTATCTGCTGGTCCGTTTTTTGCTTGTGTGAATATCCATGCAAGAATTCTTGGGAGACCTGACATTAAGCCTCTTCGAGAGATTCAGAAATACAGAATATCTATTATGTTCTATATTTAGGTGAGGACAGATGTTTAGTAGGGTGGGTGTAGATAGAAGTCATAGTGCATGGTGATTTGGAGGTGGCAGACAAATTATGTGGCTGCTCTGTGCCTTGGTTTTCCCATCTGGACAATGGGCATAATGAGAGTACCTAACTGACTATTGACTTTTCAAATTCAATTAGACAACACACATGGAAAGACTGAAATAGGGCCTAATCTACAGGGTGCAGTCAGTAAATGATAGCTACTTTTCATATGATTAGAATAAAAAACACAGGAGGAGATATAAGAAGCAATTTCATTCTCACAGTCAACAGGAGTGAGTTCTATATTCTTAAAAATCGTTCCCTAGATGATCATTTTCTCTTAAGGAAATGTATTTGCTTATTATTTCTGAGATCATATGCACACTGCAAAGAAATGTATATTTTTTAAAAATCTATTAGTGCCTTCCTAATGTAATCTATGATTGGGATATTTATACATGTTTGTGAGGGGTGAGCAACCTCCTTTTAAAAATCATCTCTCTCCTTCCAGGTAATTTACTAACAAGACATTCCAAAAGCGAGTACTCACTCTTGGCACAGTGGTTAAAAAAATCTGCAATGTTCTCTTTTCAAAATACGGAAACCTTTGGCCTATTTCCTCAAATAGTAAAATTTATGTGCCTCGAATCTCACAAGAAACCTATAAATACTAAACCTGAGATAACTTAAGAATCCTGTCATACCTCAGAGAAGCCCTAGGGCCTAGCAGAAGAAAAAGCTCCCCCAGCTACAAGCAGCCAGGAAGAACATGCACTGTCGGTAGGGAGAGATGAACAGGAAAAGTCCAATGCCCAATATTCAACCACAGGCTGATTATTCAATCGATGACTGAGTTTAGTACAAGAAATACTTTTATGAGGAGAAAAATTAATATTGAATACTTTAATCTGGAGGGGAAAAATGATTTGCCCAAAGCATCTAGAATTTTATAAAATGAAACTATCAAACTGTCTTATATTAAAAAAGGAAAAAGAAATATGAGAGAAGGATATCACCACCAACACAAACATTAAGTTTAAATATAAGGGAGGTAATTAGAAATTCAAATTAGGTAGGCTATCTCTGATTTTAATTGGACCATTAAAGAACTCCATTTTTAGCTACTGTAGAAAACAATGACCAATCCTGAGGGGGGGGGGGGGGGAGGGAATATTCTTGCCATTAAATTAGTATGGTATGTTTAAGAAATCAAGTGTCATTTTCAAATGACAACCTCACAAATTATGACAAAGCTTTATCCAGACATATTTCAATCATAGCTCTATTACAGAAAACTTTTTATTTGTAATAAGAGAAACATTTTAGAAGAATGGGAAAGAAACACTTTTCATAAGACCTAAGAATATATTCGAGACCATTTGACATTCCAGGGCTGGGTGAAGCTTACTGAATATCTCAGCAGGGTATCGTTCATGTGAGCGCAACTCAACAGGTGCAGTGACATGCGAAAGGATGCACAATGTGACAGGAGGCACCAAATCATAACTGATCGTCTGGGGAAGTTTGATGGGATTAGCAGAATTTTTGCAGTTTGGAGATATCACTGCACATCACATGTACTTCATCACATGAAATCACCCAATCTCTCTGTTGACACCTCACTGTGTCCATGGCAAACTGAGAAGTTATGCAACCAACAAATCCAACTCCTCAGCCTTGCTATGGATGAAAAGCAGCCTGTCCTCAAATGAGTCCTAACCCATGGCCATGGTTCATACTAAGTTTCTAAGAACAGAGGGGGAAAGAACAGAATTTAGAATCTCTGAGTTTAAGGCCAATACTGAACTATTTCTAAATGACTGCATTTGGAAATCGAGACCCTTGTACCAATCATTCCTACTCTGGCCATTCCAAATAGTCTTACTTCGCAAATAGGTAATAAGAAATAATAAAACAGAAAAGATCTTACTGCATTTTTAAATTCCACAGCTATACACTAAACTGAAACATATGGGATACTCTATCCCTTTTGCATTCAGGGAAAGAAAAGCTTGGCCCAACAGAGACTTACATCATATCCGCTGTTACGAATTCCACGCCGGGGTCGCTCCCGTGTCACCAGAAGGTCCATCTCCGTTTCCCCCGGACTTGGGCTATTCAGAGACTGCCGGCTTCGGTAGACAGAGTTCTTCGTCTGTTGCCTGTAGAAAATCCAACAACTGTTATGATGCAGCAAATGCCCTGACAGATGGAATTCTCCACTGATCCAAAATACAGGCAACCAATGAAGGGTTTGGTTGGATTCGCCTCACAAATCTCAGAATTGACGGCATTCGCTCCCCAGTCACCAGGGGCCATAGAAATAGTGGAATAAAGATTTTTTTTTCCCAGATGCTGTAACCATTTGGCTGAATTGTAAATGCTTTTTCATCTGGTAACTACAATCAATTGCAACACTGCAACCTCATCTAAAATCCTGCTGATGGCTAGGCCAATGGCTTTCCCTTGACCCTTGAAAAGAGCTAACACTGGAAGAACAAACTTGCTTCTGTTGACTGTTGACTCAGCAGCCTCCTGTTCTTATTCATCTTTCCGATTCTGCAGGCAGGGCTCCATGATGTGTTAATAAACCCGGAGGCTAATGGGATGCTTAATACTACCACTTGGATAGACTTTCTTTTCTACCTTCACCACAGTGGTTTCCCCTCTGGCCTAAGGAGTTATAAACTAGAGGCAATTTGGGGCTCCTCTATCCATTGGTCCATCCGTCCATCATACCTAATATTTACTGAGTGCCTACTATGTTCCAGTCACCATGAAAGATGCTGAAGGTCCACAGTGAGCAAGACAGAGCTTACATTCTAATGAGAGAGACAGATAAACCACATGATAATTTCAGAGTGATAAGTGCTCTCTAAATAGTGTAAGCCCCCTGCGTAAGAAAAACAAGGAGATGAGAAGCACAAAAAAACCGTTGTGGGGATGTAAAGTACTGCATAGGGAATACAGTCAATGATGTTGTAATAACTACGTATGGTAGCAGCTGGGTGCTGGAAATATCAGGGGGAACACTTATACAGCATATGATTGTCTAACCACTATGCTGTCTACCTGAAACCAACACAAAATAATATCGAATAAACTGTAATTGAAAAAATTTTTGATATAGGAAAAATGGCGACCAGCAGGAAGGTAGGGAGGGAGAGAGTGTGAGAGTGCAAGGAAGTGATAGAGGAGTGTGTGTGTGTGTGTGTGTGTGTGTGTACCCGGGTTCGATTCCGGTCAAGGGCATGTGCCTGGGTTGCGGGCACGTCCCCAGTGGGAGATGTGCGGGAGGCAGCTGATCGATGTCTCTCTCCCATCGATGTTTCTGTCTATCTCTCTCCCTTCCTCTCTGTAAAAAATCAATAAAATATATTAAAAAAATAAATAAACACTGCCTTTATAATTATTCAGTGTACTAGTATGTATACATTTTGGGAGGGGTCACCCTATATATGTAATATTCATATGTGTGTGTTTAATCAACCATAAAGTATAGTATTGTCGTCAATAAAAGCCTTATATTAATGTTCAGAAAAACAACAAGGGGATATGACCGAGGGTGATGATGATGGGGGACAACTTTAGGTAGGATGGCCAGGGAAGGCCTCCCAGGAGAGCTGACAGTTCAGCCGAGACCTACAGGCAGCCACATGCCTACCTGGGCACCAAGCACGTCAGTCCCAGGGAGCAGCACGGTCAGAGGCTCCCCTTGGTTCCCCCTTGGAAACGCCGACATTTGCCACCACTGTCCTGTTTCCGCTTGTCATGAGAGGAACTTTTTGAGGAAGAGGAAAACAACAGCAACGAAGGAGGGTTGTGGCTTTGCTTTGCTTTTTCCACAGGAAGTAACACAAGTGGGGAGTGAGGCCCAGTGGGGACAGGGGACTTTCACGTGATCCTTTGAATGACAAAATCACCAACTTCCTTCTCATCCAACAAGAAGTTTCCCTCTGTTAATAACTTGCATTTCAGAGCATCTATCTTGAGCGAACTCCCCAAATACCACCTATTTTATGTCTTGATTCTAACATTCTATCTACTCACGGGTTGAAGGTAAAACAGTTGCTTTATTTGTTCTCAGTGGCTCTGTGGGAAACCAGAAATCTGGCAGGTATACACACCTTTTCAGGATCACACACCCAGCATGTCACAGCATGGCAGTCACACCCTGTTAGTCTAGAACAGACATTAGGACTCCCAAAGCAAAACACTACCCTTGCAATTAGCCCAGGGAATGACACAGACACCAACAGACCTACTCCCTCACCACGAGGGCTTACACCTATGTAGAGAGCACCTGTGATCTCTGCTTGCCTGGTACCCATAAGCTGTTCTCGGTGGCATTCGCTTGCTCCAGGGGTTGGCATGAGAATCAGGTTGTACAATCACAGCATCGCACCCCCGTGGCCACACTGATTGGTCAGAGGGAGTTGGTCCAAGGACACTGAATCCCAGGGCTTTTGCTAGAGCAACCAGGAAACAGGCATTCTCTCGGCATTGAGGTTTCTAAGAAGATAGACTACAAGCCTAGAGGTGCTGCTGCCGCTAAGAGGTAAGAGCCTGCCTGAAAAGGAGCCAGCAAAGAGTGAAGAGAGAGCAAGATAAATATGGGAGACATGGCATGATCCCTTGGATCTAGCCACACCGGAAGCCTTGACCTTTCAATTATGTTCAGTAATAAATTCCCTTTTACTTAACCTGTTTGTGCTGGATTTCCATCGCTTGCAACCAAAAGAATCCTGACTAATGTAAGAGTTTAAACCCAACCATAATGAAATGTGCCCTAGACTTGTCTGCAATGAGGGGCTTTCTTTAGGAATGGAGCACAACTTTGTAAAACAGAATCCGTCCTGAGTGAGTCACACTTTGAGACCCCACAGAGCTCTCTTCCTTGACCTAATTATAGACTTTTTTAAAAAAGTAGATTTCACAGCTGCCCTGAGATTGCCAATTAGCCCATTTAGAAAAGATTTACTAAGACGGGTGGTTGGGGATAAAACCCTAGGATTAGGAAAGTAGGTTATTTTGGAAGCATTAGAAATACAAAGTGAGATTGTGGAAGCCCCTTCAGGAACCACGGATGTGGGTGAGAGCTTAGACGCTGAGTGCACGCCAGCCGCCTTTACGATACAAGCTTCTAGGCTACTGGTGAGTATGGACCACAACTGACCAGACTCTCAGTGTGCAAGGTGTGCAAGAAACTACTTAGAAATACTTAGGCTCTTAGGTAGAGAGGTTACTTATTTTAACCAAATAGAGTTCCAAAAGGTGTGTTAATTTCTTGTTGTTATTTTGCTATATTCTTTAAAAGGCAATAAATTTGGATACTTGCGAACTTGAGAAGTTTTTTTTTTTTTACCTCTGAAAATATAGCTGGGTAGATAATGATAACTTTTATTTGGATTTTTAGGAGCTTTTTAATCCTACTATAGTTTAAGAAAGCAGTTCCCAAACTGTGTTCTAAAGAAAATGTGGTACATGTATATACAATGGAATATTACTTAACATAAAAAGAATGAAATCTCACCATATGCGACAGCCTGGATGGATCTAGAGCAGCGGTTCTCAACCTGTGGGTCGTGACCCCTGTGGGGGTCGAACGACCCTTTCACAGGGGTCACCTAAGACCATCGGAAAACACATATTTCATTACATATTATTTTTCTGATTAATCACTGCTTTAATTATGTTCAATTTGTAACAATGAAATTGGGGGGTCACCACAACATGAGGAACTGTATTAAAGGGTCGTGGCATTAGGAAGGTTGAGAACCACTGATCTAGAGGGTATTACGCTAAGTGAAATAAGTCAGATAGAGAAAGACAAATCCATATGATTTAACATGTATGTGGAGTCTAAAAAACAAAATAAATGGACAATCAAAACAGACTCATAGATACAGAGAACACACAGATGGTTGCCAGATGGAAGGGGGTATGGAGGATTGAGTGAAAAAGGTGAAAGGGTTAAGAAGCAAAAATAGTCACAGGGATCTAAAGTATAGCATAGAAAATACAGTCAGTAATATTGGAATAAATATGTATGGTGCCAGATGGGTAGGAGACTTATCAGGGGAATCACTTCACAAGTTATAGAAATAAATGTCTAACCACTAGGCTGAACACCTGGAACTAATATATACTGAATGCCAACTATAATTGAAAAATTAAAAAAAGTTTTAAAGCTTCAACTGAAAGTTTTATTAATTTCTCAAATAGCTTCCAAGTTAAGTTCTCATTGGCACATGATCTTTGATTCCTTTTCTCAGTGTCAGCAGGAAACCCAGAAAAAACAACTTCCCACCCTGTCTATAAAAGACTGCTGAACTGAAAGGTCTCAACATGCTAAGTAAACTCTAAAGAAGCCCCCCGCCTCCCCATAAAATCCCTATCTTCTCTTCTTTCTACAGTTATCAACATGGTGACACCTGCATTGTGTTCCCTGTCACAGTGTGGTTTCACATCAACAGCTTGCTGTCCCTCCCGAGCCTAATGAGAAGCATGTGAAATGAAGCACTGGTTTAAAAATCCCTCATTTCTTTGTTGAAAATAAATTCTGTCAATTCCGTTCAAAAAGTTTAGCCTCACCTCCCAGCTGGATTTTATGTCTCCCATCCAAGCCTGTCACATGGTCAAGTCTGCTTTTAATAAACACCCACTCAGGCAGGGAACGGTCCTGTCCCACCCAGTCTGGGAAGAGTGTGTCTGCCAAGGCTAGGGGGCGGGTCAGAGCATTGGCATGCTCCCAGCCAAGGGGCCGTCACCAAGGAGAATGTGTATTTGAAAGCCATGGTCTCAAATCATGAAGGAGTGTTTCCGAAGAAGTGCTTCGGGGTGGGGAGGAAAAGAAGAAAGATGGGCGTGCACAGCTCTGCTTGAACCTCTCTTCCTTTACCCAGGCGGTGAGATCACCCTGTTCAGCTGGCAACAAAGCTTGGGAGGATGATAATTCAAACCCCTGGGCCTAACCTTCCCTTGGGAGGCCGGGTCCCCTGATAGACTGTTATAGCACCTCACATTTCAACTCCCATCACACCTGTGCGTAATAAACTTCTGAGGTGGTTATATTTCTCTCCCAATTCGGACCTTAAGAGCAGCAATTGGGCTGTCTGGTCTGCCATAAAATGTTGAATGAGTTGAATGTATGAGTGAATAAATGAGTGAGAAAAAGCAACACGGCTGTGACAGTATTCAGCATCTTGCGTGGTGGCTCATACATAGCAGGTGACACTAAATGTCAAATACATGACCAAATCTATGAATTAAAGAGATGAACCCAGCACGGAGCTCCGAGTAGCTATGTGGTAAATACTTACTGCAGCTGAATGAAAAGGTGAGGCATGAAATTTGCTTCTCTTATGCAAGAGCCTCTAAAATAATTGAAAAAATACCATGTCCTTTGATCTGGAAGTTGCATAACCAGGTAGGTGATAATTATATCTTCTCCCAGCTCTGAAACAGCTAAAGTTTGAAAATATCACTAAGCTAAAGGACAATTATGGTTGTTTACCCAAGTATTTGTGGCTTCCATTTTATTCTCTTTCAGACTCATTATGGAGCACATGCTCACACAAAAGAGAATGGTCTGGCTCAGCGGCCTTCAGAGATGACAGTCCTAAGCTAACAGATCAAGGGACCAGGACTGCACTGCCCAAGGCACCCGCTACCCTCATCCCACCAATGGCGCAGCGACCTTCAAATAATTCCCTTACAGACCGCACCTGTTTTTAGACTCAGCGAATGGGGCGCACAGTTCTGGGTCTGGATCCAACACATGCTCGACTTCCTTTGGGGCTTTCTCATACATCTTTTTTCTTTCCGTCTGAGCCTTGTTTGTCTCCACTGCAGGGAAATCGTAATACCCCTTCCTCTTGGCTTTGAGGCGCAGCTTGTTCCGATAGTGTTCGATGTCTGACTTCTGCTTCAGGGCTTTGTTCACCTGGGGAGAGAGATCGTCTCAAGTCCACACCTGACCCTGCACAGCCGAGGGTCACAACTCCAGGAGAAGTAATCCTAGGCTTCATGTCCGGGCCTTCGAGCCAGCCATGACCCAACTGTGATCCCTTCCAATACCAGCTCACGACAGTGGGCCACAGACAACGTGGAGTCTGGCCCACACCTACGTTGCCTGAGACCTTCCACCAAAGCCTCCTATTCCCTAATCTACCTGAGTCTGTTCAGACATAGGCCTGAGTCCACTCTTTTAGCTTTGTGGCGTGGGCCTTAATCCCACCTAAACCGTTTTTGTCCCCCCTGCATGAGAGCCTCTGACTGAGCAGCCCAGCTGGATCTTGGTGCCCAATTCTAGGTTCAGCCCTGAGGAACCCAATAATCTCCCTTGGCCATTCAGTTGGTGCCCACCTGGATAAGACAGGCGGTTCCTGAGGAGGCTGAATTGAGATGAACGGGGTGGGAAGGGGCAGCAGACACCCTGCTCCCAAGGTCTCTCCACACTATCAATCTGCATTTGAGTGCTTATTTTTGTCAATTTATATTTTTCTCAAGAGATAAGGAATTTTGAAGCCTTGTATGGCCACTAATGCCAACCAGTTTCTGCTCTAAAGGGCCAAGCCAGTCTGGTCTTCTAAAAAGGAACATACCTTTTGACCTTCAAAGATACAAACAGCCCTAGCTGGTTTGGCTCAATGGATAGAGCATCAGCCTGCAGACTGAATGGTCCCAGGTTCGATTCTGGTCAAGAGCACATGCCTGGGTTGCGGGCTCAATCCCCAGTAGGGGTCGTGCAGGAGGCATCCAATCAATGATTCTCTCTCATCATTGATGTTTCTATCTCTCTCTCCCTCTCCTTTCCTCTCTGAAATAAATAAAAAATATACTCAAAAAAGATACAGATGATTATGCTAAATAAACAACAAAGGATGAAGATGTTACACCCATGAATGAAACTGAATGGTGATATCTGCCTGACACTTACTGGATGCCATGGAGAACCATGAGTGCTGTTTGTAATTAGACTTGACTATATTAATATAACCATGTGTAGTGCTGTTATTATGCTTTCTTTAAAATAATCTTTTTTAAAAATATGTTTTTATTGATTTACAGAGAGAGGAAGGGAGAGGGAGAGAGAGAAACATCGATGAGTGAATACTACTGATCGGCTTCCTCCTGCACGCCCTCCACGGAAGATTGAGTCAGCAACAGGGACATATGTCCTGACTGGGAATTGAACCTACAACCTTTTGGTGTATGGGACAATGCTCACCCAACTGAGCAATGCTGGCCAGGGCTAAAATAATCTTTAAAAGAATTTCCTGTGATTCATAAAAGGAAAATTCACCTGGTGCATATATCAACCTACACAATATGAGGACCAAGGTTCACTATCTTAGATATTTTCGTTTTATAATGTTTGAAGAAATAATAACTGGAAGACATTTTTCCCCCTAACTTTTGCAAAGGATTTCCCCAATTGGGGCCCCTAATTCTATTTTTAGACTGGAAGAATTTAACAAGTCTTCACTGTTCCTTCATTCTGCTTGCCACTGCAAAAACTAGCAAAGAAGGAAGTTAGGGTAACATCCTCTGGGCCAGGAATGCCATTTCTGGAATCTCAACTAAAGCAACATTCCATGAGAAGTTCAAAGTCAGAGATGAAAGTTAATATCACTAGTAATCAGACATACCAGGATCAGGTATTTCCTGATATGACGCCCACAAAAAGGCCTATCACCCCTGTGGTTATGCCAAAAATTACATGACCTCAGTCCCGTCACAAGAAAACATCAGACAAACTCAGATTGAGAAACGTTCTACATGACAAGTGGCCAGTACTCTTCAGAAGAGTGATGGTCATGAAATACAAAGAATGGTCACAAAGAATGACTATCCCAGACTGGAAGAGACTAAGGAGACAACTAAATGCCATGGAGGATCCTTGATGGATCCCAAAATGGGAAAAGGACATCAGTGGGAAAACCAGTGAAACTCAAAGAGGTCTATAGTCAATAGTTAGTTTCCTGGGTTTGATAATTATTCTATGGTTCTATAAGATGTTAACATTAGGGTAGCTATGTATAGAGTGTATAGGAGGCCCTGTCTGGGTAGCTCAATTGGTTAGAGCATCATTCTGATATGACAAGGTTGTAGGTTTGATTCCAGGTTAGGGCACATATGAGAATCAACCAAGTGGAACAACAAAGTTGATATATATTTTTTCCATTTCTCTCCTTTTCTCTCTCTCTCTCTCTCTCTCAAAATCAATCAATAAAAATTTTTAAAAAGTGTATAGGAACTCTGTACTATTACTAAAACTCTTTTTTTAACTTAAAATTATTTCAAAATAAAAGCTTTTAAAATTATTAATTGAAGTGATATTTGTAATAACCAAAACCAAAACTGGAAACAAAAACATACCTGGAAGGTTTGAACAATGGGAGATGAGTTTTTTAATCCATGGCATACCTTCTCAACTAAGCCATTAACAATGATCATCAGCAAGACAAGAGCAACACAGCCAATGTCTAACATTCAAGATGATGGGATTCGAAAATATAAATGAGTTTGATCAAAAGCTTGAAGAAAAGGTGTAAGAGTGAAAACAGAGGATATGCTAGAGTCGTGAAATTACAGTGATTTTTCTCTCTTATTTTCTGAACTTTCTATGTTGCTATGTTTTCTTTAAAATAACCTTCGTGAAATCATCATTCTCTATATATGTTACAATTTTTTTCAGACTCTTAGGAAAATTGATGACCACATGATATCCACAGATATCCTTCTAACAGCAGCCAAAGGGTTGTTTCAATCTTGCTCCAAGGAGTGAAATTCATTTCAAAGCCTATAGAGTGGGCACATCCCTGTTCGAGTGACAGGATCCTCTCCTGTGCCCTCTCACATTAAGCCCCTTGCATTCCCACTGCAATTGGCATCCGATAATAAACAGTTAAGGAGCGTTATCAAGAAAGGTAAAAGACTGTATGTGGGGAGGAGTTTCTGAGGTTTCTCTTCATAACTACAGTCTTTAAAAGCCCCCTCTAGACTTCCTAGAATGAAGGTTAAAAAGATGCTCTGAAAACATCACCTAACAAATTTGTTTTGGGTGACTTGTGCCCTGATTCATTCCGCTGAGGCCTGTGCACGCAGAGGTGAAAATGACCGAAGGAGCCCTATTACCTGGACGCAGCCTGCCCCCGGTGTTCCCAGGTGGTGCTCCTGGCTGCCTGGGCTCTCTCCCATTCTGGGTGCTCAGGTGCTCACCTCACCGTTGAGCGCTGCGGCCTCCTGGCTCCGGTCCGGGGTGGGGTGCACCACGGGGAGGGCTGTGGGTTTTACTGCGATGAGCTGCACGGATCCAGAGGACGAGTCAAAGGGATCAGCAGCCGCCTTGCCAGAGCTGTCAAACAGAACTGCGCCTTCCTCTTCATCACTTGTGGGCACTAAAGCACAAATAAGTACATCGGTTTTATGGCCGGAGGGGAGCCTCAGGAACATGGGGGATTTATGTGTGATGCTAACAGCCCAAGGACATTACTTGACTCAAAATGACCTCAGAAACAACAGTGTCTGGTTCTGTGCCAAGGGCTCACTGCTACTCATGCATTTCTTTTAAACGTAAGGCCTACCGTGTTATCCATGGGTAGGAAAGAACTTTAAAAGTCTGAATGTAAATGGTAAAAACCATTTTTTTCAAACTTGTGAAAAAAACCTTTTAAAAAAAAGTAAATTTTTTTTCCTCCAAGTTTGAGTCAGAGATGGAAAAAATGTTTGCTATGTTTGCAAGTTCCACTTGGCCAAACGTGGAACTCTTCTTAAAATATGACAATCCATTGAGTAACAGCATTCAGTTCAGTCTCTGCCACCAGAGTTATCCATTTTTGCACGATGTTAAGGTGACGAGTCTTCCCTGGTCAACCAGCCATAGTAATTGCAGCTGACACTTTTTTTTTTCCCCCTAAAGGCTGCTTCTCAATGATTTGAGTTTCAGTTTCTTTCGTTTGTCTAAAACAAAAGAAAGCTAAGAAATAACCACCAGAGAAACTAATGTAAAGCTGCAGACAACTCCCCTAATTAAATAGAGCAATTTTCACCCACACTCTTTTGCATTAATTCTCGCCTCTGACAGATGATAATTCTACTGTGATTGCTTCCAGAACTAAGCCGACAGGAGGAGTTCCAGGGCCAGTGGTACTTGCTGATTTACTTCTCCTTAAAGCATCTTCCCATTAACTGACTATAAGAATGACAGTTTGTTGAGCATGGCTGGGCGAGAGATAAATTAAGCCTGTTCAAGCAACTAAACCAGCAGGCAATTTAGGAACAAAATAGGTGTTATTAAAATACGAATGTAATAGAAGTGTATTTATCTTTCCTCCTGTCTGCTCAAGAGATTGGGATGCTATTTAAATCATTGAGAAACACATAGTTTGTATCATTCTGTCGCTTGCCATAATCACCGAACATTTGTCAAATTAAGCCAAGTAAATTGTGGCTAAAACGCTTCAGAGTCTAACAATGGCTCTAATTGGAGTATTTTTCGGTTCTGTGGACTTATTGGCAAATAGCAGGCCACCGAACTGCCAATGACAGAGGACAATCTCTATTCAGACATGTTACCGGATGCATAGGAGTTTTGTGGGGCACTCCTGTCTGACCCCCATTATCTCCCACCTGGACACCTGCTATGAACGCCATCTCTGGTAGCCAGCCTCCTAGATGGCTACCTCCTCAGAGTCACAAACACCATAAATAGGACCGACCTGTGTAACCACAAGGAAATTGCAGAAATGACCGTGTGCTACTTCCACGGCTAGGTCATTAAGACACATTGTGGCTTCCACCTTGCTGTCTCTTGGACCCCTTACTCTGGGAGAAGCCAGCTGCCATGTTATGAGGACATTCAAGTAGCCCTATGGAGAGGTCCATGTGGCAAGAAAATGAGACTCCTGCCAACAGCTACGTATGAGCCGTCTTGTAAGTGGATTCGGCAGGCCCAGCCAAGTCTTCAGAAATGACTATAGCCCAGACTGTGACCTCATGAGATTCTGAGCACAAACCACCCAGCTAAGCCACTCCTGGATTCCTGACCCACAGACATCATCCAACACCATAAATGCAGATTGTCGCTTTTGGTTACTAGGTGTGGGGGTGATTTGTTACGCAGCAATAAGTAACTAATACACCTCTTAAATGACTCCCTCCTCCAAGCTTCCAGTCTTGTCCTCCTATCCCTAAAATGCATACTCCCCCAGCAGCCAGGATGGATCTTTTTAAAAGACAACCAGGTCACAGTACTCCCTTGACCAGAACCCTCTGAAGGCCTCATGTCTCTCAGAATAAAACTCAGGCCGCCCAGGTTCTGTACAATCTGGTCCTGGCGACCTTACCGAGCTCATTTTTCCCTCTCCCCTTCATCCCCTCTCCAGCCACAACGGCTTCTCGAACACAGCAGGCTTGTTCCCACCTCGGGGTTTTGTATTAGCTGTTCACTCTGCTCAGAAAGCTCTTTCCCCAGGTCTTTGCATGCCTCGTTCCTTCTTAGTTTTCAAGTTGCTGCTTGAAAAAAGACTTTCCTTGTCCACCCGCCTAAAACAACCTGCCTCATCACCCTGTTATATTTTCTCCACAGCATGCAATGCTCTTTATTTGTGTGCTGACACTAGAATATGAGCCCCATTCTTGCCCATATTTTTAAAGGCAATACCGATTGCCTTTAATAACATCTTATAGGTAGCTGGCTTTCAATAGGGATTTGCTGAATAAATGATGAATAAAGGAATGACTAAAATTTCCTGACTTGGAAAGGAGATGTTAGTACCTGCAGAACAGGTAAACATGCAAAGAGATGGTACTTAATACTTTTATTGCTTCTGGGTTGTGACATCCTCACTCCCCGCCCCATGGACAGGATAAGGGGAGGAGCATAACTCTGAGGAGACAGAAACAGGATGTACAAACTACAGTTCATTTTTCATTCTCACTGTCAGAATGGTCAGATTCAGATTTGCACAATAATTCCTCTTGGTTTAAGAGAAAAATAATTAGTGATCCTCCCCCAACCCCCCTCAAAAAAAAGACTATATGGAAAAATACATTAAAGGGCATTACATTAAATATTAATACTAAAATGCTGTGTGAGTCCAGCAGGTTCATGGGAATATTTAATGCATAATCAGTCCCGAAAGAAAAAGCACCAGAGAATGCTAAACAAAAGGGCCACCGTTAAACTGCTGAAGTGTCCTAGATACCACCGCCGTCCTCCCAGTAAATGCCGCCATGCGGATCTGGTTGTGTTGATCTGAACTTCTGCAAATCAGGCTAGGAAGGGAGATTTCGTTTCTTGATGTTTATTTTACATTGGCATGGTGGGGGAGGGGGCAAGCCCTCCCATTTGAGGCAGAAAATGCTCTTGAACAATGCACGCTCTTTCTTTCTGGAATTTCCCTTAAAGCTCAGAGAAGATTTATAACTAGCGTCACCGCCCTCTGGTGTTTATCAGATAACAAGCAAGTCTTCACCTCTCATTGAGAAGGCACAGAAAGAATGAAAACTGAAGCTGTGTTTCTGAGCTAATATCTGACCTGTCTCTCAGTGTCTTAAAGGAAGGTGTGCAATTAAGGGTTTATGGACATTTTTGCTTTTAAATGACTGAACATTTAAATATATATATTACGTCCTCATTTTGAACTCATTTTTTAACTCGTTTCCCAGAAAACACTTTTTCCAAGGTGACATTGGTTCTTTTTTTTTTTTTTAATTTCGGAAAGAGGAAGGGAGAGAGTGATAGAAACAACAATGATGAGAGAGAATCATTGATTGGCTGCCTCCTGCACGTCTCCTACTGGGGATTGAGCCCGAAACCCAGGCATGTGCCCTGACCAGGAATCAAATTGTGACCTCCTGGTTCATGGGTCAACGCTCAACCACTGAGCCACACTGGCTGGATGATATTAGTTTTAATTCAGAAGTTGAAGTGTCTGTATTTGGTTGAAAAAAATTCCACATTCTTTTGCTTTCAAAATCCTAACTGTCATCTCTGTCTTTCCCATTTGCATTTAAACATCGTCCTGAAACAGACTCGAAAGCAGGGAGCTAATGAGGCCATTGAGCTACAAGGACCCACCCAGCCGCGTTCCTGGAGGGATAATGTCTTTCCCTTTTAAAGGTCTTATTTTCACGAAAGTGGAAAATCATAAGGTACAAATGCAACAAAACTGGTGGGAACCAAACAGTTTCATAATGACAGCCTGGAACATTAACATTTGTTCATTAACCTTAGTAACTCTAACCTCTAGAATGGATACCGAGCCATAAAACAACAGTATCTGAATATTCCATATAATAGTCCATTCTCAGAGACCACAGTCACACATTAAAATACCTTTCGCAAGCTGACAATATACCTTTTTCTATTTCTCCACAATTTCAATGTTATTTCTTTCCTCCCTCCTTTTCTCCCATTCCTTAGGTTTCATCTTCCAATCCAATAAAATACACTACTGATTTTTTTGGGGGGTAGACTATAACCTAGCATTATGATAAAGTGGAGCCCTTTGATAAAAAGGACAAGTGTAGGTTCTGTTGAAGGTCCATCCTAGAATTCTGATGTGCTTCAGCATCTGTTTTCATTAAATGTGTTGGTGCTAACACTTCTATTTGAAAATTTCAAACGGAAACCTCACTGGGTGGGAACCAGTGGTAAAACAGAAGCCACCAACCCTGAAAATTCACTGGGCTGACTTCTGGCAAAAAGACAATGCAGCAAAGCACTGGGAACCGGGAGAAAGGATGGCGTTTAAATAAAGCTATTGCATGAAAACCTCAACCTGGCCGGTAATTGCATTCTGCTTGTGCACCGTCCTGTTGTCATTTCTAAACCTGATGTTTAAATAATCACAGTGACCAAAACAGAATAAGGAGGCAGGCAGAGGAGGTGGCAGAATAAGGGTGGGGGAGGTCAGCAGGGACATTTAGAGCATGTCAGTGTCTCCCCAGAGGCGTGGGGAGCGATGGGATCTGAAACCGGCCCTGCTCCTCCTTGTCTATGAAATAAATGCAGGGGACGGGGAAAGGCATCATGTTGTACGTGTGTATTTACTGACAGAGGAGTCTGTAGGCTGCACATTCTTTTGCAAGAAAAAGGCCACAGAACAGTATGTACATTGATCCCGTTTTACAAAACAAAACAAAGCTACACAACAGAAAACAAAGATACGGTGTGTTGTCATATGCATAGTAAAAAGGTCTGAGAAAGACACGCTACGTTATTCAAGGTCATTTGAGGACTGGGGTAGGTGATGGGGGATCTGGACGAGGGTGGACTTTGACTTGACCTTATATATTTCCAGGAAGAATATAAAGGAAGGCAGGCAAGGAGGTTGGGCGGGAGTAGAGAAGCAGAGGGGGTCCCTTGATTGGGTGGTGATGGCAGTCTCTGCACTTGGTTAAAACAACTTTCCCCTGTGTCTTCACTGTCCATTGTCTCTGTGTGGCCTCCCTCCCTCCCTCTCCCCTTCGTTCTTAGCACCTCGCCCTGGGAAGGAAGAGAAGAAAGTTGCTAAGTTCACGTCCCCCTTCACATGTCGGAGCTCGGGCCCTCTGTGAGCTGGCTTGGCCGAGAGCGGATTCTGGGCAGGACTTCTGGCCCCAAGGAGGACAGATGTCCCAGGAAAACCCCACATGTCACAGCCTGGTTCTGGAGTGGACAGCAGTCTCCGTGTTACAGGGCAAGGGAGTTCAGGAGAAGAAAAAACTCAAGGATCAAATCAGCATAACATTCTAAACAAGTATTTTATATGATAGCTGGGCATGGGGTCTATTGTGGCATTCTTTCTTTTCTTTCTCTCTTCTTTCTTTTGTCAGAAACAAAGAAATAAGTAAGCGACATTTGAAAGCAAAGGAATATTCTGGCACTAGCTTCCAGAAAGAGCCCCTGCGCCACACCTCATCCAATTCCTCTAAAAAGGAGGCACAACGAAGCAGACTGCCAGATGGTTGGGTTCTCCCCCTGGCATTTCTGTAGGACTCTGCCTGCAACCCTTGGAACTCCTAAAGCAGAGGTTCTCAACCTGTGGGTCGCGACCCCTTTGGGGGTCGAACGACCCTTTCACAGGGGTCGCCTAAGACCATCCTGCATATCAGATATTTACATTATGATTCATAATAGTAGCAACATTACAGTTATGAAGTAGCAACGAAAATAATTTTATGGTTGGGTCACAACATGAGGAACTGTATTTAAAGGGCCAGAAGGTTGAGAACCACTGTCCTAAAGGTACCTTCCTTGATCCGGGTGGCGGCATGGGGTACTTGAATCTGGTCTCCAGGAAGCCGGCATCACTCATGGAAGGACCGAATGGAGAGGAAGATCAGAACCAAAGTGGGACTGGGAAGACAGGGAGGCTGCACCATGGGGTCCGGCAGAAGTGAGCTATACATAGATGGTGCCACAGCACAGCCAGGTGGCTCCGAGGACTTACCAACAAACCCCAACACCAAACCTTTATAAGGAGGAAGATCTGTTTGAGAAACTCAACCATTAAGCTTCCCTGGAAAACAGAGGCAGGAGCATAGGCTGATGTCTATGATAATATTTATCACTGTGCTGTTTTTCCTGGGAGAGGGGGATTTGCAGCATCTGGACTCACTGGCCTAGAATGAACCCCTGGAACCTATCAGGGGAGTCAGGGAAAGAAAACGGGGGGAATCTCCAAGACAAGCAGCATTTCAGAGACCTGCCACCCAAGAGGACCTGGTGCCAGAAATGCCGATTCACCCCAGAATCGAAAAATCTCTAAGCAAACATCAGTTCATTCTGCATTAGAGTTTTTTGAGGCCCTGCACAATTCCATAAGAACAGGAGCCAGGATAATTCAGAGACGGGGGTCAGGCAATACTCTAACAGGTAGGTAGGAAACTGACTTGTGGTCTTTGAGGACAAAACAGAAAGAAGAAATGAGGGTGGCACACTGGGGTGTGTGAGTGTGTGCAGGCCTGTGTGCACGGGTGTGTGCACGCATATGTGGGACAGGCTCGAGGGCGGTACTTGGCAGGGAAGGCTTCTCACCATTTCTCTTCCGTGCCTCCTCCTTTGTCGCTTTCTGCTGTGCCGTTACATTCTGGGGCGAGCGCCTCCCTGAGCTGGGCTTCCCTGATTCGTTGCTGATGACAGAGCCATTCTCACTGGGTGACCTGCTGGAGGTAACCATAGCAACAAGGAGATGGTAAGTTTTGACTCACACAGCCTCCTCTCAAGGTTATTTTATTTGCACAGTTTATGTCTGTAGCCTTTCTTTCCGGTTTTATCTACAAAAAAAAGAGAAATGATTCGGAAATTTAAAAAAACACCCGTACTGCAGCCGGGGTTACGTAGCTGGCTGTCCTGAAGTGCGCTGACCGGTGCTTAGCTCGGCAGAGAAGTTCAGTGAGCGCAGCCCTCAGTCCCCATCTCTTTTTCATTCACCCCCAGTGACTATGGAAATGGTTTATCATGCCCTCTTATGAAAACACAGTACTTCGGAGATGTTGCCGAGTGTCTGACTCACAGGGCATCTTCAGGGACATGTAGGGATCACAGTTCTCTTTGGCTATTTTCTATACAGAATATACCTTAGCTACTGAAGATGAAGTTACTGTCACTCCACCATTAAATTCTTCACTCTATCTCTCTCTCTCTCTCTCTCTCTCTCACACACACACACACACACACACATTCTTAACTGTGCTAACTGCTAACTACTTTCATTTGAAACTATCAATTTGAGCTATTTTCATTCATTCAGGAAATGAGCACCCACTGTATTGGGCATTGTGCCAGGTATACAGGTATAGAGGGCACGTATAGAGGGAGGTGGCCAATCAGCCCTGGAAGCCGGAACTCCCCCTGCAGGTAGTGGCTTTCCCCACATGCCGGAGCACCTTCTCTTTTTTATTTATTTATTTTTAAAATTTTATTTTATTTTTATTGATTTCAGAGAGGAAGGGAGAGGGAGAGAGAGAGAGAGATAGAAACATCAATGATGAGAAAGAATCAATGATCAGCTGCCTTCTGCACGCCCACACTGGGGATCGAGCCTGCAACCTGGGCAAGTGCCCTTGGCCGGAATCGAACCCAGGACCCTTCAGTCCGCAGGCCGACGCTCTATCCACTGAGCCAAACCAGCTAGGGCAGCATCTTCTCTTTACAGTCTCTCCTACAATGCAGCAGCTGTGGCAAGCGTTTAGACAAGGGAAGCCAAAGGGCCTTCTCGCCTTCCCTAGGGCTGGACTCTGGCCTTCTGGACCCAGTGGGAAAATGGGCTCTGGAGAGCCCCTGCTGAGTTCATGCTGAGTGAGTTCATGCTTCCTGGGGCCTTAGATCACGCCAGCCTGTGGGTGGGCTGAGCATAAAGACCAACTGCCTTCCCTCTGTGGGAGACAACAGGGGGCAGGTATCCAGAGGCCTCATCCAACCCCTTGTTCATCTATTGTCAACTGTCCAGATTAAGAACCTAATGGCATCTGACCCCTTTATCCATGGAAATTGACTGGATAAAATGCAGCACTTCCTAGTGGATGCTCCTCTTCCTCCCTCCTCATCATGTGGGAACTTGGAATTCTCAGTTCTGTATACTTCCATGTACTTCAGCACCCCAAAAATCATGAACACTGGAAGTGCCCGCTCATGCCATGCATGGGCCAAGGTAGAGTCTGCCAAGAGCAGAACACATAGTCCAAGTGGGATGTTCTTGTCGAAGTTTCACAGATGAGTATAAGTTTGGGAAATGTTTACTCTATTCCTAATGCACGTGAGCACGTCAAAGGCTCAGGTCTGCCCTGTCATAAAGAGACTCATCGCATTTTGTTTAGTTCAGCATTTTCTAGTTTATTTTGCTATAGATCTCTTTTTACCATAACAACTTCTTAAACTCTGACTCATCCACTACCACTTCCTCCAAGGTTCACATCAGCCTCTTTGAACTTCTTGTTCTCCTTTAAGCAAATCAAAAAGTTCCTGCCTCTGATTTGCATATACTGTTCCATCTGCTTAGAACAGTGATTCTCAACCTGTGGGTCGCAACCCCTTTGGGGGTCGAATGACCCTTTCACAGGGGTCACCTAAGACCATCAGAAAACACATATATAATTACATATTGTTTTTGTGATTAATCACTATGCTTTAATTATGTTCAATTTCTAACAATGAAAATACATCCTGCCTATCAGATATTTACATTATGATTCATAACAGTAGCAAAATTACAGTTATGAAGTAGCAACAAAAATAATTTTATGGTTGGGGGTCCCCACAACATGAGGGACTGTATTAAAGGGTCGCGGCATTAGGAAGGTTGAGAACCACTGGCTTAGAACGTTCTTCCTCTAGATGATAGCCTTGAGGCTCACACATCATTTCCATCAGGTCTTTCTCAAATGTCACTCTATCAGAGAGGCCTCGCCTGACTTCCTGCTAAAATAGCATCTCGGCCCCCTCTCCATCTCTCTGTGTCCTTACCATGCTTTGGTTTTCTTCTTCATATTCACTACCACTAGACCTGCTATGTATCTCTTTCTCTGTTTGCTTATTGTCCATCTCTTCACTAGATTGTAAATCCCAAGAGAGCAGGAAATTTGTCTAGTTCACTGCAGTATCCCCAGTGCCTGGTAAACAGCAAACAATCAATAAATATCTGTGAGGTGAAGAGAAGGAAAGTGGGAAGGAGGCAGGCAGGACATAGCTTTTCCAGCCATTGTGGTCTCGAGGCAAGGGAGAAGGGGGTTGGCAATGGGAGTTAGTTAAGCCAGCCAACAGGGCTTGCCTTAGGGTTCATTACCTCTTTACAAGGCGATTGCAAAGTCCTTCTAGTGAGTCTCCTGGCCTCTAGCCTAACTCTCCCTTCCATCTTTCCACATTACCACCTGAGTCATCTTTTAGGCTGGACATTACTGTCGTCCTGAAGAACTTTCCGTGGCTTCCCATTGGCTAGAGCACAAATTAAAACCATCTACAATTTTAATCTGTCTTCTGGTTTCATCCTTCACTACATCCCGGCCCCCATGAACTCTAAACTCAAGGAAACTCACCATTAAGTGAACATGGCTGTGCCTTATCTCTCCTGGATGCCTTCATCTCTTTCCACCTATTGACACTCCACACACCCTTCAAGGCCCAGCTAAAACACAACCTCCTCCACGATGCCCTCCCTCATCAGGATTAAGTTCTTCCTCCTCTCTTTTCCACAGCACTTTGTTCAGACTCCACGGTGGGCTTCTGCAGATCATGCTTGCATTCCAGCTATTTATCTCTCTGTCTCTCCATCACAAGATTCTTGGGGTCAGGGATCAATCGTAAACCTCTTTGTAGTCCTCCCAATGCATGTCAATGAACTCTCTTCATAGTGAAATCTCAATAAATGGTCTTGAACTGAAATCATAAACCACGGAGAAACTGCCAGATAAACTACAACTACGCATGCTAAATCGAAGCAACTGCTTTTACCGTAAGTTAAAACGTGTAAGGGTGACATCAGTGCCAAATTCATTATAATACATGTAAGAGCTAAAGCTCTGCTGTCCTGGTTGATCTGCAATACAAAACCTTACAAAGGGTGGCTCAGGAGAAGCAGGTATTATGATTCTCCTCAGCTCCTTCAGTCTCCTTTTCAAATATTCTAAATGAGCGTGAAGGGGAATTTGTAAAGAGGACAGTGGGATTCACTTGAGGGCTTTGGTTCCTCTCACCATCCATTATTTCTCTTGTTGACACGGAGAGGCCAAAGTTGGCCCCTTGCCTACCTCTTCCTGGTTTCGGTGGACTTGGCTGTCTTGATGGTGCTTCCATCCTGGGCGACGTCCCTTTCCTGCGAGGCAGGAGCATCTCTGACAGGGAGCGGGAGGACCACCGTCTCCTGCGTCACGGGGATGACCTCCTCGTCCGCCCCTTGCTGGCCCAGGTGCTGTTTGGCATAATCAAAGCCTTGCACAGGCTGCAAAGAGGAAACAGATCTGCAGTCACATTTCTGGTAAAGGGTGACTCTAACAGCGGCTTTAGGAGAAGTTGGGCGGGAAAGTGCATGTGTCAGGACCCTACTTAGCTTTCCAATCAACAGGAGTTCCGTCATCTCCATCATAATTTGTCTTTGCAAAATCAGAGTCCGTGTGGATTCCACCAAGCTTCAGAATCTCTATGTAAGACTTACTCAGAAAAATGAATAGTGTAAACAAGATGCAAATAACGTGTGTGGGAACACACTTCATTTAAGGATTTTTAGGCCACTAATTTTAAGTCTCTGGAGATGACTAATTAGAAATTCTTCATTGATACGTTAAACAAGTCCTGTCATCTCCTACCTAGGAATATTCCATCATCCCTTAACTCCCGTACAATAAAAGGTGTGTGACTTGAAGTCACTTGACTTGCCAAGTAACTTGAACTTTGAACATCAATTTTCTCATCTGAGAAATGAAGATGATCCTATCTGCTTCACCTCCACCACGCTTCAGTATTAAAGGGGAATGAATCACAGATCTGAAAACAGAGGGAGAGAAACATGCCACCATGTGGCATTTACGGAATCACTATTTAATCCAGAGCACTGCCTAAAGCAAGTTGGCTGTCCTACCATTTGCTACGGAGACATTAGCAAGGCTTTTACTGCACAATGTCTGAAAGCCCAAGTGAATAGGGCAGCTGTGAGCAAAACCCAACACACATCTATTAGTGCGCTAATAAAAAGCCAAGAGGCCTGTTAAAACAATTCCTGGGAGTGTCTCCGTCCTGCTTTATGCTCCAAAGGAGCACAATACACATTGGAAGCAGGACAATGGGGTGGTTAGTAGCAACAGCTCCGAAAGCAGAATGCCTGGGTTTAAATCCCAACTCTGCCACCTATTAGTTGGGTGACCTTGGGTAAGTAACTGAGATTCCCTGCACATCATTTCCTCGTTGGTAAAATGGAGACAGTAATAGTGTAAAATGTGTCTGGGTGTGAGAGTGATATGCAACCACCCTCAAAGGGATGCGGTGTGGATTAAATAAGTAAATTTAAGTCCGGCATTTAGCTAAGTGCCTGGCACACAGTACGTGCTCAATCAATATTAGCCAATATTGTTTGCCTTGCTACTAAATCTTAGCCCAGATGGAATGGACATCAGTGATTCTCTTCATGAAAATGTGGGGGTGAAACTCAATCTCCACCATTTGAGTTCTAACAGAACTTGATTTGGTCAGAAGCTCTTCCGTCAGCATCTAATTTAGCTGAGAAATAAAACAGGAAGGCTCCAGCTAGATTTAATATTCTAGGACTGTGGCCCAACTGGTCAAATCTTGCAACCGAATCTCAGAACAGAAGGGAGTTTTATTGCTAAGCCCAGCAAAGCTTCCTTATTTTAAGCTGTCTATAGTTTTGCCACAGACAGTTCCCCCAATTCCCTGGGACAGTCTCTCTGGGCAGTGTGCTCACCCCTCCCTCTTCTCTGAGACACTCACACTCTGACCCATGTAGCCCGCCCTTGACAAGCCACTGACATTCTCTGCCAGGATGTGGGAATGTTTCTGCACGAGTGTTTGTCTACTCATTTCCCTCCCCATCCGTGGGAACACATGAAACAGAATGGAGCTTTTGGATGACTGACAGTGTTCTTAGAAGCTCTTACAACCAACTGGTCACCAATTGCATTCAACTGAAATGTTTCTAGAAGCTGACCTTTGCTCTCCAAGTCCACTGTCTTACTGACTCCTGCCTTGGTCTCAACACTTCCATTCTGCTCCTTTGCCGGCCTGCCCTTAACACACCTCCAAAGTTATTTCCCTTAAACCACATCAGGTCATTAACAATGATTCATGGCACCTAATCTCTACGACAAGGCATTCAAGGCCCTTCCCATTCTGGCTGAACCCACCTGCCCAGCCTCATCTCCTGCTGGCCCCTTTTCTGCAATACTCCCCCACTCCCCCCCATTATCTTATTTGATTTTGTCCCAACTATAGTTATTTAGCAGTGGCTTGTGCCAGGGGTTGTGCTTGCTGCTGGAGATAGAAAGATGAATAATAACTGTCCCCCTACCCTCAAGAACTTCACAGTTGCAGCTTCACTTGCTATTACTGGTACAGTACCAAACACATTACATAAACTTGTCATTTATTCTCACCACAGTTCAAAGAGGTAGGTATTCTTATGATTCCTTATTTTAAAGATGAAGAAACTGAGGTTCAGAGAGGTTAAGCAACTACCCACGCTCACACAGCTGGTCTGTGGAGCCAGAGCCCAAATACCTAACCACTGCTGATGATTCTTCCCATGGCCTCTCCTTTCCTTCTGCTGCCTGCTATCTTGGTTGGGCATCTCCTACTGTACTTGGCCTTGCTTCTGTGCTGAGACTCCTGGCATGTCAGTGAGTAGCTGGGCGTCTCCAATGGCAGCCAAGACTTCCCAAGAACAAGTGAGGAAGACAAGCTGTCTCTGGCCCTCTCCCCCTACCCCCACCTCTCTCTGGATTTGGCTCCTCACCCTTCACGTTGGGCTGAAGTTCCCTGCTGGGACATCTCCTACTGTACTTGGCCTTGCTTCTGTGCTGAGACTCCTGGCATGTCAGTGAGTAGCTGGGCGTCTCCAATGGCAGCCAAGACTTCCCAAGAACAAGTGAGGAAGACAAGCTGTCTCTGGCCCTCTCCCCCTACCCCCACCTCTCTCTGGATTTGGCTCCTCACCCTTCACGTTGGGCTGAAGTTCCCCGCTGGATACTTCAGGAGCCTGGGCTGATAACAGGTAAGCAGAAATAAAGACATTAAGGAATGACAAGAGGTGGTCATAGTTATTAGGTTAATAACAGCCCCTGCATATGTTCAGTACTTAGAGCCTGCAAAACGCTGACACCTCACTTTGTCCTCACAGAGTCCCATGAGGTAAGCAGGGCAAACATCACAGTCTTCATTTTACACGTAAGAAAATAAAAGCTTAAAGAGGTTCAGTGACTTGCCCAAGATCACAAGCTAAGTGGTGAAAGACTCCTAGTCCCTTACTCTTCTGACTGACAGGGTAGTGATCTTTCAACCTCCAACAAAGAAACTGCCCGAGATGAATTCCCCATTAGATACAACTAGCGATCCCCAATCCCTTTAACGCATCATCATGAAGTCTTTATAGTTACGTCATTGAATTTTATAAAACTACCAAATCAAATTATCTCTAACAATTTCAAAAGTAGACGCGTTACCCAGATATCTTAAGAGGAAAGCACTGTAATAATAAAAGCCAACTTGTACATAATATTTATTATATACCAGGCGCAGCTCCAAGTAATTTACATAACTCAATCCTCACAACCACCTACCATCCTCCTTCCACAGATGGGGAAACTGGGGCACAAAGAGGTTAAGTACAGGTCATACAGAGAGTATGTGAGAGCGGGGAAACAGCTGGGCATCTTTGGGGGTGACTGACCTCACCTGAGCAGATGGCCATGCCAACCACTGCAGGCCCCCCGAGCTCCATGTACACCCAGATACGGCCCTGACTAGAGTCTCCTAAGTTACCTGTCCCTCAGAGCCATGTTCCCTTCAAGTATATGAAGAGAACGACTGGGAAAAGGCTGTGAACTCAATGACAAAGAGTAAAGAGAAGGGAGCGAGGAAGAAAGGAGGTGACTGCCTGGCCCTCCTGCGTTTATCATCCTCTCAACATTCTACCTGCAAAGCCCAGTTGACAACAATGGTGACGGGTCTGTCTCTGAAGGATACGGGCCTCACACCCTGGCCTTAGCGCCCAGGACAGCCATATCACCTCCTGTTAGCGTGTTAAGTCTATCACTGAGTCTCAGCCAGATCCCCAGTGCCCTCTGGCACTGTGGCCTGCATTCTAAAGACGCAGTGATGTCCAGGAGACTGGGAGACCACCCTCCTGGCCTATGGATTGGTGGCAAGGGCTAACTTTCTCATTCCACCCCGTCCCTTGGCATTCAGTGCATTCTGCTCACACACGGGGCATGAGAAGTGATGCAGGTGGCTCCCCTCTCGCAAACACTGCAGTGTCGCTGGGTCGCAAGGGCAAAAGGATGCGGTAAGAAAGATTTCCACCCCCTGGTTCCCCGTGATCAAAGGGCTTCGGCAATCAAGGTACACAGTCCAGCCTCATTGAGGGAGAAAACAACCAGCATCACCACACACAGGTGAATTCAATCGTCTCGTGCAACACAGAGTTGCCCGACTTTCAACATCAGCACAATGACCGGGTAGGAACATAAAAAGGGGCTACGAGAACCCACAAACATTAATCTGTTCCAACTTCAGGTGGCTTGCAAGTCAGAAGGTATGCTGAAATCATGTGCCGGCCAACTCATCTTGGCAAATTAATAAAATGTTGGCTTCACCTATAACACAAAGGTGGCATTTACGACCTCAGTGTGGCACGTTTTGCATCCCTGGACTGGGCTGCAATTACATTCTGGTGATTACTGCTGTGTCTGAGAGGCTCAGGTTGTAAGTAAGCTCCGATGGAAATGAAGTACCCCTACTTGGAACAGTTTCAATTTTCACTGCTTGGATCGTTACCAACATCGTGATGCATCTGGGAAGCAGCTTGCTTTCTGTCAACAGAATCAGAACAACATTCTTCGGGGTTTGGCTCTTCCGTATCAGGGCGTCTGCTCAGGCTGCAGCTTCTCAACAAGTGAATTGGTTTAATAAACAATCAAATTCATTTGATTTCTTTGCCTGAAGTGAGGGTTGATCACCCAGCAAGAATGATCTCCATGACATGCATTCCAATGGATATGCAATTCCATTCACCGCTTCATTCCTGCGCCGATGGACAAAGCTCGGAAGCTCAGAGCTGGAAGGGGATTCTACCTGCCAAAGCCCAGGGTTCAGAGAGACGTATAAAGTAAAAGAGCCCAAAGACTCAGACATGGGCCCCAGTCGCCCCTCTGCTGAGAGTTATGTGACTTTGAACAAGTCCCTCAGTTAAAATAAATCAGAGAGGAAGGAAAAGGGAGAGAGAAATGGAAACATCGATGATGAGAGAAAATCACTGATTGGCTGCCTCCTGCACGCCCCACACTGGGGATCGAGCCTGCAACCCAGGCATGTGCCCCGACCGGGAATCAAACTGTGACCTCCTGGTTCATAGGTCGACACTCAACCACTGAGCCACACTGGCTGGGCCCCCACAGTCTCTCTTTAGCAATAAAATAAAACCTTCCCTGACTACCACCTACCTCACAAGGTTGCTGTGATGAGCAAGTGAGGTGACAGACCTAGAAGAGCCCCACAAATTGTAAGACATTACTTAAACATCGGGTATTGGAGGTTATTATATTTCCTTTACAGAATATCATGGAGGGAGCTACGTGACTGGAAAATTAGCCTTTGGAATTTCCTCCGTCCACTTCCCTCCCAGTCAGCAGAGTGGATGGGGCTCCTGGCCAGGCTTCACTGGAGCCACTGGAGTTTGACGGCGGACTGGCCGAGGCTCTGCAGCTTGCCCATCATGGCAGCCTCTGAGGATAAGCCACTCTGGCCAAAGGAAGAAGGAATATTTTGAGGGTCTAAGGTGCCCCAAAGAGCCCTGTCTTATGAGCCAAGAGACCTAATTCTATCAGTTCTGCTATGTACTAACTGTGCGATCTTGAAGGAGTCACATCTTTGTAAAAAGAGGGTGTCAGAGATGAGGTCTACCCAGATTTCTGTGCCTCAGTTTCCTCCTCTGTAAAACAAGGGCCCTTCTGCTAGGATTGCTGTGAGGATTAGCTGCTCTACGTATAGCACTTGGCGAAGAGTGAGCGGGAGATAAGCATTAGCTATCATGTCCTGATTATAAAATTAAAGGGTGTGCAATAAAGTAACTCTACTTACCAACGCTTAAAAATGGTCACAATGGTAAATTTAGTTATATACATTTTCCCATAATTTTTTAAACATTAAAACACATAAATTAATGAATAAAGGGTCTTCTTCAAAAGCAGGGCTTGTTAGGATGTTTCTGAAGGTACTTCAATGTCTCCAAAGCCAAGAGAGGGAAGACAGGCGGAGCCGCCCTGCAGGCCGGGCTCCTGCTCCCCTCCTCCCCGCTGCCACCACGTACCTTTGCTCTCTGAGGCAGGTTCATCACGGCGTCTGGCTTGAAGTCGTTCTTGTTCTTCCGGCAGAGCACGGCAGTGATGATGATGATGATGACCGTGACCACGGCGATGGGCGCCAGCACCGCGGCGATGATCCACAGGTTGTTGGGTGGGTTCTTCACCACGGCTGCGGGGAAGAGCCACAGGAAGCTCATGACAAGGAGCAATGGGAAGGGGAAGGCCACCGGAGAGAAATCTCCCTCCACCCCCCAGTCCCAAGGCTTGGGATGGTTAAGAGGATTTGGGATCAGAAAGACTCTTGCCTTGGGCAAGTGACTCAAGATCTCTGAGTCTCAGTTTCCTCATCTGTAAAATGGGGCTATCACATTGAGAGGCGTCAGTGAGACGAGACACGTGGTGCTTTGGTAGCTGCTCAATAAAATGCTAGCCTTCACTATGACTAGGAGGAGGAGGAAGATGGAGACATGTCAATTTTCCTCATTGGTGATGTCCATGAATCAAAAGAGAAGAGAGAATAAATCTGCTAAGCATTAGAGTAGTGCTGGAATCAGAAGGCAAAGGCCACAGAGAGAGGACTCTAAATATTGTTGTGAACTCACCCTCTGAGTGAGCAATGATTAAAGTGTAACCAGTGGAAACCTCCCTTCCACCTTCCCAAATGGCTGGCTGGGGAAACTTGGAAATGCTTCCGTCTAGTCAAAAGGATCCGGCTGGCCCGGCTGGTGTGGCTTAGTGGTTGAGCGTCAACTATGAACCAGGAGGTTAGGGTTCAATTCCTGGTCAGGGCACATGCCCGGGTTGTGGGCTCGATCCCAGTAGGGTGCACGCAGAGGCAGCCGATCAATGATTCTCTCTCATCACTGAAGTTTCTATCTCTCTCTCCTTCTCCCTTCTTCTCTCTGAAATCAATATATACACACACACACACACACACACACACACACACACACATACATACTAGAGGCCTGTTGCACGAAAAGATTTGTGCAATAGGCTTTCCCTTCCCCTGGCTGCTGGCACCGGTTTTCCTCCGGCACCTGGGACCCAGGCGACATAAGGAAGGCCAAGAGACATATGAAAACACTAGAGGCCCGGTGCACAAAATTTTGTGCACTCGGGGGGAGGGAGGTCCCTCAGCCTGGCCTGCGCCCATTTGCAGTCCAGAACCCCTTGGGGGATGTCCACCTGTCGATTTAGGCCCACTCTCCGGGGGATCAGGCCTAATCTTGCAGTCAGACATCCTTCTGGCAGCCAGGGAGCCCTCAGGGGATGTCCAACTAAAGGCTTAGGCCCCCAAGGGAGTTGTGATGAGGAAGCTGGGGTGATACAGGAGCCACACTGTCCCGCCCTGCTGCTCTGGGTCGGGTCACACCCGAGACACTCGGACAGGCCGGCCAATTGCTGCTGCCCCGCCCGGCCACCCCAGGTCATATCGCACACAGGACGCCCGCCACCCCGGGTCGCAGATAGCAGGCCCAGATGGCGGCAGGGCAGGCAGGATGGCACTGTCCCGCCCCCACCGCCCCGAGTGGCAAATAGCAGGCCTGGATGGCGGCAGGGCAGGCGGGATGGCACTGTCACACCCTGCCTGCAGTATGCAAATTAGCCGCCATCTTTGTTGGTGGTTAATTTGCATATCACGCTGATTAGCCAATGGGAGGCATAGCGATGGTATAGTCAATTACCATGTTTGTCTATTATTAGATAGGAGGATATTAAAGTTGAATGACAATCTAAATGAATTACCTTTACCCCTGTTGCAATTTGGCTTCCCATGCAGATTTTCATACAGGATAGAGTAATGGGCAGTTAAAAGGAGAAATACCCCCTCCTTGATAGTTCTAATCCATATTTTAAATAGACATACTGCCAATCTGGTTTATACATCAATTTCTTGGCAAGTCTGGTTAGCATGAGTTGACCCTCCTGATCCTGCTGAACTAGACTGGCAGAGCTGAGGACCAGACTCTGGAATATAAAGACCCGCCGGTAAGTGCCCCATGGTGAGGACCTGCCCGGGGAGCCAGCCCGCCTGTCTCTCTGACTGCAACCACCCCCTGACTTCAACTGGTGTCGTGACAGCCAAGATCTGCCTCTCACCAGGCAGCACTTAGGTCTGAAGTGCTGTTAGTGCAAAAGAACTTCTTTTCCCCAGTTTCTGTCAATCGGTGATTAATCACATTATTAACTTCTGAAAACAGCTCATTAGATAATGTGCTTCTGTTGACATTAAACATTTAATTGCTGCTGCTTTTAGTAATTTGGTATTTATAGTTTTATGCCTTCAACGTTTTTTAAAGCTTAGACCTACTGTGAAAAATACCAATATGCCTCTTTTGGGGCTGTGCTATTCTATCCCGATAAAGGAAAATGTAGAGTGCAGTAGAACATGATACGCTAAACATACATCTAATTTTTTTCATTAGCAGGAATGAAATATTGACATGTGTTCTGCTCTTACTCAGCTTTATGGTTTTGGTGGATACGTTCCTTCTCAGAGCAGTCTGTAGAATCCTTTCACCTCTATTTAAATGAGGAGAGAATTGATTTATCTTATGTACATTAATAAATTGATTTAACAGTCAAAGAGACAGTAAAGTGAGGTCAACTGAAGTCATCCAAACACAATATATTCATTGGCAAGATGATCTAGAACTACAAAGTCATGTACAGAGGTGAAAAGAAACAAATGGTTATTTAACTTCCAAGAACTGCAGTAGAGAAGGGCAGGAAAAGGAGACAATGTTCTGAGCCTCTCCTGTGCGGTAGGCACTGTGATAGGACCTTTGCCTGGGGCTCTTCTTATCCCCAACTTGCAGGTGAGCAAACTGAGTCCCAAAGGGTGAGGTGCTTTTATGAAAAATCATTTCCATGAAATACACAGTTGAAGTCAGTTCTGAGTTCACACACACACACACACACACGTATTTGTCAGAAAGAATGAGGTCAAAGGATCCACATAATCTAAACTAAAAATAAATTATTCTTACATGGAACAAATGTTGAAAGGGGAAGAAATCTATTCAAAAACGTTTCCTGCTCATTTTTTTGTGGCTGTGAAAGCTCGTGACTGGTGTGAGTGGGTGGGGAGGAGGGCCGAGCCCAGGGCCCAGCAGCTGTGAGCGCTCCGCCCACATTGCTCTCCTGCCCAAACCACCCCACGGCTGTCATTCCACTCGGGGTGTGGCCCATGAGGCTCATGGGGGCCTCTGGCCTCACTGCTGCTTCCCTCAGTGACTCCTGGCTGGTCTCACACCCTCCCCTCTGCCTGGAACCTTGACCCCAGATATCCTCAGGTGGTCACTCCAAAGTTACTACTTCAGTGATCCTCTTCGTGACACCCTCCCCCCAACAATTTAAAATCACAACCATTATCTCCTGGACATCCCCTAGCCTTTCCCTGCTTAATTTTTCTCCATGGCACTTATTAGCATCTAGCATATTATGTGTTTTGTTTACTTGATCTGCCCACTCAGGAATGTGAGCTCCACGTGGTTGGATTTTGTCTGTGTCATTCATTGCTGCATCTCCAGTGCCTAGGACAGTTCCAGGCACATAACAGGCGCCTAAAAAATGAATTTGTTGAAAAATGAATGATCATGAGTCCCTTGCTTTCTGTAAATGACGTTTTTGGGATAAATGCCTGATGGTCCTGTAAGATAAACCCGTTCCTGCTCTGGTCTGGGTCTGTGTGGGGAGAATCTTTTCTACTCCATCAGCTAGATAACCACTATGAAGGCCTCTCACTCCAGATCCTGCACAGGGAGCAGATGGAAACCTTCATAGGAAACGCAGCCGCTTCTTTAGAATTCACTGCTGCCTCATTACCTAGAGGTGATGGGGGTCGAGTGTCACTGCACGCTCCACTGAAGGGCACTGCACACTGACCCAGAACTGGCCATTTATTTTATTTTATTATTTGTTAATTCTCACCGGAGGGTATTTTTCCATTGATTTTTAGAGAGAGCAGAAGAGATAAGGGAGAGGGGAAAGGAGTGAGAGAGAGTAACATTGATCTGAGAGAGACACATCGATTGGTTGCCACCTGCACGGGCCCAGACTGGGACCTGGGACAGAACCTGCAAACCAGGTACATGCCCATTAACCGGGAATCAGGCCCATGACCCTTTGTTGGGCGGGCCAATGCTCCAACCACAATGGTGTGGTGACTGGGGAGTGGTGATAGTGGTGTGGGGAGGGGGCAGGTATACCAGGGCATAGAGGGGATAAATGGTGATGGCAAAAAATTAAATAAAAAAAAAGAAGACACTGGAACAGAATGTTAACACCCCCCTCAGAGGGACAAGGTGTTCATTCAACACTGTGACTATTCAAAGTGCTGACCTCAGATTCACATTGCAGGCTGGTTTCAAAACCATTAGGAGAAAATTGGATTTAAAACATCTCTGTTCCTCTCTTCTTCACTGGCCTCAGCTTCTTCCTCATCCAATCCTGGGCATGGAGGCATTTCCCAGGGTCTGTCCTCTAGCTATCTCTCTCCCCATGGACTCGGATTGTCTCTGGGATTTTAACTCTATCCTGTATCTGGGACAGTCTCAAAATCTAGTGTTAATTTTAACCTCTCTCCTGAGATCCAGGCTTGAATTCCAACTTTCTTAACTTCAGCAGTCAATATCCCATCAATACCCCCTCAATATTTTATCAGCACCTCCTAGATATCCTCAAAGCACCCCTTAATATCTCATTACTTTAAACTCAACGTGGCCCAGACAGAATAAATTACTTCACCCTTTTAAAAATGCCTTTCCTCTCCAATTCCCTTTCTACTTTCATTACTAGCACCCTATTCCATGAATTACTATATGGGTTCTTAACCTTCAAATCACCTTTCCGTCTTCATTCCCTCTCTCCTTTAGTCCTTCTACCTTGTGGATAAATGAGACATTCACCCACCACTGAGTAAATGCTTAGTAGGTGCCCCAGGAATGTACTAAGCCCTTTCCATGCAATAATTCTCTCCTTTAGTCCTCTGAGTATTTCTACTAGGTCTGATTTTTATATTACCACTTTACAGATGAGGAAAATGAAGGTCAGGGAAGGTCATTCATTGGTCTCTGAGCTCCATAGCTACAAAGTGGAAGAGCAGGGGGTGGGGTGAATCCAGGTCTGTCTTAGTGCAAAGTCTCTGCTCTCAACTGCTCTGCGCTGGTTTCTTCCAACTGTGTGCCTCCCTCGGGGCCTGGCACAGGCATTTAGCAAAGGTTGGTCTTTTGCCTTCACAAGAACAAAGCCAGACAGATGTTGGGGCTGGATGTCCAAAGATAAATGAGATGTGGCAACTGCTTTTAAAGGGCTCAAGAGGGAGAGAGCGGCAACAACTCGTTTGCTCAATATGATGAGGGCAATGGAAGCCCCTGGAACGAAGAAGGACTGGGGGAAGTGGGCTCTGCTTCAGGGGTCAAGGAAGGCTTCAGAGGAACAGGGAAAGTGAGGGATGAATCCTCCTGTGTGGCTGAAGCATTAGGCAGGAAGGAGAGAAAAGTAGGCGGTACAGCTGGAAAAGCAGCCCGGAGACCAGGTTGGGAAGTGAGCTGAACATTGGCGGAGTGCCTGCTGTGAAGGGCTTGGGAGACCCCTGTTACAGGGTCTGGATTTCATTCTGTGAACAGCGAAGACCCATCCGATATACACCTTTTAATGGAGTAGATGTAAGATCAGAATCTGTGTTTCCCAAAGTATAGATAGTGATTCTAATTGCGGTATGGACGGTGCATTAATGACAAAGTGACTGAGGCTGAGTTATTTGGGAAGCACCTGCGAAGTCCGAGAGGACATAACTATGAAACAGAGAAAAGGAGCGAAGACTGTGAATCATGGTAGAAGGGAACTGAGAGGACCACGTGGACTCGGAGACAAAGAAGCAAGGCTGAGGGACAGCAGCTTTGGAGCCAGGCTAACAGGGTCTGGAGTCTGGCTCTTGGAGTCGTAGCCACACCTCTGGGCAGTCCCCTAGATGGCCCCTGGACTCTCACTTCCAAAAGGCTCCATGCATCTTCTCTGATACGATCTCTCTCCCACCTGTGCTCTCATACCTTCCACTGTTCCCCTTCAACCGCCATCAGCCAAGTCCCCTCAGCCTCAACCACTCCCCCTGACAGTCCATTCACCTCTTGCTGTACATAAAACCAGCTCTCACTTTTCTGCCCCTTCCCCAGGCCTTCAACAGAAGTGAAGAGGCCACAGCACTGACAGGTCAGAGTAGAGGATGGACTAGGACAGGAGAAGTGATGCAGAAGAGACAGCGAGCCAGATAAAAATCTCCAGTAAATGAATCGTATTATGTACAGTCTCCTTCCCCTCCCACCAAGGCCAGACTCTGAAGCAATACATATCTCCAAGCCCATCAACTCCTCCTCGGGTTTCTGCACTCCGGGCTATTTGAACTCCTTGCTTTTCAAGCACACCTGGTGCTTTTCACTTCCATTCTTTCTCTCATGCTGCTCCCTCTTTCTGGAAAATACACCCTTCCCCTCTCTCTGCTGAAATCTTAGCGTGTGCTACAGCTAAGAACACGTTTGCAGTCAGACAGGTTCGTATCTTGGCGACCTCGGTACTAGTTCTGCAGTACTGACCAAGTTAGTTAATTTTCCGAGCCTCGGTTTCCTCATCTGTAATTTGCAGCTGAATAAAGTTGCCCCAATGAGAGGAAAAAGTGAGAAAGTCTATATAAAGCAATGAAAATAGCAGCTGCACCTTAGACGGTTTGGCTCAGTGGATAGAGCATAGGCCTCTGGACTAAAGGGCCCCACGGTACTAGTTCTGCAGTACTGACCAAGTTAGTTAATTTTCCGAGCCTCGGTTTCCTCATCTGTAATTTGCAGCTGAATAAAGTTGCCCCAATGAGAGGAAAAAGTGAGAAAGTCTATATAAAGCAATGAAAATAGCAGCTGCACCTTAGACGGTTTGGCTCAGTGGATAGAGCGTAGGCCTGTGGACTAAAGGGCCCCGGGTTGGATTCAGGTCAAGGGCACACGCCTGGGTTGCGGGCTCAATCCCTAGTAGGGGGCCTGCAGGGAGCAGCTGAGCAATGATTTTCTCTCATCCTTGATGTTTCTATCTCTCTCTCCCTCTCCCTTCCTCTCTGAAATCAATAAAAATATATTTAAAAAGAAAATAGCAGCTGCCACAGGGGAAGGTATTCAAAGAGGCAGCTATTATTTTTAATTTCCCTTCTCTGTTCACTCTTTTCAGATGCCCCTTCAGAGCGAACCTCCCTGGGTTGACGCCAGCATCACACTGCCCCCTTGTAGCACTTCCCTGCAGTCCACGCCTTTGTATCCTGCATTAGCTCCCTCTCTGCTCCTTAAAGGCAGGGCCCAGCTCTTGGCCATTTCTGTATGTCTTCCAGCACCAAGGCAGTTCACGTAGGACTCTACAGATACTTAGTGAACCAAATTATCTTCAATTCCCCAGCGGACAACTATGATCTCAGCTACGGTGATTTCTCTAGCTATTCACTGAGGGGGAAGAGCGGGTAGAATCTGGGTGTAGCAATATCATTACTATTGTTCTAATATTGAAAACATATCCCTTACCCAAAACCTATTGCTTCAAACACAGCTGATTGATTTAAAAAGCTTCTAGTACAGAAATGTTTCTCTCTGGGTCCATTAACAGGAGCTTAGGGAATCACTTTCATTTGCAGGAAACATTTCATGGCGTTAAAAATAATGAATGGAAAGACTATCCCCTTACGGTCAGCTTGCAGGAGGACAACGTGATGCAAGGTCAAGGCCATCCTTTGGGAGTCAATGGTGCTCAGGATCTTGGCAGCCGCAGTCCCCAGCAAAGGCTTCCCGTTGTACAGGGTGTAGTAAGTCAGCTCCGCTGGGTCCTTGGGTCCCGGCACCCGCTGCATCTTCACCATCTTTCAGGAAAAAAGAGGCCATGTTTATAGGGCATCTTGCACAGACCCTGCAATCCCTCGGGCAATCGGTAGGCTCTCTCCTGGCTGCTGAAGCCTTCCGTGGCCAAGTGGACCCAGTGTACATTTCAGACATCAACCTTAATGTACCTCCCTATCACCAAACCCGTAAGAAGCCCTGCTGTCGCTGGCGGGGGAGACAGGGAGGAGGAAATATGAACATCTGGGCAGCACAGTTTGAGGCTGCAGAAGAAAACGCTGAAATGGAGATGTCTTCCAGCCTCCAGAGAACGCTGGCCTCATTTAAAAATAGGCCTGCACATTAATTCAGGGCACGTCAGGTTATTCTCAAGCAAGATTTCTAATTCCTGCAAAATTATACTATGGTTGTACAGTTTTGGTAATATTATTATATTTAAAATCCTTCTTTCTTGAAATATTAATTTTTATTGCATGTAATATAATTATATTTAAAATCGTTTTTCTTGAAATACTAAGGTTTATTGCAAGTAACATTATTATATTTAAAAGTTTTTCTTGAAACATTAATGTTTATTGCATTTAACATTATTACACTTAAAATCATTTTTCTTGAAAAAATAAAAGAGTTGGGGGGAAAAAAAGACAAAAAACAAAAAAACAAATTCCTGCAATTGCTAGAGAGGGGTGGGGAATGAACTTATATGTCTGCAATTCAAAAGTCCGATGATAAAAGCAGTACCTGGAGACTCAAAGTTCTTTTTCTAAAATAACCTTTGTTGCTTTTTCCCACGATACAAGTTACACATATTCCCTACAGAAAATCTGAAAATTCAGAAAAGCATCAAGAAATAAAACAAAATAAAAACAATCTGTACTCCCTCCACCATAAGCTAATGACTATTTTCATTTTGGAGTATTTGCTTCTATTCTTTGTTTTCTCCCACACAAACCTCTTATTTATTATTTTACAAAATTATTTATAGCACTCTCTCTATAGTATAACATACTGCAATTTTTACTTGTATCTTTAAATGACCTTAAATATAACAAAAGCATAAATGTCAATTCCTACATTCTAACTCAGACCTCATACATTTATTTAGCAAATCCTTTATTGTTAAACACTTAAATTGTTACTCATTTTTCAGCACTGTAATTAACAACTGGAAATCACTGCAAATACCTAAAGCATACATTTTAATACTGACATAATGTTCTACTGTATGCATGCCTCATACACGTTAACTAAACTCCATTTTGAACACTTAGGTTGCTACCAACTTTTCACTATTATAATTAACAACTAATAGACATTATGGTACAGTATAGTGTCTTTCCAAAGTATATGTTACAGATTATGAGTTTTACAGGATATTGAAAGATATTACAAAAAAATGTTTACAACAGCATTGTTAAGAGCAAAAACACTAAAAAGTCAAAATTCACTAATAGAATGGGTAGTCTACTATTCTACTATTCTAGTATGGTATAGTCACATAATGAAATGTTATAGGGTAGTATAAATGAACTCTGGCTATTTGCATCAATTTGGCTGAATACAAAAGTCTGACATTGAGCAAAAACAAAACAAAACACATACACACACACCCAAAACAAAAAACAAATCACAGAATATAAAATTTAAAAACAGGCAAAACCAAATGACGTACTGTCTAGGGATACACGTGATTGGTAAAATGTATACAGAAAATACAGGCACATTCAATTCTGATAGAAGAAAGGAAATGTGTACAGTAAAAGAAGACACATAAAAAGCTCCTCTGGTAAGTTAAGAATAATGTTCTCATCCTTTGAGTCGTGGTTCTTTTTATTAGTGGTCTTTAAACTCTACATGTTTTTATACCCCTTGGTATATATGCTATTTATAACAATTAAAAATAGATATTACTGCCGAAACCGGTTTGGCTCAGTGGATAGAGCGTCAGCCTGCGGACTGAAAGGTCCCAGGTTCAATTCCGGTCAGGGGCATGTACCTGGGTTGCGAGTACATCCCCAGTGGGAGATGTGCAGGAGGCAGCTGATCGATGTTTCTCTCTCATTGATGTTTCTGACTCTTTATAGCTCTCCCTTCCTCTCTGCAAAAAATCAATAAAATATATTTTAAAAAAATAGATATTACAACAACCCAATTAAAATGGGTTTAAAAAACTCTGACCGGACAGTTCACAAAGCAAGGTAGACAATGAGCATATAAAAAAATGCTCAGTAGAGAAATTCAATTTAAGCCCTGAGGCACCACTATCACCCCCCAGAATGGCTAAAAGGAGAAGTGCTGATGGGAATGTGGAGTGACTGGAACTCCACATCTGGCTGGTGGGAGTATAAAACGGTACACTTCGGGAAAGGATGGGGCAGTTTCTTACAGAATGAACATCCACCAACCCACGAACCAGCAATTCAACTCCTATTATATACCTAAGAGAAATGAAAGCACATGGCCAGAGAAAGACCTGTAGAAGAATGAACATGGTAGCTTTGTTTATAAAAGCTAAAAATTGGAAAAAGCCCTGGTATCCATCAACAAAAGAATGAGTAAACTGTAGTATATTCATACAATAACAAAAATAAACTTCCAAATAAGCAACAATATGGATGAATCTCATAAATACTACGCTGAGTCCTGGCCAGTGACTCAGTTGGTTGGAGTGCCATCCTGTACACCAAAAGGTTATGGGTTTAATTCCGGGTCAGGGCACATCCCTACATTGTAGGTTTGGTCCCTGGTCAGGGCATGTATGGGAAGCAACCGATCGATGTTTCTCTTTCTCTCTCCCTCCCTCCCTTCTTCTCTCTCTAAAAGTCAGTAAAAAAATTTCCTTGAATGAGGATTAAAAACAACAACAAAAACACTGCACTGAGTCAAAAAAGCTTTATACAAAAGAGAACATATTGTAGGGTTCCATTTTTATAAAATTCTATAATAGTGTGGAAATGTAGATATTACTAAAAACAAGGGTCTTGCCCTAACTGGTTTGGCTCAGTGGATAGAGCGTCGGCCTGCAGACTCAAGGGTCCCAGGTTCAATTCCGGTCAAGGGCATGTACCTTGGTTGCGGGCACATACCCAGTAGGGAGTGTGCAGGAGGCAGCTGCTCCGATGTTTCTTTCTCATTCATGTTTCTAACTCTCTATCCCTCTCCCTTCCTCTCTGTAAAAAAATCAATAAAAATATATTTTAAAAAACCAAACAAGGGTCTTGTTGGCATTTAAATGTAGAAACCACATAATATGTGGAAAGGCGATTTCTTTGCTACTGGTCTTTTAGAGTGTCTGGTTTGCCAATATGCCTTAGGACTCATCAAGAAGGGGCTACAGAACGTAGCCTTACCCACACTCACGGGGCCAGAGTGCCTTTGCCAAGGCACCTTACGGGACTGTTTCCTGGACACCGTCTGAAAAGCACTGCTCTCCCCCTTTGGTCTCCGTGTTTACCTCTCTCTTCAAAATGAGTCTCTAGGAGAAAGTCCGTGACCATCTAAAAGGTTCTTGTCTAAATTGCTCACTCGCCCTCCGGAAAGGTCAGACCCACTGACACTTAGAAAGTACCCATTTCCTTGCATCCTCCGTAACACTGGGTAGTACCACTCACTGATCTTTGGTAGGTGAAAATGTAATCTTGTGGTAGTTAAAACTTGCATTACTTTCATGACAAATGGAGTCAAACATGTGAAAATGTTTCTTGGTCCTGGCCGGTGTGGCTCAGTGGATAGAGTGCCAGCCTGTGCATGGAAGGGTCGCGGGTTCAATTCCCAATCAAAGGGCACATCCCGGGGTTGCAGGTTCGAATCTGTCAGGGTGTCTGCAGGAGGCAACCAATCCATGTGTCTCTCTCACATCGATGTTTCTGTCCCCTCCTCCCCCCTCCTTCTCTTCCCTTCCACTCTCTGGAAAAAAAATATCTTCAGGTTGAGGATTAACAAGAAATAAAAAATAAAAAAATGTTTATTAGTGAATTTCTTCTTTGGATTCACTTTTTCAAATATACCTGCTAGAGAAATATCTTTAAATTCTAGACCTCTACATCTCCATATTCATGAAAGTGGCTCATCTTTTAAAATAAGCAGCTCCCCAAAGGAAGGTCTCTACATGTGGAATGAATGTTACTTGCGAAACGTGGGCACGTTATTCCTGTCCCTCAGGGGAGAGGTGGGGCGAGTGTCCGTACAACCAGTTAGAAGGTGAATGAGCTTTCAAATATCTAATAACTTCACTCCATTTCAATTTATTAGCAAATCCTTCTTAGCAAGATTTCTCCAAGGGTAATGTTAGAAGGTGATCTACAGCCCCTGCAAATCAGGGATTTGCAGAAATCAATCCCTACTTGCTTCGCTCAGACCTTTCTGGCGACTAGAGGGGCCGAGCACACTGGGTACTCAGAAGAGAGAGACGCACATCTCACTGGGGGCCCCTTTTAACGCAGAGAATGTTGTTAGATTGTTAGCTTTGCTAATCACACCAAGATTGTAGGTGTGATTAGTAAATAATTTGCCTCCCGCTTCAGCGGAGGCAAATCCCTTGTCACTGTCCTCTGAGCGACTTCCTTTCTGCTGTTTGGAGAAGTGTGAATTACAGGGCTTACACGGAACCCACAGAGGGGAAATCACCAGCCAGGCACGGCAAAATTAACCGGCGAAATTAACTGTCTCCCTTTACCTCAGGACCAGGCTGTCACAGGCCACAGAGACCTTTAGAAACAAAGCCACATCCAACAGGACAAGGGACCAAAGTCACCCACTGTGAACGAGAGGCCTGGAGTCGCCCTCGGGGGCACAGCTGACTCCACAGGAGAGGGGCTCTTTGTACTTACAAGACTGCCTGGGGCATGATCTGCAGACAGATTGTGGTCATGCCTGTAACTTCCTTTCAAACGCTTCCTCGCTGCTTCTTCATAGACAGTGTGATGCCATGCATGTATGTTTGGGTTTACTTACACCTGCCGAGTGGTGAATTGACAATCAGGAGTTCGCACTCCAGGGCAGTGGGCTAGATTCCAACTGGGAATTCCACTGGGAGGCAGCTACCGGGAGTGCCCTTCTGTAATGTGTTATCCTGCTTAATGGAGTTTTGCTACTTAGCATAACAAACATTAGAAATGGGTTCTCCTTTGGTGAAATTAGGGCTATGCAAGACGTGTGGATTGGCTAGAATACGCTAGAGACAGTCTGACTCTTGCTTGAACCCGGTAAAGAATCTAGAGCAGTGGTTCTCAACCTTCTGGCCCTTTAAATACAGTTCCTCATGTTGTGACCCAACCATAAAATTATTTTCGTTGCTACTTCATAATTGTAATGTTGCTACTGTTATGAATCGTAATGTAAATATCTGATATGCAGGATGGTCTTAGGCGACCCCTGTGAAAGGGTCGTTCGACTGCCAAAGGGGTTGCGACCCACAGGTTGAGAACCGCTGATCTAGAGGCTTACAGTCCCCACTTTGGGGATGGCTACCGTCTGCCCTTAGGGTCCTGAGGAGCAGACTCAGAAGAGTTGAGTGTTTATAGTTTATTTGAGGAACTGGCAGAAGGTGAGCAGGTGATGGCAGGGAGGGGGGGGAGGGGGGCGAGGGGAAGGAGTTAAAGAGGGTGTGTTATTAAGCCAGTTACCACAGTGGGTAATGAAAGCTTAATTCTGTGGGAAAGCTCTGGAAGTGATGGAAAGAATACATTTCCGAATTCTCCTAGCTAAGAGACCAGGGAGCTGGGGTATTTATACCCCAACTCCACTGGTTAATTAATCCCCAGGCACTTCCGGCCACCATGGTGTGGGCTAGGTGGGTTCCTGCATCTCAAGAGCAATCCTTCCGTAAAGGTTCAGAGGTGGCTGCTGGCACTGAGAGAAACGGAAAGGGGATCTGGGCAGAGCACCAACAGCATCTGCTACGGCTCCTTAGCCTAAATCCCTGTGTGGCCACATGGCTGTTATAAGCCTGCAAGGCTCTACTTGTCCAAACTGACTAAATAAGGAAAACAGAACCCGGCACCTGCAATGCTGATGGGTGCATCTGCCATTCACAGCGGTGGTGGTGAGAGGGCCTGGGAGTCCCGAGCGCTGGGACTTCACCCAGTCCACGGAACAGGTTGCTGAGTAGCCTGTGCCTGCTTCCTTACAACTGTCTGTTGAATAAACACCTGCATGCGTGCAGCATTTGTTCCGAAACCTCCTTTCCTTATCATCCAGTAGTGAGAGTAGCTAACTCTCACCCGTTATTTTGATGTTATGACCCCTGACCCGCACCCTGAGAGCAGCGCTGATTAAATGGCTCGGTCCGTCTGCAGTGTCCCCGCTCCTCTGCACGCAGCATGATGACTTAGTCTCAGGCAGCACACACCCCCTCCCCCAGGTACGAGAAGACCCCAGAGGCTTCGCGCGCACCCACCTGCACGGTGTAGCTTCCCAGGGTGGTGGCCCGTTTAAACCGCCGGCCTTGCTGCTGGGACATCATGAACAGCTGGGCCAGGCGCTGCTCCATGACCCGGGCGAAGCTCTGGTTGTGCAGACCCACCAGCGAATTGTCCACGCCCTGCAGCACTGCGGGTGCAGAAGGCAGAGGGCTGCTCAGCGGACAGGCTCCCTGCTGACTCAGAACCACAACCCCCTCCACCCCTGCCCCAGCCACAGGGCTCCATGGGCCCTACCTCATGTGAGGGCTTGGTCACCCTGACCTCGCTTTGCCCTCACAACAGCCCAGGAGGTAGGAATCGCTATCCACATGTGATTATAGATGCTGGAAGGTTAAGTGACTTGTCAAGGTCACAGCTAGTAACTAGGAAAGTGGGGGTTCAAACCCAGACAAAGCCTGGACTCTCTCCTCCATGGGCTGAGACACGTCTAACGCTGCTGTGGTAAATCCAAACCTTATTGAAGATTACGTGTTGTTAGAGTCCATACGGGAACACAGCCTAGATACAGGTCTGGCTAACTGGATTTTCCACTGGTCCCCACTCAGAAACTCGGGCTCCGGGCTACCCTTATTTTATTTTTCCTCCTCAATAGCTTTGCTGAGGAATCTAAGCTCCATCCTGCACATCGGCCCCTTACAACCTGGCAAACCACCCTGTTCTATGTCCTCATCTCTCCCTCCTGTGTGGTCACTTTGAGAGCCACCCCAAAGCTGCCCCAGGCCCCTTCGGTACCCTTCCATCTGAGAGCAGGACAGTGGGACAGAAAGAGCAAGAGCTCTTGCCAGTGTGAAACTTTCAGCAAGCAACTGGCCCTGCCTGCGTCCAAGTCCTCCTCTGTAGAAAGGGCGTAAGTCCATATCACAGCAAATATATTCCAAAAGAGACCTAGGGGTGAAATGAGACCAGGTGTATAGGGAGCTTAGCACAGTGCCCAGCACATGGAAGGCACACGAAGCTCCTCTTGCCATTGTCCTCCATGGCGGAGCTTCATCTACTCCAGGGCATCTGCAATCAATAGGCAAGGTGTCGGTGATGGAATTCCAGGCAGTGGCTGGTGCATGGGGAAGGATTTTAATGAACACCAGGACTAGGACTGCCGTGGCCACTTACTATGGGAGTGACTGATGGTCTTTTGCTGTCAACCCCCCAAATCTAGTCTTTCCTCCAAGTTCCTTGGGAAGCACACTTCATCCCAAACACACAAACACTGCCTTCAAACACAGCCATCCTGGAAATTAAAAAATGCTAAAAACAATCCTTATCTTAAAGAAACCAAAACTTACGTGGGCTGGGGAGTTTGATCTACCACAATCCAGTTAAGGACCATTAATGGCAGCCATCTACTGGGATATGGACACAGCTTGGGTATAAAGAATGTGCCGTTATGACCGCATTCTGCTCAGGGCCAGAACAAGCAATGGACACTGAGATACAGAGAATTATTTTTAACTGATTGAGAGGGAAGTAAAGCCCACAGCTGAGTCTCAGAAATTACTTCTTTGAGGCCATAAATACCAAATAATCCCCATGGAGGGCATAAAGCAGCTCTCTTTCTAGGGCCCTTGTAAGGGACTCCCAGCTCAGCTGTCAGCGGAATTCTTGCCAACAAAGAGAAAAGGCTCAGGTGCTGTTCCCACGGGGCAGGCCCCACAGAAGCCCCCGGAATCCCCCTGACACAGCCTACCCCTGGGCCCCAGACAGGAGAGCCCCTGCTCTTGCTGATTCAGAGCTGCCTCTCTAGTAAAATTTCATAATCAACCACTGAAGGATTACTTCTGAGTTGGCCTCTCCTGACCAATGGGCAGAGTAGGAGAGAGGACACAGGACACGGAGGACTTCATCATGGGTTGATCACTCTGTGAGAATCCCAGGGACGTCAAAGAAAGGGATAGCCAGGTGATGAAAAAGCTCCAGAAGTAGATAGCAGTGTCGGTGGTACAACACTGTGAATGTATTTAATGTCACTGAATTGTACATTTAAAAATGGCCAAAACAGAAATGTTCATGTTGTGTGTATTTTACCACAATTTTAAGAAGGGATATTAATGAGGTCTGCAATATACTCACACCCAGGGCAGGGTAGGAGGTTGTGGGAACCTCCCACAGGGTTACATGGAATCAGCACCTGGACAGCTCCCAGTGCCTCCTTGTTCTATGTGTAAAGAGACTATGTCCTTAGGAGGCAGCTGGGCCTAAAGTTCCAATGATCAGGCCTGGTTCAGCTTCCTGTATTCAATCGGAACTGTTTTACTGGTGGTTGAATCCGACACATTCAGAGTCAAAAGGACCTAAATGTTCATCTCATATCTTCTGATTCTAAGGGTGAGAGTGTGATGCCCACAGGGTCTGAGTGACTGCCTCAAGGACAAACTCAGTTCGTATGTAGCAGAGCTGAGGCCAGAAGAAACCCTGAAATTGGTTTCGCCCCCCCCACCCCCACCCCCGCAAGCACTAACTGATCCAACTGCCTCAAACACTGTGATGGAGGCCACTGTTTCTTCTGATCTCCAACAGCCACAGCAGCAATAAGAAATGAGGGTTACCTAGGTAGGGGGACAGGTGTTAGGTCCTAGGAGGATCCTGAGAACAAGACCATGTGTGGAGTTCCTTATTAAGGTTATGTCACTACAGTAGAGGCACAGGCACACGAGGGCAGGCTGAAACAGGAGGTCGTCTCGGACATGCAGCATTCAAGAGTGGACATGCTACCATTCAATGAAAACCTTAAAGTTAACAGAAGGGGGCAAACCTCTGCAAATTAAAAAGCAGCATTTCTGGTGGAGAAAAGAAATGATTTTGTAAATGTTACATAACCTGCTGGTTTGGACAATGTGTTGCTGGGTTAGCATTGTCTCTCTCTTGGGCATAAACTCTGGTGAGGTTTATTTTTTAAATTTTTAAACACATTTCTTTAGTTTGACTTAGCAGGTAAAAAAAAAAAATCTCTGCATATCCATAGCTCCCCAGGAGAGAAAGAAAAGCAATTTTCTGCAATTTAGGAGAGGTCTTGAGCAGGCCCCCTCAAAAGGCTGTACTCCTGTGTCCGTGGGTAGGCAGTGGCCCTTCTCGCCTGCGCAGTGTGTGAGGGAGGAGGCGGGAGGGAGGAAGCGGGTTTTAGATGGGCTTGCTTGCCCAGGCACATCTTCCATGACTTACAGAATCTCCCTCCCTCCTTGTTATGGGCGGGACTGTTTCCAAAATTCAGGTGCCAAAGGCCTAACCCCCAGACCCTCAGAATGCGAATGTATTTGGAGCCAGGTCTTTTGAAGAGGGAATTGAGGTAAAATGAGATCATATAAGTGGACCCTAATCCAGTATGACTGTGTCCTTATAAGAAGAGGAAATCAGGACACAGACACACACAGAGGGAGGACCACGTGAAGGCACAGAGGAAAGACGCCCATCTGCAAGCCAAGGAGAGAGGCCTCAGGAGAAACCAACCCTGCTGGTACCTTGATCTCGGACTTCCAGCCTCTAGAATCGTTGAAGCCCCCACCCACCCCAGACTGGGGGCCTTTCCATGGTAGCCCTAGCAGACCACCACCTCCCCTCCCGGCCCTTCCGTTTATGGCTGGCCTGCTCACTTTTCCTCCTATAACACCTGCCTTCTCTCTTTGCTGCCAATCCTCGCTTCTTGGCTTTTCAGAACTACTGTCAGGCTTTTGAAAAACAAGAACTGTTTTGCTGTTTCATAAAGCTCAGCTGGGAAATGTCAAGGGAAAAAAAGAAAATGCCACCCAAACACCCTTCTACTTCCACCCACCCTCCCTGTCAGGACACGCCCGGGCCCCGCAGGATTAGTGTGGGCGTGGGCCTCGTGCCCGGGGAGAGAGGAGAGTGCACTTTGGCATTCCCCTGACGCCCACTGGCATTCTGTAGGGCAGTGCAGAAAGGCCTACAGTCTTAGCACAGACAACCATTCACATGGACACGCCCTGGACATCCACAGGTAAATGCTGTTCCTTCCGATCGGTCCACTTTCTGCAAAGAGGGGGCCACTAGCTGGGCCTTGCAGCTTGCTATTTTGAATGGCCTATCTATTGTTCATCTTCAGTGTGATGTGTGTGTGTGTGTGTGTGTGTGTGTGTGTGTGTGTGTGTGTGTGTGTGTGTTTTCTCGTTTCAGCTTACTCTGAAGCCCCCACCCATCCCAGTCTGGGGGACTTTCCATGGCAGCCCGAGCAGACCACCACCTCCCCTCCTGGCCCTTCCGTTTATGGCGGGCCTGCTCACTTTTCCTCCTATAAACACCTGCCTTCTCTCTTTGCTGCCAATCCTCGCTTCTTGGCTTTTCAGAACTACTGTCAGGCTTTTGAAAAACAAGAACCCACTCCTGGTTCTGTGAAAGTAACTCCCTGACTCATAGGACAGGACCAAAAAAAGGATGCCAATCCTATCACCGAATAACATGCAGTTTTAATTTTTTAGGTTTCTTTCTTTTTGACATGCAGCTTAAAAAAAACAAAAAACCAACCTGATAGGGTGAAAGGGGAAATAAAATGAGAGATTACCTGTAATTACCCAATAGTCTCTGGTTGTCTCCGATATGTCAAGGTTGGGATATTCCAGTGCTAAAACAAGTAAGAAACACACCAAATTACTTTCACGAGTTTTATATGTAAACACTGTGACGGGACATGGACATAGGTGAGTCCTGCTTTATCATCCGTAGGAGCTCTATGACATACAGGCCCGAATGGCCTTGCTGTTAAGAAATCGAAAATGCTCAGTAAAGAGCTCACTTTCAGATGAAGAGCTTCCTAGGGTTTGTAAAATATCCAACCGGCACTACCATTTTTAGGAACGATTCTCTCTCGCATGTATTTTTCCAATGTCAAGGACTAAGTTTAGCAGCCAAATGCTCGTTAACTAACATCTTTTGACAGGTGCAGTGACCATCAGCGTTAATACATGTAAAGGGCTTAGCACAGCGCCTGGCACACAGTAAGTGCTCAGCAAACCTTAGCTGTTGTGATTATCAAAATATCAAGATGAAAGAAAATAAATTCTTCACTTGCTTCCAGGTGACATGATGCCTTCCTTTATGACACCACCTTTTCCATTAAACCCAGTTATCTTTCCTCACTGCGCGGAAATTCACAAAAGCTTGCTATTGAAGAAACGTTAAAAAAAAAATTCAGAATGGCTATCTTGTGCTAAAGCATAGCCACACACATCCTCTCCTTTGTTTACAGAATCAAAAGCAACCACGGAAGGACATAGAAAGGATTATGCTAATATCTATAATAATACAAGCAAAATATGCTAATTAGACCGGACATCCTTCCTGATGACCTTCCGGATGAAGCCGGGGCTGCAAGGGAAGCCCAGTCCTGGGTGTCAGAGGGAAGCTGGTGCCAGCACCTGGGGGAAGGAAGGCCTCTACTGTGTTTTATAAAACGCTTGCCCAGTGACCTTGGGAAAGGATCAATCGTTACATTTAAGAGCACAAACCTTTACTTCCTTTGGGTATCAAGTAAGTGTCTGGAGACAGAATGTAGGCTGCATCGTCTTCGAAGCCTTACGCCTGCTGCATGGTGGTGAGGGTTATGTAACTGAGGTATTAACGGAAGACGAGGCCACAGGGCTATCTGCTCTTCATCAAGGGAAGTCACGATGCTGATGGCAAATTAGCTGCACTGATATCTATACCCAGGGCCAGAGCTAAAGGCCCCGGGACATTTGCTGATGGTAGAAGCGGGGGAAATTATAGCAATCCATATGGCCGCAAGGGCAAGTGCCCTGCCAGGCGGGCTTATAAACTCAGAGGCAGACTGCTTGGGTTAAAATTCCATGTCTGACCAGCCGTGTAAGTGTGGACGCTTTATTAAACTGAACAAACTTAGTTTTCTTATCTGCAAAATGGTGCTAATAATTTTGCACCTACCTCATAGGGCGGTTGTAAGGAGTAAATGAGATAAGAGGTCTGTGAAGAGCAAAGGCATCCAGCAAGTGCTTTTTTTTCAATGTGCAATAATAAATTTGTCATCAATTCTATCTTCGTGCTATCACATATTCCAGTTGTTTTATGACTAAGGATTTAGTATACAGCCTGGCACCATGGATGTTTGCACAATGGAGAAAGGCCCCCGGGGAAACCGGCAGAGTCCCAGCGTGACGGGGACATACTCACGTTCAGCAATGGTGAGCGGCGGGTAGGTGAGGTAGAACCCCACCAGCTCAGCTGAGAGCTGGCGGAGGAGGCTGCTGGCGACGGTGCCATTGAGGAAAGAGCTCCGGTTGGCCACCACGTACACCAAGGTGACGGTCTGGGAGGCGTTGGACGTGCTCACAATCTGAATCGACACAGGAGGAAAGGGGAGGGAGACATGCCAAATAAGATGAGGGTCTGTTTCACGGAGGCCGTGGGAGAAGAGGTTTCAGCAGAAGTTGAGGGTAGGACTGAAAGGGAGGTGGGGAAAGAGCGAGGAAGAGACAAGAATAACAGCGGTTGTCACTCACTGATGGCGGGCTGCGTGCCGGGCATCGTGCGAAGGGCACCTTATCTCATTTCACCCTCACCACCACCCCGGGAGGTGTACCTGATTAGGATTCCCTTTTACAGAGAAGGAAGCTGAGGCCCGGAAGGATCAGGGGGCTTGCCCAAGGTCACACAGCTAAGAAGTGACGGAGCCAGGATTCAAACCTAGGCAGTCTTTCAGGTTCTAACCCCTGCTGTGTATTTTCCCCAGGGGCTAGATTGTCTCACTTCTACAGCACGGATATGTTCAGTTTAAGGAGGACTCACGTGCTCAGATAGAAAAAGCTCAAGTAACATTTGGGGGGAATTTTTAAGTTGGAAGGACAGGGAATGTACAGGCCTAGTAACAAACAGTGACTGAACCCGATTACAAAGAAATTCAGAAACATCAACAGCTTCTTTAGAGAGTGATTGCATTTCCTGGTGGCCTATGAGTTCAATATAGAACATGCAAATATAAGTATGAGATGGTGTGTTTTTCTTCTCACATTTTGTCTAAGTCGGTTTTTTCGTTACTGGAAAACGAGGTTTTCTGGGTCAGGGTACAGACAAAAATATCCCACAGATGAGATTTGAAAAACAGATGCAGTAGGAAGTCATTCCACTTGGTGAGACAGCCTTTGTCTGCTCCTTCCTCCTCCCCATCCACTTGCCACCCCTCTTGTCCTGCTCAGCACCCCCAGAGGCAGACCCTTGTGGACCAGACCACCCCAGTGGGCTCCTTTGCCCTCTGGCTTCAGCTAAAGGGAGGTCAGGGCCTCCCCAGGTAGCTCAGTTGATTGAAATGTCATCCCATGCCCCAAAAGGTTGCAGGTTCAATTCCCCATCAGGGCACATAGGGGAGGCAACCAATCGATGTTTCTCTCACATCAATGCTTCTCTCTCTTCCTCTCTCCCTTCCTCTCTCTCTCAAAAAAAAAAATCAATAAAAAACATATCCTCTGGTGAGAATTTTTTTTTTTAAAGGGAGATCAGGAGGATGTGGAGAGAGGGAGAGGGAGATCAGAGCATTGGTGTTGGGGACTCCCTCTCTGTGGGGTCAAAGCTCCCGTTAGGCAACTCAAGCCTCTGACTTCCTGTAACTGTTCCTTTCCCTGCCCCCTCAGCCCCAATTGTTCCTGTTTCGGGTACTGCACCGTCCCTGTGGTTTCCCTAGTGCCTGCCCAGGCTTCTGCAAAGGGTCCCTTCTATTGAACTCTCCTCAAATTGTCTTCATTTAAGTGTGCCCTTTCTTCCTGCCAGGGGCTGGCTGCTCTCTGTCTTTCCCGGGCCTCTGTGTGCTCAGGCATACATATGCCTGCAACTTTCCTTTTAACCTTACTTTGAAGAAGACGGTCAAGAATACCTTCTTCACGTTATTTCCGACCTTTCCCCATGCATGGAAGTTCCTTTTAAATTCTCTTATATAGTCACGGAGTACATAATATAGTCCCATCATTAATGACCTAGAGAGTCAACATTGCTGGTCAACTCTTACAACTCTCCTCTCTGCGAAGTATTTTTAGAATGTGGTTTTAGCCACAGGTATTTATGCCTCGTTCTCAACTTACTAAAAAGAAAGCCACTTCTTTCTCAACAATTCAAAAGACCTCACGGTACTGTGACCCATAAAAGTAATCACCAAAATAACTTTACAGCCTTTATCTCCAACCTTTATCTCTATTGTGAACATTTTATTTTCCGCTTTTCAACAAAACCCACTGGGTCCCAAACAGCCTGCAGCACGGGTGCCTCTGTGCACACTGTACTTGACCAGGTAATTATGATACCGTTACAATAAGCTGTTTATTAGTAACAGGAAAGGAGTAAAAGGGAGGCTAGAAAATATAGGCATCCCATGTATGCAGCGTTGCCAGAAAGCTGCAATTAACATTCTCCAAGTCTATCCCCTGCAGATTGCTGGGGAAGGGACTGGACAACAGACGCACGCCCAGTAAGGTCTGGGTGCCGTGGGAAGGTGCTTACCTGTCAGTCACACCTGGGAACAAGTCAGTGGCTAGAATAGGCATGCCCAGTGCAAGCTGGAGAAGATTTGCTACTTAGGCAAAGCTCCCGTTAGGCAACTCAAGCCTCTGACTTCCTGTAACTGTTCCTTTCCCTGCCCCCTCAGCCCCAATTGTTCCTGTTTCGGGTACTGCACCGTCCCTGTGGTTTCCCTAGTGCCTGCCCAGGCTTCTGCAAAGGGTCCCTTCTATTGAACTCTCCTCAAATTGTCTTCATTTAAGTGTGCCCTTTCTTCCTGCCAGTGCTGCTCGAGCCTAACTCCTGGCTTGCAGGGGCTCCCACACCCTGCATTCACCCACGTGGCTCACGGCCATGTGGGACCCACACAACAGACTGATGGACTGAATCTAGTCTGATGCTACCTCAGACCCCGCCTCCACCATGGAATGAAAACTCTGGACGCTGGCTTTGCTTTCAGCTCTACGAAAGCCCCAGCTGCTCCGTTTTCAGGACTGAGTTAAGGGACGTGGGACTTTATACAACCCGAGGAATGTAACTCCAGGAAAAGAAGCCTTTTACCACATTTCATCTTCCCGTGGGGATCTCCCGAAATACTCATCCAGCAGCATCCCAAGAATGCCAGTCCCACTGCAATGGAGGAATCCCGTGTGTGTAATCCTCTGATAACGATTATACCTTTTTAAGCTAAGAATAGTCTTATGGAAGTATAACTGACATATGACATTACATCCGTTTCATACATTTTTATTGTGGTAAAGCGCATACATTTTACCATTTTAAGTGTACAGTTTGGTGGCATGAAGTACATGCACATCATTGACTGGCTGCCTCCTGCACGCCCCCTACTGGGGATCGAGCCTGCAACCTGGGCATGTGCCCTTGACCGGAATCGAACCTGGGACCCTTCAGTCCACAGGCTGATGCTCTATCCACTGAACCAAACCAGCTACGGCTGCACCAAAAATTCTTAATTGAGTCAACTGTAATCTACCCTCTAATATCAACCTTCTAATATCAACGCTATACAAGTAAAAAAAAATAATTGTAAGTCACATTTTCAATAATTCTCTAAACAAATTAATTAAATATTTACATGGTCTTATTCCACAGAGAATCCAAAGTGCTTCACAAATTATATTTAACACAATGAAATGGAAAGTTCTAATTACAAAACCAGGTTCTGGAAAAACAGATTAAAGACAATCCCCGGGGAATGGCTATCATACAGCTCTCTATGCATGACATAGGGGCTAAGAGGGTTACTAAACCCAGGCAACAACTTTGTCTCTGGGCTTCCTATCAGCCAAGGCAAGAAGAGAAATGGGCTTAATAAACCAATTCACCTAGTTAGCCGTTCATTTCTAGAGCTGTTAAGGAGGACCTATGTAATGCTTTCAACAATAAAGGTTTTTTAAAAAGAGCTGTTGCCTGGCCAGCATGGCTCAGTGGTTGAGTATCTACCTATGAACCAGAAGGTCAGGGTTCGATTCCTGATCAGGACACATGCCCGGGTGGTGAGCTCGAGTCCCAGAAGGGAGCACGCAGGAGGCAGCCTATCGATGATGCTTCTCTCCCATCAATGTTTCTAGCTCTCTAGCCCTCTCCCTTCTTCTCGCTCTAAAAATCAATAAAAACATTTAAAAAAAAAAAAAGCTGTTGATACTCTCAAGAGCATTCAAAATCTACTTAGATACAATTTTCAAATTGCCTGTTGTAGTCTTTTCCAAGAAAGGTCTCTTCCTTGCTAAAGCCCAGGGCCGCTTTTTTATCTCGGTGTCCCTCCCAGGGCCTGATGACTAGCAGGTGCTCAGTAGGTCTGTGCTTCCTGAACAGAGCATATTCTAGCTCTAAGCAGGTTCTACCTATGAAGTTCCAAATCCCAACAGAAAAAAAGATCTCCCACCAAAGAGCTGAGTCATACTCCTTACATAAATCGTAAGTCTGTGACACGTTTTTAGATCTTAGTCTAAAATAAACCAAATCATAATGAGATACTTGCACTTTGGATTGATCTAGAAAAGGAAAGCTTCTCATTCAAATTAAATTGAATGCTTTCTACATCATCTTGGCTTTGCTGATAATTCACTTATGCTAAATGTCAATTTCAAAACCACTGGGTTTTATTGCAAAGGCTTTTGGTTTAGTGAAAACAGAGACATTGGCTTGTTCAGTTAATTAGAGAAATTTGGTGGCTGGATAAATACCATTAAGAAGCATCTGTCTTTAGTGGGATGGTATCTGCACAATTGCAAAAAAAAGGGGGGGTCTGAGAAAGGCTTTTGATAGCATATCTACTGAAAATCCAGGAAACTGAAATATAGTAAACCAGAAGTGGGATTTTCCTGGGAAATAATCATGTGCTTGTCAAAAGTTTCACCAAGGGCCCCATTTCTGCATTGCACTGATGCTAGTGTAGCATGATGAATCACAGTATGGGCTTTGGCTCAAGTCTTTGTTCTATTTTTTTACCAACCATGTGACCTTCTGGACGTTTCTCACCTTTCTCTCAGTTTTCTCGTCTGTGAAATGGTGATGATAAACCTCAGAAGGAAGTTTTAAGTATTATGTAGCAAAACATTCATTAAACACCTAGCACAGTCCTGGCACATAGGAAGCCCTAAATATACTGTGTGTGTGAGTGTGTGTGTGTGTGTGTGTGTAAAGTAAGGTGACTGTTCACATGGATATCTGTAAAATGACTCAATGAAAATCACAGAATAGGCACATCTTAGTGAGTTAGCTATTTAAAAATGATTCATTTTATATGAGACATCTGACATATCTTATATAGTATAGTCCAGTTCAATTTTTAAAAATAATGAATGTATTGGAAAGGCCTGAGGCATCTTCACATGGGAAAATAGATATAAAATCCCAAACCACTGCAGGTAGAGAGCGACACAGCACCCATATCCCAGACAGCCTCACCGATGCCGGGACTGACTCGACTCCGTGGCCCCGGAGTGGCACCGTCTCCTGCCTACATCACACACCCAAAGCACAAAGTAACATCCACCCCAGGAAGCTTTGAAACGGGGGACCCAGTGACCTCTTGCCAACATCTATCTGCATTATGACTGGCCTCCGTCGACCACACGGCTCAAGCGCCCTCCTCACCTGAGCGGTCAGGTTGCTTTGGGTACTCAGCACCTTCCTCTCGGCATCCTGGAAGGCCTTCTGTAGCCTCTGCTCCATCGTCTGAGCAAACCTGCAGGACTGTATGTTGTCGGACTGGCTCACAAACTGAAGCACTAGAACGAGAGTCATAAATCCGCACTCGGGCTTAATAGCCGTCGTAATATAAAACCACAATTTTTACATCAGAGCAATCAGGCAAGGAAGGGAGACAAGGTTTGGCTGTAGTTTCAGATGTGGCTCTTAACATGATTTATAACCTAGAAGAATTGAAAGTGTGATGAGACCCGAGGCCCTTCCAATGCAAAGGATTTTGTGGTTTCATTTGATTGGAATATGGAGACATCTGCTCCAAGATACTTTAAAAAAATAACCCAAGGCACCAAAATGCCTTCTGGTTCTTTGGGGGGAGAAAATAATCAAATAACCTGCACGACTAAGTTGACTGAGTCTTTCCATTTCAATGGTTTCTCTATGCTTGTGGTTTGGAATCAGCAGGAACCTTGGAAGAAAGATCCCAAGGCAGAAGCTCAGAGATTCTAATTCAGTGGCATCTGCAATGTGTTGCTCCAAAGCATAGATTTTATGGCTACTTAGCTCTTATCAGTACCCATAATACAGAAAAAAAAAATAAAAACTACAGTACTTGGTGCACAAAAGTACCAATTATATACGGTAGGAAGAAAGGCTCCTGTGAAGAAATATTTCTAGTAAATCCAGGAAAAAATTAGGCTGATGTGCAGGGCACTTGGGCATTTGATTAGCACGCCCTTTGGGGAAAGAACAAGAGATGACAGAGCAGTTAGCAATGGAGTTTTAAAACGGGTGTCTTCCTGGCACTGCCCCTGGTCCCAGAACCGATAGAATCCTTTCGTCCTGAGTTACTTGCCTGTTTTCAGCTGGAAGTGGCCTGCAGGCTGGGGATGCCACGGGGAGGCGAGTGCTGCCACGGACTGCAAGCTTGGGGTATGTTGCTTCAGATCGGCAGTGACGTTGCTGACCCCATAAACACCCAGCATTTCGATCACCACGGCAGGCAAGTACACCAGCCTCCCTTTGGTGGCATAATAACCAACTGTGACGTTATGAGAATGTTCCAGAATGTCCACCTGCAAAACAAATGAACCCACAGAACTGAGTGCTCGTTTCCACTTTAAGTTCTTGGTGTTTTCTAGGACCATTTAGCATGGCTGGGGAAGAGGATGTTCTCGTTCAACAAATATTCTAACAACCCTATAAAGCAGACGTAGATTGGCAAGTCTCAAAATATCAGAATACAACAAAATATAAACTATATTGAACCTACATGGAACAGAATTAAAGCTGCGTATTTTTGATTCCTTAAGGGATTCAGGATAATCCTGTGAGCACCAATTATCTTCCAAGATGGCAGGCAAAACAGATTTCCAGGGAATGGCATGCTAAAAAATAGCTTTATTATATTGCTCATCATTTACGGAAATTAAAAGGCAGAAGTGAGAGAACAAGTGGGGGAACTTTCAGGACAGGGGTCAAACAGTATATGAGGTGACTTCCTCTCTCTAGAAGCTGAGAGAAGAATGGTTTAGACGCCACCCCATTCTTGACATGTAGTTGGTTCAAGATTGAGGTGGGGGTGGGCCATGGAGAAAGTTTCTCTTACAGCTGAGTCCTAAGAGATATGATAATCTGAGCTCTTCTTAACCCAATTGGAAGGTTTTGAGGCTTTAGATTCTACTATTTATTTTTGCTTTCTTCGTGTTTTATATTAACAAGTCAGGGTGTTCTTTTGTGGTTTTTTTATTTTCTTTATTGATTAAGGTATTACACATGTGTCCTTATTCCCCCATTGCCCTCCCCTCCCCCCTCCTCATGCCCTCCCCCTCCTGGTGTCTGTGTCCATTGGTTGGGCTTATATGCATGCATACAAGTCCTTTGGTTGATCTCTCCTTTACCCCCACCCTCCCCTGCCTTCCCTCTGAGGTTTGACGGTCTGATCGATGCTTCTCTGTCTCTGGGTCTGTTTTTTGTTCATCAGTTTATGTTGTTCATTATAAGTCAGGGTGTTTTAAACACCCACTTTCCCCCCTTATTTTGGCATCTCCATTAGTAGTGTCACATGCATTTGCCCAAGAGATCAAGAAAACTGGTTTTGCAACAGGCTGGCTGTGCCTCTGGTTCCTCCACACTTGGTTTCCAAAGGTGGTGCTCCAGACGGGCGGGCGGCTTTAGGCGACTGATGGTTGCCAGAGGGGAGGGGAGGTTGGAGGTTGGGTGGAAGAGTTAAAGGGGTTAAGAAGTATAAATTGGTAGCTACAAAAGAGTCGCGTGGCTGTGAAGAACAGCAAAGGAAATATAGTCAATGATATTGTCATAACTACGTATGGCACCGAGTGGGTACTGGAAATATGGGAGGGTTACTCTGTGAAGTATATGATTGCCGAACCACTAGGCTGTACACCTGACATTAATACAAAGTAATATTGAATATAAACTGTCACTGGAAAATAAAAATAAAAATTGTTTAAAGGTGGCTTTCGGTGGAACAAGCTACTTCTGGATGGAGCATGGACACAGCAGTAGGGATGCCAGAGAGAAAGTGACTCCTGCCCCTGTCCTTCTCATTACCCCAAGGACCGAGTCTCCGTTTGGGGAGTACTTACTTTTAACACCCCTCTAATCCTTACAATCACATTTTTGCCAACCATGTCTAGCTTGAATTTAACAAGCTGTTTCCATTATTCTCACTTTTATGATTCCCTTTTCTTAGGGACTTCCATTTGTGGTGGTAATATCAAACATCCTTTCAAAAGATATGTATTGAAGTTCTTAAGAATGAGCCAATTAAAAAAAAATACATTCTGTCACAGCAGTCTGTGAGGAGATGCAGAAAAGGCAAAAACTACGAAGGTCGTTTGCAAATGAGAGAAATTTAGTGGAACCTGTATCAGGCAACCAATAGAAACATTCACATTTTTCACTCTCTCTTTTTTTAAAAAATATTTTTTTATTGATTTCACAGAGGAAGGGAGAGGGAGAAGGAGAGAGAGATAGACACATCAATGATGAGAGAGAGTCATTGATCAGCTGCGTCCTGCACGCCTCACACTGAGTTTCAAGCCTGCCACCCGGGCATCTGCCCTGACCAGGAATTGAACCATGACCTCCTGGTTCATAGGTTGATGCTCAACCACTGAACCACGCTGGCGGGGCCACGTTTTCCACTTTGAAATAACGTTTCTGCCACAGAAACCACAGATGCCTCACATGAAATGCGTTTCTTTCTTTTTTTCAAAATTATATACAAGAGACTGACAATGGCCAGCAAATTATGTACCAAACCTTATTCCTAGTCCTTGGTGTGGTAGTGGGAGGAGAGGGCCACCAAGCCAACTGCAGCTGCAGAACAAAACATCAAAGGAAGAGGCCAGAGCAACAGTTCCAAGTGTTGCAAAGGGTTGCCCACCGACTGCCAATTGCATTTACTGCTTTAAAACTTGGAATCAAACCAAAAGCGTGTAAAGTGAGGCTTCCATCACAGCGAGCAGTTGTTAAATAGTACTTGGCATTAGAGTGTTTGGAGGGGAAAAAAAAAGTGTTTACTTCCCCGTCTGCTGCTGGCAATTTGAGCAAAGTTGGACTCAATTACAAGTCAGAGTAATTTTTAAATGTCCCGAAATAAATCATTAACTATTTACAATGGCTGGGAAGATAAAGGAAGAAGTAATGGATGATTTCTGGAGAATTACACGAACAATTACTAAATACTTTTCCCAGACAATGGGATAATAGGACCAATTAAAACAGTATATCCAGGCTTTAAGAAAAATCCGGACATAAGGCAATTAGTCCCAATTTTCCACCTCAAGATTTGACCTTTTCCCCCAACAACAACACATGAACTATTTGCCAAAATGGAAAAAAAAAAAAAAAGATGCTCCGTGGCTATGGTACCCAGGGGGGGAGGAAAATGATCTGAACCTACTCTGGTCCCCCGAGGAAGACTAGACCGGATTAGACGGATGACAAAGCAAGGGGCTTACGTGAGCCGAGACGTCATTCTGGTGGAAAGCCTTGCGCAATGCCTGCGTGAGCCCTTTGGCTATACTGAGCTTCAAGGTTTCACTGATCTGCACTCTCCTCTGCGTCAGAAAGAGAACTGTGGGGAAAAACCAAAGTATGGTCATCAGGGTAAGGCAGCAGACGCCCCAACACATGAGCCCTCCTCTCCTCCCCGGCCAACACCTCCCACAAGTTCTGCGCGAAGCCGGTGAGTGCAGGTCCAATGAGGGCAGAGCTGGGATAGCAGCTCTGCGGGCCCCACTCACGTCCTAAGGAAAGAAGGCCCTCGCCAGCCATTTGTGCGGAGAGACAGCCATCATGCCGGTGGCACTTCATTTCAGACCAACGCTGCTTCTGACTTGGAAAGTGGGTGCTCAGCAGGACCTGCCCCTGGTGGGTCTGCATACAAGGGAATTCCCTCAACAGCATCCCCAAGAGCTGACTTAGGGGCAGGCGCTGAGCTAGGTGCTGCAGCCTGAATCAGGACGGCAGGACCCCACCCCACAAGAGCGACAGAGACGGGGATGGAGACCAGGGCATTTGTGACTGACTGACAGGTGCTATTTGAAGGGAAGCCTAGGATGCTATTGGAGGCCCCAGGAGGAGCATCCAGCCCTGACTTGGGCAAGGGCGTGGGGACCTAGGAAGGGTTCCTGGTGCTTCTGCTGAGTCCTGAAGGATAATGGGAGTGAGCTTGCCAGGGGGGGAACCCACTCCCACCCACTCCCACCCACTCCCAGCGGAGGGAGTGTGGTTCCTTGAACTAGATGTGCAAAGGCACAGGGGAGAAGAGTGAAATATTTCAGTGTATGTGTTTAGGCTTGGTCCTGAGGGCAACGGGAAGTGAAGGGTTTTGAATAAAGGCATGCATTTTAGAAGGTTCCTTTAACTGCAGACTGGAGAACAGGCTGGTGGGGGGAGGGAGATGGAGTCTGAAGGCAGAGAGATAAATTTGGCCATTTGTTGCAGAAATTTAGGTGAGCGATCGTGACAAGGTGAACTAGGGAAGTGGTAGCTGTGGTGGAGAGAAAGAGTGTTCCAGGAGAACTGAAAGGAGCTGGTGACTGACAGGGTGTGGCTGGGGAGCCAGGGGGTTGGTGAAGATGGGAGGGGGAGAATGTTCCAGACTTCTGCATCCAGGCAGTTGAGGTTGTCACTCAGAGGAGGTGGCACAGAGTTGGAGAGCAAGGGGGAGGGGAAGTGGGAAACCAGCTGGTATAATTTCTTGAGATATAGGAAGAGATACTGTACTTTCTGCTATGCCTAGTTTCATATCCGTAACATAGGATATGCCACAAGAAATAATTTCATTTAGTTCTTTGTGGGGTGAAGAGGAAGGTGGGATGCAGGCATTCGACATTGGCATGCTCTTTCAAATACTGTGTCTGATGCTTTTTGTAGCAAACAATACCACACTATGAAAAGGACCCTGTGCCTTCTTGGTCTGCTTTGGTGCCACTGATAGGTGGGGGCTGAAGAGATAGCACCCACCACCCAACATTTTCAAGGCCTCCTTTTTAACATCAAAAGAAATAATCCCAGGTGCCCACGCAGTGTACCGTAGCCGTACTGTTAGTACCTGCTGATTGAGAAAACCCATGACACAAAGCCTTTCTGAATTCCGTGGTGCTTCCTGAGGTTGTCTATTTACTAACACATCATTCATGCATGTGAAACATCACTGCAGGCAAAACCTGTGCTTCCTCAGACCCCTGGTCGAACTGGTTTCAGAGGGGCCTCTGATTTCAGGACTGATCCCGAGTCTAGATGGTGTCACAAAATGCTTGTCTTACCCTCCGTCACTGGATAAAGATCAGGGGTTCCCAACGCTGGCACTACTGACATTTTGGGCTGCTGAACTGTTCTTTGTCGTCAACCATCCTGGGCATTGTAGGATGTTTAGCAACCTCCCTCGTCTCTATCACATCAGGTGCCAACGCACCCCCCCTGCCCTTCAAGACACCCCCCGCTCCACATCTCCAGATGTGCAAATATCCCCGGGGGAGGGGGAGCTAAACTGCCCCTGGTGAGAACCACTGATCTCAAAGAAATCTAATAATTCTGTTGCCTCTCTGAAGCCATCATGTGCTTGCTGCTCCAAGTAAAGTCAGGAGAGTGGAGCCTTACCTGTTTTCACCAGGAGTTTACTAGACATCTGACACTCCAGGTTGGACGCCATTTTGCCAGTTGTGACCACAGCCGTCGACACAGCGGGAAGAGCGGCATTTGGGTTTTCTGCCAGCAGAGGCGGCAACCGCGTGGCCCTAACTGGTGCGGTGACGGACGTCAAGGCTGCGGTGATTGTCAGCGAGCGTGTGGTGGACGCCCTGGGCAGGTCTGGGTTGGTGGGGTTTGGGAGGTTCGTGTGCATGGCTTGTGGCTTCCTGGGGAGGTGTGTTGTGGACAACAGGCCGGAGGCGGTGCCCGTGTTCCCTTGCATGGCTGTGTGAGTGCTCGTGGTGTGTGCTGATTTTGCAAACATGTAGGTTGGCGTGAACGAGGAGGCTGGGTGGCCTGCCCCTGGTGTCGCCTTCGGGCCCGATGCCGTGTTGTTTGTGACATGTCTAGCTAGAGCAGTGGTCAAACTGCTCTTGACTAATCCAGAGGCCACGGCCAAAGGGCTGCTGCCGGTGCCCTTAGCGACCAGGGCTGCAGACAGTGCCGCCGGACTTGATTTCCTCAGGAGCAACGTGGATGCTGCTGCAGCTGCTGTTGGTTCTGCCTTGGAAGCCACTGCGAAGTCCACTGTAAAGAGAGAAAAAGCAAAGTTTGTCACTGGCCCACAGTGGACACATCACTTGAGGTGATGAATGGATGTAACTGATGGGTTTGCTGGGATGAAAAGTCTCTGTGCTCTGAAATTTAGGCCACATAGCTTAGGCTCATTAAGTCAATTAAGCACAATGAGAATGCCAGTTATAGCAAAGCTATGGTCGGTAATAAGGACACTTAAATTCTGAATACTTTCAAAAACACCAAGTCGGCAGAGGGTCAAGGGCATGACTATGTGGGGCTGCTGAGTCTTTCACCAGCGTGGAAGGGTGTGTCTGCTCCTGAGCAAAGCTGGGTATCTGTGTTGAGCTTGAAGATGCTTTGGCCACAGGAGCAGTCATACCTGTTTTCTGGGTACCAGGAAACAAACTTCCTGCATTAGTGGCTGCACCTGTCCATTTCTTGGGGCGCTGAGAAGGCAGAAGCACTTTGGATGGGGTCCTGAGTGAGGCCCTGGTTGACAGAGGAGATTCAGCAGTAGAGTGATATCTCGGGATACTCTGGAATGGTGTGGAAGCATGTACCGCAGGAGATGGGTAGAAGTTGCTGGAAATTTTGGAACTTGTATCCATTCCATCTGAAAACATCTCCTGCAAGCCAGCTGTGGAAGGCAGACTTGGAGAGGGTAGCGAGAGAGGCCATGTTGGATGGACAGGCCGCTGTACATGGGGATGAGACGTGACTTGTTGACTTGTGGATGGGTCATCTTCAATTTCAGTTGCTTGGAAGTCTCTGGAATGGTTATTACTTGTAGACAAGACAGCTGTATGGTTTCCAACCACGGTAACATCTGACTGTTGGATGGGCTGGTTGGTGCCTGTATCAAGGACTGAATCCTGAATGCTAAAGCCTTCTGCAGTTGCTACATGCCCAGCAGTGTCTTTGAGATTCTGGGGGTCTATTGTATTAACAGCTGAAGCTAAAACACTGGGGGCAGGAGAGGAAGCTGAGTGAGGTTTCCAACTTGTGGAGTTAATTGTGTGCCCATTTATAGCATAATTTGTTTGCTGCAGCAAGCCAGATATCGTTGGTTCTGTGGAAAGGGATCCAGTTTCTGCGGAAAGGGAACTCCGGAACACATCTGTGACCGCTGGCTTTTTCACGCTTCCCATTGTTGAGAAATCATAGACCTCAGTGGAGGAGGGAAGTGCCGTCACCTGTTTGGAAGTTGAAACTGGCAGCTCCGAATGGCCCGTTGCAGCTGCGTCCGTCTCTGGCTTGCTGCTGGAAAAGCCGGGAGATGGGGAAACAGTCTGGGCAACTCGTGTGGAAGGGAGAGAACGGGGAGGTAATTCTGAAGCAAGGTTTGCTCTTGGCGTTGTACGGACAGTGGATGAAATAGGATCAGTGCTGAAAGCAGAGGTGAATCCGTTTAGAGTGTGAAGACTCGGAATCTCTTTACTTTGGAAGGTCTGGAGAGCAACTGTCAAATTTGCCCTTTCGTTTTTCCTTGGGACAGCTGTCCCGCCACCTTCTTTCTGCAGCGAGAACATCCAAGAGGCGGCAAGGAGATTAGGAAATGTGCTCGAGAGGAGGAAGTCGGTAGCGGCAGTAGGAGGGGGTCCACTGTGGCCCTCTCCCTGAGGAGTTGGCATTCGGGGCGGGATGGATGGAGAGGCATGGTTCCCTGCCGGCTGCAGGACAGCGGGAGAGTCTGCCACTGCGCCCTTCGAGGGTGATGCAGGAACCGCCCCAGAAAGGAGGGCTTGTCCTCGGCCGGCTGTGGTGGGAGGCAGAGGAGAAGGCACCAAAGAGGAAGATGTGTGTTCTGCTGAAAGGATGGGCCCTTCAGAATTCTCTGGAGCTGCTGACAGGTGCAGTGGGTTAGCGGAGTCCTTTGCAGTGGCGGGGGCTAGTGTCCTGTTGGTCATTTCCACCGCCCCTGACTCAGCGGTCTGGGAAAGTGAGGGCACAGCCCCACTCTTCAGAGCTGGCAGAGACGCCCCGTTGTGCACCGTTTCGGCCACCTCCGCTGTGACTGGCTGGGTGGACGCAGGCCTTGATGCCGCTTCCAAGCTTGACCAGGAGGGAGTTCCACGGGGCGGGTGAAGACTTCCAAGTGCTGGGGGAGGGGGAGACCGATGGGCCAGGTCTGGCCCGGACCTCAGAAACTCTGGTGTGGGGGAGCCTGCTGCGCGAGGATCCTCCGTGGGGGGCAGCTCCGAATACTGCTCTGTTGAAGATCCAGAGAAACCTAGACGGGGGATGCTTATTAAATCCTGGGCATTTGGGGATGGAGTGTGGTTCCTTTCGGCAGGAAGTGGGTTTCGGGGTTTAGCCACGCTCTGACTTGGAGAGCAGTCAGTTGGAGCTGTTTGGGGGACTAAAGGCGCTGTGGTGGGTCGCCCGGCCGGCTTAGAAAAGATGATGGAATGAGGCGAGTCAGGAGCCAATGAAGGGGATGGAGATGGAGGGAGAAGTGGGAGGATGTCTGACCTCAGAGAATGTCGTTCTGAGATGGAAGGAGCCCCTACCCACACTGGCTGAGACGGGAGGACAGGGCTCAAGGACGTCCCCGAGGGGACAGTGGGCAATGCGGGGAGCATGCTAGTGTGAGGCAAACCTGACACACCGGCTGCTTCTCGTCCCCCTGGCGGTCTTGGCTGGACCGGCGACTCGGTGGAATCCTTGGAAGGCTCGAGGGAGGCGCTATATCCGCTCCCTTGGTGAGGGGAAGCGGAGAGGTCCCCGTGAGCCCGAGGCCTGCGGTGTGTCTTGGGAGGAGGTGTTCGGGTGAACGGCAGCACGCTGGTGTTGTCAGGGGTTGGGCCCAGCACATCCTTGATTCTATCCACTGCGGAGGAAGACTGGACTTCGGAGAAAGGCCATGTTGGTGAAATCGGGGACAATTTCCCGGGAGGAAACGACTCCGGGTTTGGGGTGACAGTTGTCTGAAGGTTGTCTGTTCCTGTGAAACAAAACACCAAGCGGTCAGACATCAGCCAGTAAGTGCCTGTGGTGGTAGGTCCTGGAGAGACGGCGTGGGCAGGAAGGCGCTGCTCAGACCTCTTCCACCCCCGCACTGAGGACGCATTAAACACTCTCAATGCATCAGTAATTAGAAATATGCAAATGCTGCAGCTGACCTACAGGGCAGGAATGGAGACAAACTGCCCCTGTGAAGTGATGTTTAAGCAAAGATGTGGGACACAGTTGCGTATTTTAAATCTTTTTTTTTTTCTACACCACCTATGACAGTTGGACTGGGAAACTCACAATCTAGAAAGTCAAAGACAAGTGTGGCTCCCTGCCATGGCCAATGACACCAAAACAAACCTCATCCGAAACCCAAACCGCCCAACGAAAGGACCACGTATCCAAATGCAGGACTTTGCTTAGGGCCCTATCGAATCTCGAGCAGAATAACTGGGGTTGCCTGTGTTTGGAGAGAAGGCAGCAAGGAGACATGTGTCTTATTGAATATGAAAGGATTCCTGATGCTATCGTTCATGCCATGTCAAAAGCACAGGGGATTTCTTTCAGGTTAGGCTACTTCTGCAAGAAAAACTGTTCCCATCCAACCTAGGACCAGAGACACCCCCTCATCAGCTGGGGTCCCTACGAGCAGACTCGCTCTCCCTGATGGCCTGATGAATTGAGAGGCCATGTTGAGAAAGCCCACGCAACACAAACTGTGGTGGCCGCCGGAGCTGCAGAAGTCTCTGGGAACTATGAGTGGCCTCTCCTAGCAGAAGGTGGCTCCAGCTAACAGCCGGCAAGAAGCCAGGGCCTCCCAATGCTGCCTCGGTTGCCTCCTGGGTTCCTCGAAACTACTCCTGTAACCCAGACAATGGCCGTCCTTTCCCACTCAGTGCTGTTCCTTTGGCTGCTGGAGACCCCGAGGAGAAGTCAGCCTAGGTTTCCAACCACGGTCATGAGATCCTCCCTCTGTCCCACTCACTGCCCACCTGCAGGTTTTCTTACTTGCTGCCCTTACAGAGAAGCAAACCCAACCACCAACAGCTCTTAGATGTAGGAAACTAAGCCAACTGACTAATAAACATTAATAAATACTCCAAACCCCTCCTCCTCGTCCGCCAGAGAAAGACATCTGCAGCTTTCTATCAGGTCCCAGAGTCAGACTGCCTGGATTCAAATCCCACTCCTCCATCTGCTAGCTGTGTGGCCTCAGACAAGTCACTTCACCTCTCTGTGCCTCATTTCCTCATTAGTAACATGGGGGCAATGACAGTACCTACCTCATAAAATTCTCTTAAGGATTAAAGTGAAATGATACGGGGAGAAACCAAGATGGTGGCATAGGTAAACACCGGAAACTGCTGCCTCCGACAACAACTTCAAAAATACAACTAAAAGAACGGTCATCATCCAGAACCACAGGAAGGCTGGCTGAGTGGAAATTCTACAACTAGAAGGAAAGAGAAGAGCACACAGACTCAGAGGAGCTACGAAAGTAAAGTGCAGAGGTACGGAGGCTCCGGCGCGCGGGGAAAGGGGCGGGCACCTGAGGACGCGGCTGTCTTTTTGAATCGGGAGGGAGTCTCAAGCTCCCGACTGCTCTGAACTCCGGTTCCGGGAAATCTCTGGGGTCCCAGGGCTCATACGGGGAGAAACTGGATGGTCTGGCAGCAGGCAGAACTCGGAACTTGAGGACAGTTTTCCCTCAGAGGTGCTGGTAGCAATTACTGGGACACTGAGACTCGCGGCTCCTTAGGGCAGGGCTGAGGATCAGCCATAGCTGCTTGCTCCACCCTGTTGATTCCGAGACCCCGCCCCATCCAGGCTGCTGCAAAGGCTTTTGCATATGAATGCCCGGGTCCTTTACAATCTGACAACTACCTAACAAATTGCAGCTGGGCCAGACAGACCCAGAACTTCCAAGAGAAGGCCCAAGGCCCCACAGCAGCTTGCATTGCTTCACAGCTGGGCCTCATCTGGGCACCCCCAAACCCCCAAAAAAGGAAGGGGCCCAAACGGAAAAGGAAGGTGCGCCACGGGCACAGTGTCTGGGTTTCACAAAGATGGAGCGGTCATTTCTCACCTTCCTCAGCTCTGCAGGCTCAGCCTCCGCCAGGTCACCCCCTGCAGAGGCCGCTGGGGGCACTGCTCCACCCAGACTAAGGAGGGTGGTCCGCCCTGCGCAGGGACGGCCACAGCTCCTCCAGCAGGCCCCCCAGCAGAAGAGGGGCCGGGACCCCCACCGCTCCTGCCATCCTCAGCCTGCAGGACCGCCCAGGGGCAGGGGGTCATTTGAAGTAGCGCTCGCCAACCGGGGGTCCGCGGACCACTGGTGGTTCGTGAGGCCTGAAAGGTTGGCGACCTCTGGTTTGAAGCATTTAACAGATAAGGAGCCGGCCGGCGTGGCTCAGGGATTTAGCATCGACCTATGAACCAGGAGGTCACGGTTCGATTCCCGGTCAGGGCACAGGCCCAGGTTGCGGGCTCAACCCCCAGTGTGGGGCGTGCAGGAGACAGCTGGTCCATGATTCTCTTTCATCATTGATGTCTCTGTCTCTCCCTCCCTCTCCCTTCCTCTTTGGGGGGAACAAAGATCAGGAAACAGAAGCAGCTGCCAGGGTCACACGCGGGTGACTGCCCAGCTTCGGCCAGTTTCCTGCCTACCCAGGACCCGCACCACCCGCACGCAACGTCTGCAACAGAAGTGAACCTGGCGGGGCTGGGGTGCCCAGCTCGGGGTCCCCGGGAGGTTCCTGTCCATTCGCTTGGACTTTCCCAGCACCTGCGAAGGAGGCGAGTGAACCTGCAATTCTCAGACCTCTCCTCTGGGTGTCCTTTTCCTATGACACCGGGACCCAAGCTCCCAGAGTAGCAGCACCTCCCAGCTGCCTCTCCAGCGGCGGCCGACACCCCGGGCCCAGGCCTCCTTATTTCCATCTGTTCTCTTGCGAGGCAGGTTATGAAACCAGAGCCAGCTGTTTCCGCGGGGGACATTGCAATAGCTCATAGCTCAGCCTGCGCACAGAGACGCCGGCTGTGGCCAGCCCTGGGGAGGCTGCAGCCTGCACAGGGAGCAGGTGGAGGGCTGGGGAAACGCAGCCCTCGAGGTCCCTCCAGCTGGAAGGAGCTCTGGGCCATGAAGAGGGGGAGGGGGAAGTCACGATGGGGGGCATCTCCAGGGCGGAGCTGCCTGCTCACAGTCCCTCAGAGCAGGGCCCTCCTTGTCCAGGGCTCTGCAGTGCGTGGACCTCTGGCTCCGGAGCCGGATTTGGCTTTTGGCCCAGACTCTGTCACTTACACCACTGCTGCCTTTGGCTGGTTGGTTAACTTCTCTGAGCCTCCGCTGCCTTATCTGTAAGTGAGCAGCTATTTCAGAGACGTACGTTCAAAGGTAGCGATGTTGCTAATGAAGGAATTGTGTGTTTTAAAAATGGAAGTGAAATCTATATGATAAAACACCATTTTAAAGTGAACCGTTTGGCTCAGTGGATAGAGCGTCAGCCTGCGGACCGAAGGTTCCCAGTTAGATTCTGATCAAGGGCACATGCCTGGGTCGGGGGCTCAATCCCCACTAGGGGGCGTGCAGGAGGCAGCCGATCCGTGATTCTCATCGATGATGTTTCTATCTCCCTCCCTCTCCCTTCCTCTCTGAAATCAATAAAAAAATATATTAAAAAAATAAATAAATAAAGTGAAATGATACATTTAAAGTCCTTAGGACAGTGCTTAGTGCTCCCAAAATGCTAGCTATGGGTGGTGTTGCTACTGGTTATCTGTTCAGCCCAAGGTAGGCATGGACGCACTCAGAAGCTTCCTCAGAGAACCCGATGCCAGTTAGAACTCATTGTCACGATCCCCCACATCTGTGGGGGCACTTAGAGTCTGCAGAATATTGTCACACCCTGATCCCACCTCGAGGAAGCGGAAAGGTTATTACCCCCATTTTACAGTTGAGGAAACCAGGGCTCGGGGGGAGCAAGTGCTAACTTGGCCCAGGTCACACAGAGAGTTATTCTATAGTCGAGTATGTCTCACTTCTTTTGACGTCAGGCTCAAGTCTCCCCAGTGCTGTGCGTGGGAAGGAGGTCTTCCTCCACCTTCCGGTCTGGGCTGGGCTCCGTCCTCCCAGAGGGACCCCCCTCCCCCCCAGACCGGAGCCCACGCAGGAGCTCCCTCTTCCTCCTGAGTTGGATGGTGTGTCCCTCTTTGGCGCCGCTTGGGCAAACACCACTGAGCACAGCTCCACGTCACAGAGACCTGTCAGGCTCTGACTCCCCGAAGGTCAGAAGAGATGGAAGAAGCGCCATGGCTGTGCTGAGGCATCCACCCCACACCCCGCAGTTCTGAAGCCTGGCGCCAGGGACATTCTTGCCTAAGATGATTTCTCTTGGGGCTTTTTAAAAACAAAATGCACCGGTTAATAGAATCAAATTGCCATTCCTTGAAGCGCTGCCAGCAAATAAGAGGATTCTGTTTAATGCTTTGACATTCAACGTTTTTGTGTTCACAGAGGTTTTCTTTTTGTAAGAAGTTTACGGCTTTCGAATCCTTTGTGAAACAGGCTTAGAGATCAACTTGACTTTCCCCCCCATTATATACAATGTCACTTTCATTTTTTAAAACCTCGGTTTACGTGATCATTACAGAAAATTTAGCAAAGACGGAAAAGTAGAAGGGAGAGAAAAAGAATCCCAGTCCTCCCTCAGCGCTCCACATGCAGGTCCCACCACATGGAGAAAACCAGGTTCACACTGAGGTGAACTGCACGTCCAGGCTTCATCCTTGGAAAAGCTTTGGTTCGCTTGCTTTGCAGACCTGTACCCACACTGCATTCCCAACTCTGCACCTGCTCTTTCGCTTTGAACAGTATATTACAGCATATTTCCATACTGGATGAGGATACATATTATTTCCACTAAGATGTGGTATGTATTTTTGTTTGTTTAAACATCCCCCAACTGTCAAGGTGCAGTTGTTTATAAAAGTTCAGTATCTATAATAATAAAAGCATAATATGCTAATTAGACTGGACAGCTGAACGACTTTCCAGACAAAGCCAGGGCTGCAAGGGCCAAGGGCAGCCGCCGCGGCTGCGAGGGCCGAGCCCCTTGCATGAATTTCGTGCATCAGGCCTCTACTTATAAATAATGGCCTCATCCCCTTCCAATGTTGTCATCACAAACCCTCCGTGGCAGGTGGGACAGACACAGTGACTTCCTCTTAGGGTCTAGAACCCCCCCCCAACACACACACACAAGTTCACGCGCCATCAGAAGTAAACCAATGGGACTTGGGGTTCTCTCTCCTCCCCCTATGCCCTTCTGATCTTTCTGATGGGGTCACTTGTAAGTTTAAAAACTTCATCCCACAAGATGGCATAAACTCAACCTAAAAAAAAAAAAAACACCCACAACTGACCACCAATAACTGACCTTCATAACTAGGACAATCCTATTAGCAAACCTTTCCAAATTCTCATATTAATTCTTACCATTTCATTCTAATGGCCTTAAGGGAAGCCGAGGCCATTAAAACCCATTAGACAAGAAAGACGGGAGATGTAGGAAAGTCTGTACCTAGAGAAAAGCAGTCACAGGGCAAAATAACAGCGTATTACCAGGCTTCACACCATGTTGAAAGGTTTAGACATAAACCACTTCTCAGTAATAGTCCCAGAATTAAGTTATCATTCTTCCCACAATCTTTATTTATAGAGCACTTTCCCTTTCTGCTTAGTGTTATAGCCAATTATCTCCCTTATTGGGACAATCACTTAACATGAATCCCACAAATACATATTGAATGCTTTATCTGATGGTCACCCCTTTACAAAGGTTAACAAACTGTAATCCTCACAGAAAAGGTGGTTGATGCCACTGTTTAGGCAGTGATGGCGAACCTATGACTCATTTTTTTGGTTGATTTTTCTTTGTTAAATGGCATTTAAATATATAAAATAAATATCAAAAATATAAATCTTTGTTTTACTATGGTTGCAAATATCAAAAAATTTCTATATGTGGCACGGCACCAGAGTTAAGTTAGGGTTTTTCAAAATGCTGAAACGCCAAGCTCAAAAGGTTCGCCATCACTGGTTTAGTGTGTGGGATCTGGGGTCAGAGCTGATGGGTTCATAGCCTGGCTGCCTTGCTCCAGCTCTGTGAACTGAGGCAAGTTACGCACCTGTCAGTTCCTGCTTCCCCTTTTCTAAGGTGAGATAGCAATAATCGCTGTCTCACAGGCGATTATTTGAGGCTTAAAGGCATTGATCCAGGTAGAGTCTTTGGAACAAACACATCTACTGACTGCGGTCAGCAGTCAGTAGATGTTATCATATTATCATCAAGGAGTACAGAATCTAATTAAGAGGTGTTGGAGTCATATCTTTGTTCTAAATTATGACAAAAAGAAATTCTTAGACTCCCACTTTTGTCGTGTATAGTATTCTATCTTCTTGGGAACAGTTCACATTTCTTACGATGAATCCCTTTTCTCTGACTGTAATTCTCCACCGTACCTGGGTAATCCTGCTGGCTTTCTTAGTTCTAGTAAGACTCCTGCATGAGATCTCTCCCCTGAAGTCTGCCTAGTTCCACAAGCAAGCACATGGTTTTGGAGATAACTATTCAGTATAGTGGCAAAGTGTTCGCTTTCCCATTAAGATTCCTTACAAATCTAACTACAACTCTAGCTGAGATGCTGAGAGGAGAAAGCAGAGAGAGAACAAGAGCTTCTCATATATATTCTCATATGTGTATATGAGAATACTTTTTTATTGCTTAAAATATTACAAAGAGTAGTACATTTGTCTCCTTTTTTTCCCCCTTGACCTTCCCCCAGCCTCCCATACCCCCCAGTGTCTTGTGTCCATTGGTTATGCTTATATGCATGCATACAAGTCCTTTGGTTGATCTCTTACCCCCTCGACCCTCCCCAGCCTTCCTGCTGTAGTTTGACAGTCTGTTTAATGCTGTTCTGCCTCTGTATCTATTTTTGTTCATCAGATGAGAATACTTTTGATAATTAATCCAGAAATGAAAAAACACAAATTAAAATATAAAGGAGGTGCCACTATTGAAAAAGGCACTAGGACTGGTAATATTCAACTGAGTTCTATCTAACTTTTAAAAAATAGGTAACTCTAATGTTATTAAATCAATTCAGGCCTTTGAAATATATGATAATGTTCCCAATTTGTTTTATGAAACCAGTCTTGCTTTAATATCAAAATCCAATAAAGACATATGAAACAATAATCAAAATATGTAAATGAATATAGGGCAGCCAAGCAAAAATGTGTGTGTGTAGGGGAGAAGATTGTAATAAAAAATAGGAACTTATGTGTACTCCAGGATCACATTTATGCAATGACACAAAAATTATGTATGTACATATGTAAATAATAAATTATTCAATGCATAAATTATCAATAGATAACACTTTTATAAAGTCTGTGACAGTCAACACAGACACATGTACCAGCACATACACAAAACATACATACACACAAAAGGGGAATGGAAGGCTTTTCACTGCATTTAAGGGCCAAATGGTCTGATCCTAGGCCAAACTCCGAACTCTTAATGTATTCCTGAAGGTTACCATTTGCAACCCCAACCTTACACCATCTACAATGTGGCTCACAACAGGCAGGGACCTTCTCATTCATTTTGTATCTCACAGGATATTTCGTGAGGTTGAAAAAAAAACCAAACCTGTATTAAGGACATCCAGACAGCCTGACATACTCTAAAACTGAGACTAAGCAAAGATAACCATGTCAGAACACCTGTTCCAATAAACACTGGCCCTAAGCAATGATTTGAGGAGGAAAAGTTCTGTATTCGAAACCATTCAGGAAATCTCTTAACAGGAGAGTGACAGTGCAGACAGTACGAAAGCCGGGTAGTAAACAAAAGTCCTGTTTAACCTAGAAAATCCCCAAACTGGCTGACTGTGGAACTCTTTCTTCTTTTCTTTTTCTGCATGATACCAGTTAATGTCCCCAGGAGCCGCTGCTCTGAAGAACACCTTGAGGAAATTCTAGCTGGTTATTTCAGAGTTTCAAGTCGTTGCCCTTGGGCAATTTCAGACACAGAGAAAACCCAGAGAAGAACTGATGGGTGGGCTGGATTCCTTATGGAAGAAGAAAACATGTTCTTTGTCATTATGCGGTTGGCAAATTCTGCTCCTGTTTGCTTGTTTCACAGTGTCTTTTATCAGACGTACGCATGACCTCTTCCCTGGATGCGCATCACTTGAGATAGCATTGGGGTGAGCACCAGAAAAACTGGAAAGTGCTGCTGTAAATGTAAAGGACCACCATCATTATACTGGTTGGCTCTAATGCCATCTTGGGCATTAAATTAATTTAGGTAAAATGATAAAATCAATAACTTGATGGTTTTCCTAACGGGAGACATACAAGAAAAATGCTCTACTGGGAAAGGCTGTGTGATAGATACTTTCATGGATACTGATGTTCTTACAATCAGACACTAAAAACCTGCAAGTGTCCATGTGGGAGCCAAAAAAAGCAGAATATGTTGCCAATATTAATAACAAATATTATTATTAACTCTTAATGAATATTCATTGATGACTGATTTAGGCAGAAGTCTATGAATATCACTAGTTCAGGATTTGTTAATATATATCCTTATAAAAAGAAATGATCAAACAAATTCTAGCAGGACTGAATAATGATTAAGCAAATTGACTCTAAAATTTTAAAAATGTTTATTTTTCAAACCTTTGAGAGGCACCTAAATTAAAAAAGATGGCCAATATGTTCATAGTAAATAATGTCATTTAGCCCAGCTGGTGTGCTCAGTGGTTGAGTGTCGACCTATGAACCAAGATGTCTCAGTTTGATTCCCGATCAGGGCACATGCCCGCATTGCAGGCTCAATCCCCAGTGGGGGCCGTGCAGGAGGCAGCCAATCAATGATTCTCTCTCATCATTGATGTTTCTATCCTTCTCTCTCTCTCCTTTCCTCTCTGAAATCAATAGAAATCTATTTTTGAAAAATTTCATTTATACTTTATTTGCCTTAATGTTTACATATGTGGCCGTAGCAACAAAGCATTTATTTTTTTAAATTCTATAATTTAGACATTTCTGAGACTACAATTTCTTTCACTTGGTATACATTAATAAGATCTATCTATATTCAGTTTCAATTTATTCAATTAACAAAAGTTCCATTTCTATCTCCCAGTGCTTCCCTAGTAATAAACAAAATCACTAGACATGATTTTTCAGTATTGGCGATAGATTTTCCTTCATCATTCCAGTCTCCTCCAGGCCTATCTACGCCTAGCAACAGTGTTTCAAGATGCCTGGCTGGAACTAGGGGTGCCCACAGGAGGCTCTCTTGCCACTTGGCCTATCCAACACAGATTCCAGGAGAAGCCTGGGACACGGTTTGGTGGGAGTCAGGAAGGAGAGGCCACGAGTGTCTACCTAACTGCCACCTGCTTGAAAGACAAGAGTCCACAGTCTAAGCCTCCTTTCTACAGTCATTCAACTGGCACAACCTACACCAGATAGTTCCCATTTTCAAAGCATCCAGTCTACCTAAGAGTGAATTCCCTAAGAGAAAGCGCTATGCACGTAGCCATAAGTGATTTTAATCAGTGCCAGGAGAATGGGGAAAAATGAAATTCAATAACAAAGTTAAAAATTATTTTCTAGCCTTAATTTGAATATTGCTGAACAGTGGAACTGACTTTGTAATAATCAAGTAGAACGCAAAAGAATAACTTTATTCTATGAATCCAAAAACCAGAGGATGTCACAGTTCCTGGGCTCACTGCCACTATATACAGGACACAAGCAGAGCCAATGCTGCCTGAAAAGCAATGAACAGAACAGATTAACACAGAGCAGTCTCCAACATGTAGTCGATTCTGCTGTGATTTCATCTATGTCAGTGAACACACAGATCAAATTAATGGATGATAAAGTTCATACTGAGGGGAGTAGTAGAAAGCTCACCCATGAGCCTGGGATCTGGAGTCTGATCAGGGTTCTCCCACCTGCTCCCTTTTGGATGTTAAGCAAATCACTTTGCCTGACTGGGTCCCCGTGTCCCCGCTCAGTAACATGAGAGGGTAAAACCAAGTCAACTCATAAGAGCTCCTCAATTACACTATGATTTAAAACAAGAAAGGGATTTTCAATCATTTTATCACCCCTAGACCATAGTTTAATCTTGCCCAGCAAAGAAAAAAAAAATTTGCTACATCTTTTAATCTCTTTAATCTCCAGATACCTCCCTCCATTCCCTTTGTTCCTTTACAAGGCATCTGATAAAGAGCCTGGGCCCCTTAACCTGGGGCGTTCCCAAGGCCTGCACCGGGCAGATGCACACTCAGATGCGTATGCTCTGCATTTCCTGCAAATAACAGAAATGGAAGTATTTAAGTTCTCGTTTTCATTAATTTATAATATTGTAAAATGGGAAGTACATAACAACAACAAAAGCAGTCTGTATGAACGGCCCCCCGCACTCTTCCTCATTCGCCGAGAGCGCTACCCCGCTTTCTGAGGAAGAATAAAATGGAAGGGCCCCTTCTCTACCAACACCAAGGATTCTTGTTACTAGAAAGCCAACTTTGGGCTCCTTAGCATTAGAGATAAGGGTTTTATCCCTTGCCCAGTCTTTGCAAGTTCCCTTCATCCTTCTATTTGCATTCCTCTCCTTTCTTTCTAGACCTTCAGCTCCCCTACCTACACAGCTGTTACAGAAGGTGGCCCTGTCACGTGGAGATTGCAGCAGTAACTCTTCCAGGAGGCAGCCTTTCAGCAGAAATAATAGACATATGCCGCCTTAGAAGCTTAAGCCCGTCTCTCCTGGGGAAATGAACTCCAAGAGGCGCCTTAAAAAGCAGCAGCATGCAGGAGAAGCAGAAAGGGAGAGATGTTTCCTAGCATCGTCGTCGAGGAAACAATTCTGCCACCAGCCATTACAGCTGGGTTGTCTGCAGAAATGAGTGTTCCGTAGGCAGAGCAGATGTTCCAAAAGCTGTATCATTTGTAAATATAGATGAGAAATGTGAATTAAAGACGTGACCTCACTCAATATCATATTTGAGGATAACAGCAATGAGAACATTGAATATAATTGGAGCTAAGAATGCAAGGATCTTTTTTCCAGTCCAAATATAACTGCAGAAAACATATTTTGAAGAAGTAAAATAACTCTCACTGTTGCCTGCCACCATCCAGTGCAAAGTGAGCCAGTCTAATCCTGAGGCTCTTAGATAAACGTGGCTGATTCCACATCTTTGCTGAAATAACTGCCAATTCTTCGGCCACAGGAGAAATGAACGGCTGGATTGGATGGAGGTCATGATGTAAAAGGATGATTAACTAGAAAGAAAAGGCGGAGGAGAGCATTTATATTCCCTTCAAAATTTCAGGGACTTAGAAATAACGGCTTGAAATATCCCATCCCACTAAGAAAGGTAGGAGGAAAGCTGGTAGACATCGGGACCTCAACTTTTATTTTTGAATTTTCAAATACAGTTTTATTGTACCAATGGAGAGTCACATTCTGCTTAAAAATCCAAGAGGCTTTTTTCAAAAGATACAGTGGAAAGGAAGGGAGGAGACACAGATGAAGGAAGACCAGCAGGAGGTTCAGAGATAAGTTACAGTTTCTTCTTAATAGAACTATTCAAAAATGATGGGCAGATATGCACGCCCATCCATTTTTTAAAATGCTAGGATGATGGAAAGAGTGAAATTATGACGATTTCCTGACTGTTTGCTTAGAGTTTCTATTGTATCTTCTTTACCTGCCATAGTCTTTATGTTTTAGATGCTCCAAGGAAAAATCACATACACAGACTGCATGGTATTATCAACTTCACCTTTATTTTTGTCTTTTAAATATGTTTTTATTGATTTCAGAAAGGAAGGGAGAGGGAAAGAGAGCTAGAAACATCAATGATGAGACAGAATCATCTATTGGCTACCTTCTGCATGCCTCCTACTGGGCATCAAGCCTGCAACCTGAGCATGTGCCCTGACCGAGAATCGAACCAATGACTTCCTGGTTCATGGGTTGATGCTTAACCACTGAGCAACACAGGTCTGCTCGACTTCACCTTTAAATCAATCATTCACAGGCAGAGTTTAAAGCTATACCTGATTGCCTATTCCAGTTCTGACAGCACTCATAATCCTGGACTCACATATTCAAGACCTGTAGCATCCCCTCCTTTTACACACACCAACCTGACCTCAGCAGAACAAAAATCCATATGGAGAACTTATTCTTGCGCTCTTCTCCCTGCCTTGTTTTGGTTTCAGTTCTGGGATTGCCCAGGCCGCACAGTTGGTGGTAATGGCAGGGAGGAGATCAACTTTGTCATGAGAGTTTTTTGTTTTCATTCAGACTCTGCGTTGGGCATCTGTCTCGGGCATCTGCCTCCTGGCACTTACGTGCCTCTAGAGGCCCCGTGGAGCCTGGCGATGATCTTTGAGGCAATAAAGTGCCACCCACAGGACAGAGATGGAAAAACACTTTTTGGGTTTCCTTGAGATGGCGACTTCATCTTGCTCCAGAACCTGGTGAGTGCTCCTGGATCCTCCTCCGTTCTGTCACTCTGGATCTGCAATCCTGGAAAAGAGGCCCGTTTCGGGGTGGAAGGACTGATGCCCTCCTCCTCCTACAGCTGAGGCCCTGGTCATCTTCACAGGATGTCCAGCAGAACCTGAACTCCTTTTCACTGAGAGGTGGTTCCAGTAGTCCTGGATGCTCCTCTTCCTGGGGTTCCTCATTTAGACATGTTTGTGCCTGGTCCTGAAGCTCTGGGGGTGGGCCTAGATTTCTTGCTTAGAGATAGCCAATTGGTTACATTACAAAGGTGGGTCACCTCCAACTGACTGGCTGTCTGGACTGTTGTGAGGATTCTAAGCACAATCCCAAATCAGTAGGTAAGTGTGCTGGGATCCATTAGTTACATCTGCTATGGAGGCTATATTGTAGAATGGAAGCAGGAGTGGACAGATATCTAGCATCCTGGACAAGATGAGCTCTAAGGTTTCTGCCAGCATCTAGCCTAGCTCCATTCATTTTCAGAAGATAAAACCAGGGCCAAGGGTGGCTAAGTGACTTGCCCAAGGGTTATCGGCACTGGGCAAGTCTTGGCTTCCCTATGACAGTGTTCCACCACCAGATGTACCATGTTACTTTTCTGAAGCATCAACTGGGAGACAGAGAAGGGAAAATGAAGTGAGGAGGGCAAAGGGAGAAGGTGAAACAATGATGAAGGGACCAAATGGAAAAGAGGAAAAGATGAGCAGGACTGGGCCAGCAAACAGATGTGACTTCCAGGCTGCAACTGGTACACAAATAAGCTCTTTCCACACCTGGGAAATCAAAGATACTGACGCTTCCTCACCACCCACTTGAGAAAATCTACTTGTGTAACACACACACATACACACACACACACACACACACACACACACACACACCCCTCCCAGTTCCATCCCTGAGCTGTCATAGCCTTGGCTGAGCACACCACTGGTCATGTGAATGTGGACCAAACACTTGGGCCCAGAACAGACAACTGGTGTGAGCTGGTTTAATTGAACTTTCTCCCAGGAATCTGAAACTGGGCCCTGGAGACACTTGTCATTCCATACTGGGTGCTTAACTAGGGATGCGATACCAAGCAGGAAGCCATGTTTGGCACACATACACACCACAATAGAGAATGCTGACTGAAGAGAGCGAGCGGGAAGAATGAGACAGATACAAGGAGCAGCAGGGGCAAGAGACCATGTGACCTTGAGAGAGATAGGCAGGGAGGTTAGGTGCTCCAGTTCCACAATTTAGGGGGACTCAGCTGTACTCTGAACCACTGGGTTTCATGAGGTACCTCATGCTTTCCAAAATATAATCAGCACTTGGCTTCAATTAGCTCAGGTGGGTTCTGTTCCCTGCAAGCAAATATGACCACTGGTTAGGCCAATTGAACCCTGGTTGGTTATCATTGTCTATGAACACAGTAACACTGCTGTGTGTGAGGGAGAGGGAGTGATGAGAAGTGGTTCCCTATTAAAAGTCAAATGTTCTCAGAAAATCCAAATGAATATGCTAACCTTCGCAATGATATAGTACTGACTTTTATCCACCAAGTAAGGCATTTAGGCAACAGATCAAATTAAACAAGATAGCGGCTACTTAAAATCTACTTTGGTGATTAGCTTCAGAAATAAATGTGAAACAAGTTTATGTTATTAATTTACTACCACACATATTTCATGCACAACAACCCTAGTGTTTGGGCTGCAAAATCCTGAGAACATGGCATCCATTTGCTGTTCACAAATTACTAAAAATCCCACATGGTAAAGGCTTTTAAATCAACTGCAGGAAAAATCAGTGTCTGATCAAGATTCCGGGCCTGCAAAATTGGCTGGCGGTGTATGAAGAGCTCCTAAAACTATGAATAAATAAAGCACCAGCAAGTGATGAGGCAAAGCCTGTTGAAAGACGACTCTAGAGTTTCCGTGTATGAAGGCAAATGATATGAAGTCGGGAGAAATAAACTCTTTTAAAAGACAACTCACTTTTGTGGGGATTGGATTTTTGATGAAATCCTCCACAGGTGACACAGAACATGAGAACATGGAGATGTCACCACGACCAGCACTGGTCAGTGCAGACCTGCAGAAGTCACGAGGCTTGTAAAGGATTCATTGGTCCATGGCTTGCTTCCAGCACACATTCTGGGATAAACCAATTTTCCAAACTAAATTTTTCACTGTTTCAAATTTTTTTTGGTGATTTTGCATAAAATACCACTCTAGTTTTGCTGAGTTTATTCTTCCTTTAGTTTTAATGTTTAATCTCTAAAGAGATAAGCCTCCAATGCTTTTCTAGGTGCTTGAGAAAAGATATTTGGAACAGCGAGGAGCAGATGTGCAGCTCACCCTGCAACACGACTCACCCTGTGTAAGGGAGGTGCCCTTGTAACTGGTGCAGAAAGCTGTAGCTTCATCTTCCTTGTCATTTACCTCCTTGGACACCTACCTGTCCAGAGTCCTTAGACTGGGGCATAAATAAAATAATATGAAATAGTTGGGGCAGTTTTGATTTTCATTTTCAGCAGTAGAAAGCCTTGTGCAAGGTCAATGACCAATAAACAGACATCATTTTGTCCAGATGTAGAAGACACCTTTTTGAGCATCTGTCCGACACATGGTCCCTTCTCTAGAAATGCCGTCTCCTGAAAACATGAGTTTGGTTCGCTACCAGCTCCAATTCTGATTGTCCCAAGAGTGAACACCTGCACCAGGGGAAGCCAATCACCTTGGTCTCCCAGCTAACAGGGCATCCCTGGGCCACAGAGCACTTCCGCTGGTTGTGCGTGGGACACTGGGCTCCATACTGCCTTTTCAGGTTGGCTCTTTGTCCCATGGATACAGAGAAAGTTTCCAGATAAACATATAGGAGAAGACCAGAGAGAATGAAATGAGAGAATTTGGGGAGAAGAAAGGAGGAGAGAGAGGAAGAGACAAACAATAGAATGAGGGCCGGCCCTGGATCGGATGGTTCTTTTCTCATCATGCCCATCTGTACTCTCTCTTCTCACCACAATGTAACCCTGCAGCCTTCCAATAAGACCCCCTCCACACCCATCTCTGATCCAGCTAGTGTGAGAGATACTAGCAACCAAAGACGATGACCATCCAAACCTTATGTATGATTCAAGCCACCTCCATCTCATCTCCGTGAGGAAAAATGCCCATCCCTCCAGGGTGAGATTCCACTTCTCCACCAGAGGATTTTCTGTTAAGTTGGAAAATATTTGTTTTATTTTCTTTTTACCCTATTTTTGTAGTTTATCTGTGAACAGCTCAGTACAGTCCCAAACACCTCATAACATCTGGAATCTGTTTTTGTGATGCTTGATGAGATTTTTATTATAAATCTAGAGATCAAAAGGAAAGCTTCCCAGCTGACACTTCTGGGCACTGCGTGGGGAGCACCTGGGAGAACGCGCTGCCTATGTTCTCTGTCCCTCATGCCTGAGGTCAACTGCACCACATGATGAGAGCACAGGGGAGGGCCACAGCCAATGTGTGGCACAAACACCTGTGCAATTTTCTTAGTTTCCTTTTCTCTCTTCAATCTCAGTGGGTATGAACAGAGAGCCCTGGGATCTGACAGACCCAGATGAAAATCCCAGCTCTACACTTACCTCACTGTGACCTTGGGGCAAGTCACTTTACCTTGCTCTGTGCCTGTTCTCTCACCTGTGAACTCCCTTCCTCGCGTCATTGACAGGGCTAAAGGAGACAATGCATTAAAGGGTTTAGGATAGTGCCTGGTACATAGTGACCATTAAAAATAATTGGCTGGCCCAGCCGGTATGGCTCAGTGGTTGAACATCAACCCATGAACCAAGAGGTTATAGGTTCAATTCCTGGTCAGGTGGGAAAGTGAGAGCTAAGACAGCTGAGATGACTAACCTAAGCTAGAAAGGTTAACAATGTCTTCTAGTTGAAGTTTTGTTCCTTTCTGGAAAGAAATGAAGTGTACTGAGGGCCAGCTACTTAATGAGGTTTCACATGTTACCGCATTCATCCTCCCAACACTCGGAGTAGCTATCATGGTCCCCATGTACCCGTCTGACTTCCATTGCACAGTTTAAGCCAGTGTACGCAGGAAAGGGCTTACCAGGAATGACAAGTGGCTTAAGGGTCTTATTGGGAGTTCTGCAGAAATGGCTGCTAGTGACAGAGCTTCCAAGAACACACCCAAAGTCACCAAAGAATTGGGATACGGCCGAAAAGGAGCCAACACGGCTATGCCTGTGCTCGCCTGGAGAGACGGCAGCTGCAGGAATGTGGCCTCTGCTCCTGGTATCGTGGAAGTGCCTCTGTTTGGCTGACCATCACTCACACCTGGAACCCTACCTGTACTGGAGCCAGAGAACTGTGATTTTTAACTTCCTAGCTTCTGAGGCCTTTGAAGGCACACTTGGGAAGAGGGTAGAGGATGCTGGCCAGTGTGGCCCAACGGTTGAGGATGGATCTATGATCTGGGAGGTCACGGTTCGATTCCCCGTCAGGGTACATGCCTGGGTTGTGGGCTTGATCCCTAGCAGGGGGTGTGCAGGAGGCAGACGATCAATGATTCTCTCTCATCATTGATGTTTCTCTCTTCCTTCCCCTTCCTCTCTGAAATCAAAATATTTTTGTTTTTAAAAAAGAGGATCGGGGAATTGGAGTTTCCAGTAGAAACTTCCTAGAGTGAGACTTGAACTCAGGCTGGGTGACTCCTAAGCTGGTGTTGCTCCCACAGAGCCATGCTGCCCCCACTTACTCTCCCTCCTGTTTGTTTCCATGTCTTGGTTGCTCTTGAACTCGGCTTCGCATCTGGCCACAACCGCTCCACACCGACTGAGTGAGACTTGAACAAGTGCCACAGCTGACTCTCAGGAGCAGCCGATTCAGGAACCCCTGCAGGCGCTTCCTCCTATTTCTTACCCCCTAGGAGCTCAGGGTCTTCACCCCCACTATGTACTGTGATTTCCATAAGTACCTGGGCCTCCCTCTCCTCTCTGGCCATGCCCGCATCCTCTCCAGCATCACCTTGCCTTTGCTCTCACGGCTGCCTGCCCCAGTTCTTGGAGCTCCTCTTTCTGGTGAGCGTATCAGAGGCCAAGTCCAATATCAGGGTTCCTAAACTCTGGTTATTTTAGAGACAAACAGTCCTGGGATTCTAAAAACAAGCCACTCTGTACAATCCAGCCAGTACCTACGATGTCCAATAATAAAAGGTCCTTCTGTAGCTTTGGGGCCCATTGTGATCACCAGTTTGCTATAAGCTATCAATTTCCAAGACCACCCTCAAAAATCTGCTCTTACCTTATGCTGCATACAGAATCCCACCTCTACCCCACCCCTGAGTAAACCTGGCATCAGCACAGCCATTTCTGAAACAGAGAAACTAGCCCCCCCCCCTCTCCCCCGCCCAGTGCTAAGGGGAGAGAATACAGAACTTCCCGGTGGGGAGTCACTTCTACTTGCCTCCCGTTTGTGAGGATGATCAGAGCGACGTTACCGAGGGCAGCCCAGATGGCAGAGGTGGCCACCTTCATCCCAAACACAAATCACCCCAGGCCCTGGCTGTAAATCCCAGCAGCAGCAGGTGTGCGCTGCAGAGGAAGAGCTCCGGCAATTAAAAAAGTGACGTTTTAATGGATTACGCACATCAGTTAAGGCTGTAAATCATACACCGCCTGCCTTGGATGGGATCCCAGGCACAGGCAAGAAGAGGAGGCAGCATCAACACTATGAAAATTTGATCGCTCCTTCTGACCTTTCCATACTTCACTGTGAAAACCAACATTAACCTTCACTTCCAGGGAGGCCTCTTTCTGCTGCTTAACAAAGACAATAGTTTGTCTCGGTAATAACATGTGAGCTGGCTCGCCTTTGTACGTCCTGCACGTCACCAATGTTATCTGATGGGGTCCCATTAGCCCTGGAAATAAAGTAAGTGGTCCTTTCTGCTAATGGCGTGAGGAATGATAAGGGGGCGCAGGCGCAAGGCTCGCTGGAGGTAAAAATCCACAAACAGAGGCTAAGGTGGGGCCTGGAAGATTGCTTTGTTGCTGTTTTTTTCTGTTTGCACAACATGCAGGATAGGTTTGGTCTTAAAAAGTGACATTTTAATGGATTACGCAGATCAGGGTACGAAGATAAGGAAGGAATCCTTGTCTGAAAAGACTGTGGGAAAGAGAGACGTGCCAACAAATCATTAGAAATACAAGGCGGTGAGTGTGCAAAATGTTAGAAGAGCGATGGGCATGGAATAGGTAGGCACTCTGCATTGGGGTGTCAAGGTCACAGAGAAGGTGGCCTACCTCACTGGTCTCACTTTGGAGAACAAGTTACCCTCACTGGCTGTCACTTCAGAGTTAAACTCTCCCAAAAGATAACAGAATCAAAGAGCTGAAAGGAGACCATATGCCCCAGTCCTCTCATTTTATACATGAAGAAACTAAAGCCAGAGGTTAAATGACTTGTCCAAGATCACACAGTGTTACAGACTAAATTGTGCCCCTTCCCCAATTCATATACTGACACCCTAGCAATGTGACTGTACTTGGAGACAGGGTTTTTACAGAGGTCATTAAAGTTAAATAATCATAAAGGTGGGGCCCTAATCCAATAGAACTGCTGTCTCTGTAAGAAGAGAGAGACACCAGGGATGAGCACACAGAGAGAAAAGGCTGTGTGAGGACACAGCCAGGAGCCGGCCATCTGCAAGCCAGGAAAAGAGGCCTCAGGAAAAACCAAACCTGCCAACATCTTGATTTTGGACTTCCAGCCTCCAGAACTGTGAGACAATTAATTTCTGTTGTTTAAGCCACCAATCTGTGGTATTTTGTTACAGCAGCCAGAGCTAACAAATACACACGGCGAGGAAATGGGCTGGCCTCAGGCAAAATCCCAGGATTCCACTTTATTTGAACACCACTCTTTCCCTTTCTCATTCAGCAAACAAGTCTCAAAAAAGACTTGCATGTTGGTGGTGGCAAATGTCCATCTGCATAATAGAGATGTGACATGGCATGATTGAGATTTAACCTTTCCTCTTTTATCTGCAAGGAGCAATGTAGAGCAATTTATTTCTCCTCCTCTCCTGATCTCTCCTCCTTTTGAAGATTAGGCATTTAATGGGCAGTGAAGTGATAAGGATGGGCTGAGAGCAGAGGCCAGTGCCTGGGCTCCTCCCCCAGGGAGCCACCATGCTTTGAGGTTAGAGCTTTAGCAGCATGCTACGGTAGATAACATGAACTGTTTTACTCAGTACCAAGTCCAACTTCTTTCTAGCATGCAGAGGCTGGGAAACCCAAAACTATACTTCCCAGATACCCTTGCAGCTGGGTTTGTGTGTGAATTAAGTTTCGGCGAGTAGATATGCATTGCACACGATTTTAATGAGGAGTGAAGCCGGGTGCAGTGGAAGGCAGGGTGCACCGCATCTGTTTTGCTGCCGTGGGTCATGGCTACGTCAGTGTAATTCTCCAACCCTCAGCTATGAAGCAGCTTCGTGACTGTGCAGAGGCCCAGTTCTTCAAGGGGGTTTTAGAAGTTATTCCTGAAAGTTCAGCCTAGTGTCTATTCTATAGCCCTCCCAAATAGTCAGCAAGGTAATTTAGTACTAACACTTGTAAGAAATCTCACTTCTTCATGAACTAGCTAGAGTAGATTCAATTATCTGCAACTGAATATAATAAAGAGTCATATATCAATGCAATACAATTTAGCTTGTAAGGAGCCATGGCTTGTGCTAACAAATGAAGAATAGGAACTAGTAGTTGAGTACTTACTCTGACCAAAGTATGTTACACATACCATACAATATAACCCTTAAAAACATCTTGAAAAGTAGGTATGAGTGTTTCTATTTCATAAATAAGGACTACGGTCACACAGCTGGTAAGTTACTGCCAGGGGTCAGGCTGAGAGTCCAAAACTGTCTACACCCACACAGCTCACTGTCTACACCCACACAGCTGTCTATACCCACACAGCTCACTGTCTACATTCATGTGACTGTTCAGTTGATTTCACTGACAGGACTTTAACTATTCTACTGTCTTCACCAACATAACTTCGTTCTTCCAGAAAAATCTTAGCCAGGAAGATAAAAGTTGCAAATAACTGCATTATTCATTTCGGGGACTTCCCCAAAAAATCTACTTAAAAAGTGCCCAATTTTTCAATGCATAGCATCAAATGACTATTGACACTCCAAGAGCCTTTGAAATGATTGGCTTGCTGTGTTCACTTGTTGTATTAATCTTCAACTATTATATCTTGATCTTCGCCCAATCCTAATTAAGACACCCTAAACACCTCATAATTTACTCTCCTCCCTCCGAGACACTAGGACTCCATCAAGGCGGTGTTCCCTGGACTGACGCAAGCAATAAACTCAGCTTGGCCTCAGCTGCAGGGAACTTGGTGGCATTTTGGGAGCCAGTGTTCAACCAGACCCAGATCTCCCTGTGTTCTCGCCACTACACCTTGATGTTTCCCACTTGAGGTACTGCTGCCCCAGCAATGAGGTAATTCCCCTAGAAAGCAAGCTGCTCATGGGTTTGGCACAGAAAACCAAGCAGTACTGGACCCTGTTTCTCCAAAGCATCACGCCTCCCGGGCTCCGTCTGCTCTACATCAGGGCCCGACGCAGGGGGAGGTGGGACTCCTGCAAGAAGCTGGACTTTGGCACGGTGGGTTTATGACAGCTGAACGCCAATATCAAGTGAAATCTAAGTGCAGAAACCCTCCAAATAGTTTACGTTCCTCTAATGGGCCAAAACCTGGGTGTGTTCATAGTTTGAATGTAGCAGATATGGTGATGAAGCAACCCATAAGCTCTACAAAATATGGGGTGACTTTTTAATGCCAGCGCCTTGCAGTCCCATCATGTGTTTTGAATCAAATCTAGGTAAACTGAGGCTGCAGCTGAAGGAGAGTAGTGAGAGGAGACAGTATCATAATGCCGCATCTGGTCTTTACTTTGTAGCTCATAATGCACTTTTACACACAGCTCATTTACTGTCCCATCAACCCAGTGTGTCCTCATTTTACAAACAGAAAAACAAAGCGTCCCTCCCCTGTAAATAGCCAACTAGGGAATGGTAGGGCCAGGACCCATGCCGTTTCCTAACTTCAGATACAGAGCCCTTTCCAGAACACATCCACCCTTGGGCAGGGGGGCAGAAGACAGCCAGGGTTCAAATCCTGGCACTGCTACTTTTAAGCTGATAACCGTAAACTTAACTCCCTCTGCCTAGATTTCCTTACCTGTAAAATGGGGGTAATAGCAGAAGTCACAGGGTTGTTGTATTGATAAATGTCGCATGCCATAATATAAGTTTCCCTGAATAATGCCTAGCTCAATAAATGAGAAGTGTTCCATAAATATCAGCTATTATTATTGTGGTGGTCGGGCATTCGAATCTTTGCACTTCGCCACTGAAGTATTTTGTAGTCTTGGAATCTTGTTCCCAGATCCCAAAAAATCTAGCCTCAAAAAACCAAACCCAGAAGTGTATCTACAGGTGGGAAGGGTCACAGAGCAGACTCCTTTTCACTAATTGTTACAAATATCGCTACATTAACCTCCTAGAGAGCACAGATGGTGAAAGAAAGGAACTGTCCCCACTGCTTTGCTCAGACCTGAGAGAAGGCGAAGATGAGCAGACATGATAGGTGAAATCTCAATCTGACGACAGTGGGAATAAGAGATTATCACAGGGAACTGTGGCGGGGGTGCAGAGCAGGAGTGAGAGATACCATGGATTTACAACTTACTAAAATTTACAATTGATTTGGAATCCAGAGTAAATCAAGCACAGGATATTATGTAACAGGGATAGGAGAGAGAGCTTGTGTTGGCAGCAGAATTAAGCTGACTGGCAAGGAGAGACAAGAGACAAGGAGCTCGCCCTAACTGGTTTGGCTCAGTGGATAGAGCGTCGACCTGAGGACTGAAAGGTCTCGGGTTCGATTCCAGTCAAGGGCATGTTCCTTGGTTGCGGGCACATCCCCAGCAGGAGGTGCGCAGGAGGCGGCTGATCGATGTTTCTCTCTCATTGATGTTTCTAACTCTCTATCCCTCTCCCTTCCTCTCTGTAAAAAATCAATAAAATATATTTTTTTTTAAAGAGAGAGAGACAAGGAGCTCAAAGCTACAGAGTTTCAGCCTTCACTGGCTAAAAGCACAGGGAATAGGGATTCGCTGGACAGTCTCCTGACAACCAACTAATGAACTTGGGTGAATAGAACGTGCACTTCAAAGAGTTTTGTGCTTAGGGTGTTTTGTTCTATAATTTACAAACTTATTATGAGGGAAGGATACAGAGACCTGAGGATGTGTGATAGAAAGCACTGACTTCAATGTCCCAGGCACTACAGTTAGAACCTTGATTCCACCACCTATGAGCTCTTTCCTTAACCTCTCTGTACCTCGGCTCAGTCACCTGTGATGATGCCTATTTGATGGTCTTGTCATGAAAATTAAATGAAATAACAAGTCTAAAGGGATTCACTGTCCACAGTAGGCAGGTAATACATGTCGATGATGGTGAAGATAGAAGATGGCAATGAAACTTCTTACATCCGATGAGAAAAACTTACATGATTGAGGAGATTTCAAAATAACAAGTTTTAAAGCAGTTTTGAGGGCAGAACTTGGGTGAATGCTGTTTGAGACGAGTAACAAAAGTGGGTGTGCTCTGATGAGTGTCCCTGCTGCATATCAGAGCAGCCAAGCCAAGACTCAGCGAGAAGAAGTAAATAATTGAAGGGTTATATTCACAGAATTGAGAGGTGAGAAAAGCTTGGAATAAACACTGAAAGCACTACGGGAAAGTGAACCAGTTTCAGCCCTGCCATATTTGAAACTGTCAAATAACTTTCTGGAAGCCAACACAAGAATTCCCAAGAAAAGGAACCCTCAGCAAGAAAGTTACAAACACACCCAGACATACTTCACTTTATATAATGGGAATATTACTGACGGTGTGGGTTAGCAATAAAATAAGTCAGAGAAAGTTAAATACCGTATGACCTTGCACAAGGACTTACATTTCCTGTGCCTCCGCTGTCCCATCTATAAAATGGGGATAATAATGGCAGCCACCTCGAGTTGTTGTAATTATTAAATGAGTTAATGCAGCTAAAGTTATTGAGCTAGCACGTGACACACAGCACTAGATTAATGTTAGCAGTTGTGAGTATTATCAATTACATATAATATCCTCCACACATACAAGTCCCCCAAATCAGATAACTTTCTTTCTTGATAACTGCTGGTTATTCTCTTCATAGTACTTATTAGTATCTGAAATTATTTATATTTGTTTATCTTCAGTCTTCTCTCACAAAAACGTTATCTCCATGACAACAGTGACCCCCATCCTTCTTGTTCAACACTCCATGTCTGGTTGCCCAGGAACATAGCAGGCTCAATAAACGTTGCTAGAATAAATGAACTGCAATTACCACTGTCCCTCACTATTTAAATTATTTCCATTTCTGAGATTGAAAAAGCAAGTTTGCACAGTGAGAGATACTGTGTTGTACACATCTGTTTGATCCTTATTTTCTGATAGCACCAGTAGCAAGACTTTGGAGAGCAAAGGCTTTATCTAAAAATGTATTTGTAGCTCTTTGATTCCTGAGTTAGGGTGACAAAGGACTTTTGCATTTGAAAAGAATAGCAAACAAAAGTCTCTCTTTTAACTCCCTGGAAATTTTTCTAAGAAAATAGGCCTTTCCAATAGCTTCTATCTCCATTGTCTTTTTTGTTCCTGCTCCCTCTCCTCTTTGTTGCCACCCCGTATCCTGACATTTAGAGCAAAATTTCCAGGAGAGATTGAACAGCAGAGTGTCAGCACCATGGACAGCAACATGTAAATTGGCATTTTGAACACCCCCGTTTTATGGTACAGAAGATGAGGATTGCAGGTGTTCAAAGTTAAGGAACACCCCATATAAATTCATTTATTTTGCTATGAACTGTACTGTGTTTTAACAGAGAATAATGCATGCTTTTTTGTTTGCTTGCTTTATCAACAGGGAATGAATTTGACTTCTTCTCTATAAGGAAACTACGTTTTGAGTGCCTATATGTGCCGGTCACTGTGTTGGAGGCTTCATGTATATTTTTATCTTATTTCGTTCTCATATCAACACCATGAGAGTCCTGGATTTAGAGCCAGCCAGAAAGCTCTAGGTTTAAATCCTGACCCCACCTTGGAAAGTTACTTAACCCCTGTAAACCTCTTTCCTAATCTATAAAATGGAGATGGTATCTCCTATTGGCCTGAAAAATCCAGTCTAAAACTCTATAAGCTCAGTATTCCTATCTGTAATATTGAGGTGATAACTGTGTCCAGTAGGTTGAATGGGAAGTAGGAGTTAGCACAGCACAAAGGTAAGAATGAACGCGCCAAATAGGAGATAGTGAGACTACCCTGATACCAATGAAGAGGAAGAAACAGAACACAGGGGTTGAATATGTGGGTGGGGAAGGGCAAGAGCCAAATTTCAAAGGGCCTTGAAAGCCAAACCAAAAACTTCAGCTCTATCACAAGCCTTGAAGAACCTCTCCAGTGGCCAGGATCACATTTTCCATTTCTTCCTCCACCCCTTCCCCTGCTTATACTAGCTACCATAGAGCTACCACCTAGTAAGGGTTTAATAAATGCAAATGTATCGAAGAATGGTTTCGATGTAGCTAATGGCCTTGGAGGCATCCAAAAAGATTACAACCTGCTGCAATTATGGGCTAGCTCTAATAAGAGGAAATGGAAGTGAGGTAACTCTGAGGTCCTACAATTTGGTCCAAAACATAACTGCACAAAACCCAATGCAGAGATGGAAATGTTCATTCTGATTTCGAGGAAGAGGAAGCCTCTGCCCATGATATTCTTTTCACTCGTTCAATCAACAGCTATTTAACAAGCATTTATTATATGCCAGGCATTGTGCTAAATAAACCATAGGACTAACACAGATCCGGAGCCTACCTTCAATAAAGTATACATTCTAGAATGGGAATACAGATGCCCCTCTCTCCGAAACACCCAAATAAATAAACTATAAACATCCCTCACTAGCTAAACCTATGAGAGTTTGGATACAAGTCTAGGTAGTGAGGGATGCCACCCAGTGCATCAGTTGCTCTCCAGGCTTCATCAAAAGAGTTCTCTTCAGTAGTCAAAGTTCAGATGGTACTGATTTATGTAATAAGTAATTACATCTACACAGTTCCTGAGTTTGGAAAGAGAAACCTACTTACTGAAACAGACTGATAGAGAAAACAACCAAGAGGCTAACCTGGGGGGAAAGAGAGGAGGTTCTTTTCTAAGCAGCAGAATGTCCAGTGGGAGTTGGACTGTCAATTGGTCAATGTGGTGGTCCGGGGGGCGGGGCAAAAAAGTCTCTAAGGGCTCATATCTAAGTTATAAGATCTACCAACTCTAGTCAACCATATACACTTCCTCACAGGAGTCTGTGTGCGTCACCAGGGTGAAGAATCAACCCTCCTCCCTCCTTACCCTCATAGTTAATGTACGAAGAGGTCCAGCAGCTCCGAGTGGTGGTCTTGTAAGGAGTGCACTGCGTGTGAAGAGTCCATCCCCTCCCATGACCCCTTTGCAGAAAGGGAATGGGCACATGCTCACTCTGGCAGATTACCTCCCGAGAGGGCTGCCAACAACCCCTCCCCTCCCTGCATGCACGTGCTCCATCAAGATGTGGAGTCTCTTTCTCCTCCCCCTGAATCGGCACTCGCCTTGTCATTGCTTTGACTAGCAGAATGTGATGGAAGAAATGTTCCAGGACTTCTGGGCCCAGGCTTGACAAATCCTGGCAGCTTCTGCTTCTCTCTGGGAGGAAGCCAGCTACCACGTAAGAAGTGGAAGAACTCTGAGACCTCCCTGCTATGTGGAAGCCAAACTAGCAATGTGGAGAGACCGTGTAGTGGAGAATTGAGAAACCCATAAATATATGGCCCCAGCTGAGCTCTCCAAGATGGCCCCCAGCTGTATAAACAATCCCAGACATGATGATCCATATACGAGTCATAGCCACCGTGACCTGTGGAATGGACACATGAGGAAAAGGTCCAACCAGCTCGTTCCTGGGTAAGTAAACCACACATTGTGTTCCAATTGGGGCACAAGGCACCACTGAAAATACTTCTCTCAAAGTGGCCATCAGGTTCTGACTAAAAGAAAAGTTTGAAAAGACAAAGGAGCACAGAGGGGGCCTGGGCCAGGCCTTGTCGGGTGGTAGTGGAGACAGACGGTGTAGGGCAGCTTCCTGTCGAGTCCCTATATAATACTAATACGTTTTCGCATCAGACTCAATCCCATTAATAAGATAACTTATGGTATTAAAATTAATCTTTATTAAGGATTCACTAGCAGTCCAAGATTGTGCTAAATGCTTTCTATACATGATCTCATTTAAACCTCAAAAAGGATGACATGAGGTCACCATTATTAGTATCTCTGGTTTATATGTGAGGAGACCAAGGCTCAGAGAGCTAACATGACTTGTCCAAGGTGCAATAGCAGAACTGGGATTTGAATCCAGGTCAGTCTGGCACCGTAGCTCAAATAAACGTCAAGATCTGGCCACTGCAAGTGCAACAGCTGCTACTTCAATTGCATATTTAAGTCCTAATAGACTTTTATTTTGTGTGCATATATTTATTCAATACAAACTTCATTGGTAATTTTGAAGAAAGGTTCAGTAAACATAAAATGTGTTATGCTCTTTTTAATTATTTTTTTTTGTTGTGTTATTTTTTATATTTTAATTTTCAAAATTTATTTTTGCAACATAAATGGGGTAAAAAGGAAAATCAATAAATAGGTTGCAATCCTCCACCCCTAGAGATACCAAGAAAGAACAAAACGAAGAGAAAGTGTGTGGAAGAAGTTTTACAGTGCTCTGGAGTTCTTACTTCAGACTGCAGTAAAGATTCTAATTCCTTTTTTATTATTTTGGAGAATGGAGTGATATTTCTTTGAAACTGAAATCATACCTAAATGTGGTCAAAAGACAGCTGGGCTTTATATGGGCTGCAATAATAACATTTTAGTTTTCTCAAAAAGAATGTTACTTGCTTATGCATCAAATTATACTAATACTAGAGGCCTGGTGCACAAAATTCGTGCACGGGGGGGGGGGCCCCCCCAGCCCGGCCTGCACCCTCTCCAATCCAGGACCCCTTCGGGGATGTCTGACTGCTGGACATCCCTCTCACAATCCAGGACCACTGGCTCCTAACCACTCACCTGCCTGCCTGCCTGATCGCCCCTAACCCCTCTGCCTGCCTGCCTGCCTGCCTGCCTGATTGCGCCTAACCACCTCTGCCTGCCTGCCTAATTGCCCCTAATCCCTCTGCCTGCCGGCCTGATGGACTCTAACTGCCCTCCCCTGCCGGCCTGATCACCCCTAACTGCCCTCCCCTGTCAGCCTGATCACCCCTAACTGCTCTCCCCTGACAGCCTGATCGCCCATAACCACTTCTGCCTCAGCCCTCACCACTGTGGCTTTGTCCAGAAGGAGGACCAGACGACCAAAAGATGTCTGGTTCACCCGGTCTAATTAGTATATTACCCTTTTATTAGTATAGATATTTAGGGGTGGTGCTTTAAGTTACTCGTTGAATGCTGGGTTGCTTCAGAGTTTATTGTTACCCACCTTGTGCTGGGCAGCATTCTAAGTACTGAAGACACAACAATGGATTTTTTAAAAAGTCTTGCTCTCGTGACATTTAGGTGGGAAAGAACAATTGAACAGGACACAGAAGAGCTGAGTTCTATGAAGAAGAGAAAGTAGGATGCAGCGCTGAAGAGAGCCAGGCTACCTTAAGCAGAGTAGTCAGGGAAAGCTTCTCAGAGAAGGTGACACTGGAGCTGAGATCTGAGTGATACGAAGGAGTAACCATGGGAAGATCCGGGGAAGAGATTCAGGCAAAGAGAACACTGACTACAAGGGTTCTGGGGTAGGAATGAGGCTGCTGTGTTTAAGGGACAGGAAGGAAGATACCCTGTCTGGAAAATGACATCCCAAAGGAAGAATTACACAAGGGGGGATTAGAAAGGAGGCAGGAGTTAGATCACAGGGTGCCATGGTTACCATAAGGATTTTGAGTTTTATTTTACTGAGATGGGAAGCCATTATAGGCTTTTAAATGAGACTGACATAATCTGAGTTGCATATTTAAAAGACCACACTGGCTATATTGTGAAGAATGAATTGCAGCATTGGGGGAGATGAAGGCAAGAATAGAAGCAAGACAACCTGCTAGGAAATTATGACGGTGGCCTGGTAAGGTTCATGGTCACTGAACATGCGGAGTGGCGGTGGAGATGCTGAGAAAGGGATGGAATTGGAAACTATCCCTACTGAGATGGGAAGAACATGTCTGGAGTAGCATTTAAACGTTGTGCTTTGGGCATGTCAAGCCAAGATATGTATTAAACTGGAAAGCAATGTTGCAAAAGGGACGGTTGCTGCTGCTGCCCCCTGCGGCGCTGTCCTGGGGTCCCTACCTCACAGATTAAAAGCAGGCCACCCACTTCAGGGGTTGTTTGTCTCTCAGTGAAAGGTCAGCTGACAGTTTTAAAGTGACACCTGCATTTTAATTTCTGGGATACGCCTAACAACATTCCTCAAGGACTAGATGTGTATGAATGTTTTTACAATCAGGTATAGTTCTCCTTTCTTTGCATTTAATAAAGAATGCATTTCTTTCCTATCAGGATCACTCTGGCTTCAAAGGTTGACTACGATAAAAAGCAATGCGACTTTAGATGCAGATAAATTATTCACAGCACTGCCCACCCAACTGCACATTCTTTCCTCTTGCAGGAGATTTGCATGTCTCTGCACCTTTGTTCAGAAGCCTGACATTCAGCTGAGCACGCGGGGGAGATGCACCAGGCCAAAGTGGCTCTTCTCTGGGACTGCAACACAATCCAAATGAAATCTGGCTTTTGGGAAAATGTCCATTTTCACTGGCCACTTATCACCCTTATTCTGTAAAATACAATTCCTTCTTCTGTAGCGCCAACAGGAAAACCTAAGGCACTTAGGAACTCTTTGAAGTCCAGAAAGCCCTCCCGTTGCCAACGCCTTTGAAGAGAGCCTGCAAAACCCGATTTACACATCTGCGGCCACTAAGTAGCTCTTTGGCTACATGTTCGTTTCCCTCCAGCAGGCCTAGCGAAGGGAAAAAGAGCATGCTGGGACTTAGAATGCCCTTTTGTGTAAGCTTTCCAGGGATTCTCTAAAAAAGAACTACCCAACACCATCCAAATCCCCAGTCTTTGTGTTCGTGGAATAATGGGTTTATGTTCCATGAGTACATTTGGCTTTTCCACTAGAAAAGGAAGAATTTCTGTCAAATCCATTCGTTCTGGTCTTTTTGGTAGGTGGTTCCTTGCATTGGATTCAGAATAAAATATACCTATACAATTGCTTTTATTTTAATATCAGGGGTCATCTTCTACAAGAAACAAAACCAACTCTGATTAATTGAATACATCTGAGGATTTAAAGGAAGGCTTTCAGGAACTCATAGACACAACGTGGAAACCAGGCAGGTCTGCAGGCTCTGGAAACAGCTTCTTTGACTTCGCTTCTCACCCCGACTGCATGATGGAACCATCGGGGGAGATTTTAAGGCTTTTAAAGGAGATTGATGTCTTGACCCCATCCTCTGAGGTTCTGATTTAATTAGCCTGGGATGGGACTACTCTCATCAGAGACCTGCTGTTAGAAATGATGCTCTCCAGTCATCTACAATCCCTTAGTCATGCTGTCCAAGACTTAAATCCCAGGAGACAGAGGGTACCATTGGCTTAGTTTGATTCATAAGCCTGCCCCTGGCAAGGGGAAGACAGGGCACCTGGTGACCAGCCCTGCCAGACCGTGGCATCATCAGGGAAGAGGTAATTCCCTAAACGGAGACTGTGGTGCTATTAGGAGAGCAAATGGAGGTTAGGCAGCCAAAATGTCAAGTCTTCACCATCCCCCTACCCCCATACAAAGGCCTAATTTAACTGATACACAACAATGACACACAGTCCCCATGACTCTGGAATCTTGTGTTTTATCACAACCCTTCTTTCGACAGAGCAGGAACTCAGAGAGATAGCTGTGTGATGCCCCTGGCATCATGAATATGCACCAAGACCTTCTGTCAACACTTTCACGAACTGGAGGTGCAGATCAGAGAATGAGGAATCCTGCTCTTTCTGCCTCTGAACTAGAAATCATGACAACTGCATGGACCCCCACTAGGAGAAAACACTGTTTTCCTGATGGTGAACATGAGCTGCATCATCCCCCTCTCCCACTCTGCATTATTCCTGCAAATATTACTGTTAACCCAGCTGAAACAGTCACTCCAAACAGCACTGAGAACTAGCCACCGAGTGATTGGTATTCGTCTGGTGACAGCACTGCGGGCGGAGAGAATAATGAATAGAGTATGTGGGGTAGCGTTTGATAGGAAACGAAGTGCCCATGCCTGGGACAATCAAATCTAACGTGGCTAAAGAAGCAGAACTAACACAGTGACCTCTGCAGCACAATTATCATGGCTGCTGACATCTGAGACTGTTTCAGTGTTTGAAAAGAAGTCAGGCTTTCTCTGAGAAGTCTAAATAACAAAAGGTAGAACCGTGTCCATGACTAGTACCTGTGTGAAATTCTATTTGGGAACAGATGAGAAACACAAAGATGAGGGGAGGGAAGGGGAGGGCAGAGGAGGGCAGGGAAGGGGAGGGGAGGGAAAGGGAAGGGAGGGGACTTCTGTAAATCCTGCCCCATCCTAACCATACCCTACTCTCCATTTCTCTTCACTCCAGGCGTTCTTAATCCAGGGTCCAAAGACCCCGTGAACTCACTGACATCAGATGGGAAATTTCGCATGTATATGTCTCCCCGGCAGAGACACCACAGGCCCCATCAGATACTTGAGGTTTGGAGACTTGGCCCCACAAGTGTACAAAAACTTTACTTTTTTCTCCTTCTTGCCTATTTTGACTACCTTCCTGGACCTCATCCTCTGCAAAACGATCTTGTCTCCAAGCCACTTGAACTTCTAATAGAAACCAGATCTCTCCTCCAGTACTTGACTGCCAGTCCTCTTTTTCTTGTCAGTGGTCTGCCACTGGTCAAAACTGGAGGGACCAGCAGCCTCAGATGACCTCACGGGCCAGCCACTTCGAGGAGGAGTGTCTTTAAAAGGGGTTTGACACCGACTTGTTTTCAGCCAGCTACGGCCCTCAAAAATTCCGATTCCTTAGAGAAAATGGGCTTTTCTATAGAAAAATAAAATACGCAAAGCGTTTTGTTGGGGGAAGAATATATTTTAGGGCTTCTGCTTTGGTTTGGGCTGCAAAAGTACTCCCAGATTCCAAATCTAGGACATACAAGGAAATAGCCAAGTGGGAACTGCAACCAGTCAGTCTGGCTGGTTGGAACGTTATGGATTGCGTGTTCCAGATCCTTCTCCCCACACCCCCCAGATTCACCTCAGCCAGGCAGTTTCCTATGTGTCCCTCAACAATTGGGTCTTGCCTTCTACTGCAGCGTCATATGAACAGTAAAGGAACCAAAAGGAGCAAAAGCCAACGGGCCTGCTGATGGCCAGCTAACAGTTTTCACGTCGCAACCCGTAGGAGATGAAAATACCCTTGTCAGCGTAGCCTCCAGAGCCCGACTCCACAAAGCCTCTCTCCATATTTTCGCTGCAGTCATTCATCACACACTCTAAACACGTGAATTTAGCACCTAGTATATAAATCAGACACTGAGCCAGACATACACGTTTCAAGTATGAAATGGTTTCAGCCTTCAAGAATCTCAGAATCTAGTTGAGGAGTCAACCTACCCCGTAGCTGCAGTACGAAATAATAAGTGAAATGACAGATAGGAACAAAGCACTAAAATAGACAGGATGGAGCAGACTGGTTCTCTCTGTTATACAAGTAGCACTTTGCTTTTCAAAGTGTGGCTGCTGGGCCAGCAGGGTGACATTTCCTGGATGGATATTTGTGTGAAATGCAGAATCTCAGGCCCCACCCCAGATCTACTGAAGTGGAATCTGCATTTCAGTAAACTCCCAGGTGACTTGTAGGCGTACAGAGTTTGAAAAGCTCAGTGTTAAATGTCAACAAAAAAGACAGGCACCCGGGTCCCTGCTAACTTACCTAATTGTGTCTGCAATGAGAATGTGCCAGGAATAATCAGCAAGAAACCATTTTACATCGGTTGGAATGTTTATGGATTTGGGATTTAGAAAAAGTTGGGTAAGTAGAAGGAAATTAAGTTCTATCAACTCTCACACCAGACTCAGCACCTTCATGGCCTGGGCCTTGGGTTAGAGTGAGGGAAAAACAGTCCATGCTCCCCAACATTCTTAGCTGCCCAATTATCCGTCCTGTGTTGTGCTATTGATGGCAAAAGTGGCACTGGAACCCCCTCTCCTGACTTGCCCTAGGAAGATGTAAAACTTACTAGTCAGAGAGACCTGGGCTTGAATTCACGCTTTGCCACTTATCCTCTATCTGTGCAACCTTGAGCAAGTCACTTGATTTCTCCTAATGTCTTTCAAACTCTGCATCTGTAAGAAGTAGTAATTATTTCAAAGATGGTTATGAGATTGTATTGAGATAATGGTTATAAACTGTCTAGAATAGATCATTCAGTGCCTGGCATATAGCAAGAATCAGTAATGTTTGGTATTTTCATTATTTTTAGCTGTTGCAGTAGATGCTGGCCAGTTGTTCACCGAGCCCATTTTTCTTCAGACTTGAGCACATATCTAGATGTTTTCCAGACCTCCATTCTTTTTGGAGTGGCCATGCAATGTCTTGGCCAATGAAATGGAAGAAATAGATGCCACTTCCAGCCTATTCCATCAAAACCTCCTATGCAGCTTTCCCCTCTCTCCCATGTGATGTTGGATAGAGTAGCTTTGAAAATCATGGCATAAAGATGGCAGCATCTCCATCAGCCTGGGCCCCTGAATGACCATATGGGGGAAAGCTACATCACCAACATTATAATCACCTTCATTACTGAATGGACTGTACGTGGGTGAGAAACAAACTCATATTGTGTTAAGTCAGCAATTTCAGGTTGTATCTATTATAGTGGCAAGTGTCACCTAACTACACCTGGCCAGTACAACATCCAAATTTTTCATTGTTTACCTACAGTGATACTGGGATGATTTAATAACATAGCAAATGTGCAAATGCATTATAAACTGTGAAGTGCTATGAAAATGTATAGAGAGATTGGAAAAAAAAAATCAGATCTGGAGTTACGACCAAGTTCAAATCCAAGCACTGCTGCACACAGAGTGGGTGATCTTGCATAAATTATTCATACCAGCTGAGCCAATCTAGAAAATGGAGATATGAGCTCTTAGGCAAGTATGATGGACTGTTATAGGCGAATGCATCAGAGAAATAAAAGCTGTTATTCTAGAGGCAAGATGACTCAGTGGTTAGGAATTCGGCTTCCAGAGTTCAAACATTCAATCTCCTACTTCCTGTTGAATATCTTTAGGCAAGTTAATATATGTGCCTCAAATCCCATTTCCATAAAACTAAGATAATTATAGAATCTACCTCATATGGTTATAAGTATCAAATGACTGGATATGCATAGAGCTCCTAAAAGAATATCCAGCACAATTAATAAATGTTGATGGCTACAGGGGACAGCAAAGAGAAGACAAGATGCAATGAAAATGAAAAAGAGAGCAAGTTTTGAAAGGTGATTCTAGATTTAATTTCCAAGATTTCAACTACACCTAAGACACAGAGTTCTTACTCATCAGCAAGCTCCCCAACCAACCCCGATCAACTGTGGATTCTAATACACCCGACCTTGGGTGTTCAACTTCAGACCATTACATCAGTCTTCCTATTAGTCCAGGGGTCCTCACCCTGGCTGTATATCAGTGTCACATGAGAAAACTTCTGAAAATGCTGATGCCTGAGCCACAGCCCTAGTTAATTAAATCAGAATCTCTGAGGATGGAATCCAAGGACCACTTTCTTTTTTTAAGTTCCCAAGTGATTCTAAAATGCATTCATAGTCACAAACCAATGCTTCAGCTCATGGACTTTTGAGGGTAAGGGAAGAAAGAAGAGCTTCCAAAACTGAAATGCTAGAGCTTTGTTAGGACATCGTATTTCCCAAAGTCCCAAGGCATTTTCTCAGACATTCGATACATGGTCAGGCCCTTCTGTGTGCTAGCTGCTAAGGAGACAAAAGCAACAGATCACTGTCCCTGCCTCCAGGGCTCATTATCTAGCAAACTGCCTCCATCTAGAAGACTAGACCTCTTGGTCAGTACATATCACCTTCCTACCACACAGCCCTGCCCCCCAAAGCAATCTCCATGGTCCACAAGAGTCTGGTGGATGATCTACCGCTGGACTAAGAAATGGTTAATAACCTTCTCAAATGACTCTGTCCTTGCTGGAACCTGACCTCAAAACTTTAACATCAAGCAAAACAACCAGCCTTTTCATTATTAGATGTTATCTTTTCCCCATTAGCGGGACTCCTAAAGGTCAGACAGAGCAAAGAAATGCACCTTATTTATGACTGAGTGAATAATCAATTACTATGGCGGTCCATGTGATACTTCCTGATATTCATCATGGGCAGGCTCTGTTGAAAATGCTCAACACCACTTGCTTTCATGGGCCCACAAAGTGTTTGATGGCCAGGCAGTGGTTCCAATAAATGAAATTGTTAGGTACTTATGGGCTAAAGTAAGTCTTGGCTAGAAAAGGGCTGAGCATACCTGCTCCATCATCAGTAGACAGGTTTCTTTGACATACCTAATCACCGTCAGAAACTGAGTTTTGCAGGCAGCTCCTTGGTTGAGTTATTCAGAGTCTTTTTTTAAATCTGGAAAGGCCTTGACATTTGAAAGATGTTAAAAGAACTGCTAGACATAGGCAATGATTCAAAGGATAATTTGTCCTTCATGAGATGACAAAGTAAAAAGCTGTTATGATATCTCTTCTATCATTCATTAGCCTTTACTAAAACACTGTTCTCAGTATACCACTTATTATAGAAACATAATTAAATTAATTATAATTTCACACATAAACCCAATGCGTAAATAGTTCTTTTTTTTTCCAACAAGCTGAGTAGCAACATTGCCCAAGGGTTTCCTAAAAATTCAAATGTCTTAAACCAACAGAAACAATAATAAAACCAAGCAAGGTATGATCCTAAACCAACCTTAAAAGACAGAGTTTCTCAAAAGCTTTGTTGGCTTCAAAGGGCCAATTGGCAAGATGACCAAATGCTCCTTCCTTCGGTCCAAGTTTCCCAATGGACAGGCTGAGCAGGACAGGAGCCTTTACCTGAGAATGGGAAGCACCAAGGCTCCAGGACAAAACCTCTTGTCCAGGAACAAAGTAAGCCCACATGCATGCCAGCGGGAGGAATTCTACCTTCACAGTGTCTCTTTCACCATCTACAAGTGTCATGCCACCATTCTCGATCAGCTATTCCCTCCAGATAAGTGTATCCAATTCTTGGATACTCTGCCCACCCATATCACCCCAAAGTCATTCTACTCAAGGTTGGGTATTAATTTCCCAAAGGGCAGCCCAGAATGTAGGATTTTACTGCACAACCTCCAGTTCTCTTATCCACCCCTCAAATAAGTATTTGTTACTACTCGACTCCCAGGAAAATTTCTCCAACCCTCTTATTATACAAAGGACCTCATATTCTAGCACAATAGTATTATTAACTAGGTTAGTTTATAAAGGTAAGGCCTTGGCTCCCAAACCAGACAGAGGCACACCAGAAGCAAAGGATGGAGGGAAAGGAAGAGGAAGGGAGAGGAGGGGTAAGGAGGAGAAAGGGAGAGGAAGGGAGGGAAGAGAGAAGAAGGCAGGAAAAAATAGAATGGGGGAGAAGGAACAAAAGGAGAAGATGGGGGAAAGATGACTGAGTAGTGGTTTATCTCTCTTATGAAAACAACAGAAAAATACTGAATATTTAAAATCATTAATAATCAAACAGAGTCTGTCCCAATCATGTTAATCTAGTACAAACTTTTAAAAACTTTTTTATAATGTAGCATATCAAAGAAAGTCCTTAGATACATATAATTACTAAATATGTGCCAACAAGGAACTTAGTGAAATTCAGCATTAATTTTAATTGTTATTTTTAATGGTGCAGAATTGCCTTCTTAGCCTAATGGGAAAAATAAGTAAAGTTATTATGGAGTATTAGCTTGATACCCGAAGGAAACAAAACAACAATGCCCCATTGCCACCATCTCTGTTTAGCCTAGCTCTAGAAATACTAGCAGATAACTATTCAAGAAAAAAATAAAATGCAAAAAATGATGAAGGGAAACAATAGAAGTATCAGTATTGCCAGATGACATATTTCTATTCCTAGAAAATTAAAGTAAATTAACCAGAAAATAACTTGCTCAAAATTGTGGCTATTAAATAAACCCTCAAAAACCAATAATCTTTGCCTATATCAGCGCCAGACAGCTTAAAAATAAAGCTAGGGAAAACGCTATTTGCAATGGAATACAAAACATTAAATACCTGCATATTCATTTAATTTGAGATGCACAAGACTTATAGAAAATTGTAAAACTCTGTTAAGAGAAATAAAGAAAACGCGAATAAATGGAGTGATGCTCCCTGCTCCAAGAGTCAATGTCCAACTTCCTCTGAGAGAAAGAGGAGGAGGCCTGGGGACTGGGCACTATGGGGGATGTGGGATGAACCCATGGGCTTGGAAGGGACAGTTAAGGGCTTAGTGATCGTTCAGGCACTAAAGATAAATATGTGTCCTGCGTTGACTTATAAATTAATTTAATATCTACTAAGATCTATTGGAACACATTCTAGAACCAGACAAGTACATAGTAAACCTCATCTGGAGGAATAAGGAATAACAGAGACTTTTAGAAAAAGAAATGAAAGTAGAGCCGTTCTACTGGATTGTAAACTATAAATCTGCAGTGATGCTGCATTAAAAACAAGCATCACTGGGCTGATGTACACTTCAGAAACAGAATCCAAACTCTAAAAGGCATGCAATAAATGACATATTAGAAGCAATAGAAAAATGGGGAAAAAGAACTACTGTTCAATGCCAACTTAAATAAAAATGATTCGTTGTACCTTAGGTCCTAGTGATGTAAAATAATAAATTTCAAACACAAAAAGAATTATGTATTAAAACTATCTAAATTATACTAGAAATGAAAAGTAAAGATGAGAGAATCTTACTATTAAAGAAATAAAAGAGCCCTGACCGGTTTGGCTCAGTGGATAGAGCGTCAACCTGCAGACTGAAGGGTCCCAGGTTCGATTCTGGTCAAGGGCATGTACCTTGGTTGCGGGCACATCTCCAGTAGGGGGTGTGCAGGAGGCAGCTGATCAATGTTTCTAACTCCCTATCCCTCTCCCTTCCTCTCTGTAAAAAATCAATAAAATATATTTTTTTAAAAAAGAAATAAAAGAAAAAAGATTCATAGGTTTGAAGAATAAATTTTTTAAAGTAATGCAGAAATATGACAAGCATAACTGATAAAATGTTCACTATTCAAAATAGCACATATAAGAACTGATATCAATATATATAAAAAGTCCAGATTCTAAGAGGGCCAGAGAATATGGTCCACTTAACTGAAAAACAATCTAAAAGGGGGTAGGGAGGAGGAGGGGGAAGTAGAGAAATGTACCAGCACTAGCTAGTAAGACAAACAAACTAAAACAACTTTAAGACATTGCTAACAGATTAAATTAAAATAAATACAAATGGGAAACCTTAATGCTGATACAGTTATAATAGGGGGGGGGGGGGGGACAAGCTGCTGATGGTAGGTTTAGTGGAGGATGGTGATGGTACCATGTCCTCTAAGTAGCAGCAAAGGTGAATTCCTCCTTTCCTGTGATATCCAAGGAGGTAGCTGGGCTTCTGATGGGGGGTGGCACATGGCTGCCAGGGAACGGAGCCATAAGCACTCCAACCTTGCCAAACCGTGGCCCATTCCAAAGTTTTGCACAGAATGACAAAGAGATCACAGGAAATGGCAGAACCAGTAACTTTCAAATGGGCCATATGGACTCAGGCAATGAGCATCTTATGTTGCTCATGTGCACTAAAGACCAGAGATCCTTCCCCAAAATTTACGGGTAACTCCTTATAACTCTGTTACAACCTTAAAGATAAAAGACAACACCCAAAATATGGTGTTCCCATATGACCAGGAATTACACTTCTAGGTATATACCAAAGAGAAATGCAAACATAGATACACATAAAACCTTGTGCCCAAATGTTCTTAGCAGCATTATTCAGAATAGCCTAGAGGCGGCAACAACCTAATTGTCCATCAACTGGAGAATGGTAAATAAAGTGAGGTATATCCACACAATGCAATATTACTTAGCCATAAATGGAATGAAGTGGCACATGCTACATGGAAGAACCTTGCAAACATTATGCTAAATGAAGAAGCCAGTCACAAAGGAGTATATATTATATGTTTCTATTTATTAAAATGTCCAGAATAGGCAAATCCATAGAGACAGAAAGTAGGTGGGTGGTTGCCTAGAGCTAGGAGGGTTAGGGGGCTGCTAATGAGTTCAAGGTTACTTTTTATTCTTTTTTATTTTCAAGGTTACTTTTTAGAGTAATGAAAATGTTCTAAAATTGTGATGACTGCACAGCTCTGAGAATCTACTAAAAGTCACTGAATTACATACTTTCAAGGGTGAATTTTATGGTATGTGAATTATCTATCAATAAAGCTCTTAAAACACACACACATACACACCATTAATATAAACCTCCCTCCAGCCCTGATATGTGAAGGCTTATGGCCAAATTTAGCTTGACTTAGAAAAATAGGCTAATAGAATGTTTGTTGTAGTCCAGACTTGCGCAATAAGTTCCTGCATGCTAAACATATTACAAGTTTTGCAGGAGGCAGCTGATCGATGTTTCTCTCTCTTTCCCTCTCCCTTCCTCTCTCTAAAATCAATAAAAATATATTTTAAAAACACACGTTTTAAATGGCGACCTTACTATAGTCCTCAGCCTCTCTTCTCCCACCCATGCTTGGTCTTGACACTCCTACCTTTTCCCGTTCCTCTTTATCTCTTTTGTAATTCTCAATCAAAATGGGACCAGCATCAGCTCCTGTTTTCCCTCCCAACAATTCTGTGAAAAACACACACCTCAATTCAATTCCCACACCTAGGGTTATGCTCTTAACAACAGGAGGAAAGGTTTGATAATCACAAGATCTCTCTTTTATGACAATTCAACATAAAGCCTTCTTTTATCCCCCAACGCTGCTTTCATTTCAGATTTTCTAATTCAACTTTTCCATTTCCCACTGATTCTCCATTCTATTCCTGGCACTTCCTAGCCTTTCTCTGTGGTTCAGCCACTTCAAGGACCAGCCTGTCACCTGTGCAGCCCAGACCCCCTGCCCACTGCTGCCTTACTTCTGGGTCAGATGTATTTTCACTCTTCGCCAATCCTCTCAACCTGGATGTCCCCCAAGCTCATTCCTCAACAAGCCATTTGTAAATTCCACATTCTGGCTTTTTTTCCTAATGCTGACCAATCACAAATCTTCAAGAAGAGGCCAGGTGGTGGCTCCTGGGTGGTCTGTGGATGGCTTCAATGCTCTCTGGCCTTGCTCAGAGCTTCCCCAGTCTCCACAAGAGCAGCTGACAGCTCCTACCCCAAGGCTCCCAGCCCATCCAAATCCACAGAAGGCTATCACTTCCACGCCCTCAGCTCTGCTTCCTCTCTACTCAAACAAAGGCCAAGAGGACAAAGACATCATAATGATCGCCACTGAAAAGAAAACGGACGTTTTCTAGATTTTTATATATATAATCATATACCTCTGTCATTTACTAACTGGATGACTTTAAGGGTTAGCCTCGCCAAGTCTCAGTTTTCTCATGTGTGAAAATGGGGATAATAATATTGTGAGGATTAAATGAGATAGTTCAAGTAAGGGCTTGGGACTGTGGTCATTCTATCCATATAAGTCAAAATCATAGATTATTCTCTACATGAAGGACAAGACAAAAAAAATATATGGGAAAATGCCATTCCTCTCTGTGACCAGCTCTTTACAAGGACAGAGGCGGAGGCCTCCCCATCCACCCTCCCTTGTTGCTATGCAGCCTTCTGCAGGCAGAGCCTGTTAGCTCAGAAAATCTGCTCCGCGTAGTCATAACAGCTCTGCAAAGCCTGAGAAACCTCTCTCTCTCTCTTCCTCCCCTGTTCAGCCAAACCTGTGTCTTTTCCAAGACAAAGCCACAGTCCCTACAGACACAGCGTTGCAGAAATCTTTGCCCGCAGTGAGGGCTGCAGAGCCAGCGGTGCCTGTCAGGACAGAATAAAACACCTCTCAGAGCCCCGTTAGCCTGGCTTCCACGGCAGCTGCAGCCGCAGGACAGCAGGTGGTAGTGCCATGATACCGTGTCATCAGTGAGTTCAAGGTCAGGGGGATCTGCATGCCGCTGAAGACAATGCGTTTAATGTTGGAATCAAAGTCCCCTCTGTGCCCTTCTATTGTGGGGAAGTAAATCCCAGAGGAAAACTCAAGCCTTGACCTTCTATGTGACAAACCAACACGCCCTCTGGCTGGATCTTGGCCTACTGGTCCGAATGCACCCGCTCATCTTGCCTGTACTTCACAGGGCTCCACACTATGCACTGTTTTAGTAGAGCAGGTGCCCTGTGCCCCTGGGGCTGTTTCCCGGTCCCATGAACTTGGACAAAGCTGAAATATGTTTCCACAGTGACATCTGTGCATTCAGCAAACATATATTATGCACCTACTGTGGGCCAGGAAGTGTTCTGGGCGAAAGGGATAGACATGATCCTTTGAGGGGCTCACAGTTCTGGCCCCCAATAGTTCCCAAAGCAATAGCACCTTAATGTAACTGGAAAGTGAGGAGGGCTTAGCCAAAGAGAATTGTGTGCATACAGAGAGGGGTGTGTGTGTGTGTGTGTGTGTGTGTGTGTGTGTGTGTGTGTGTCTCCCTGGGCATCCCACACAGGTATACTTCTCCACAAATTATTCATCACAGTGCCTTTCTAAAACCCCGCATACACATCTTACATCTTGAATGTACTGTGTTCCATCCCGTTGGGCAGAAGGTCAGAGAGAACATTTCTGTGAGTCATGCCTCACTGGACTGCTACATCTTGTTAAACATACATTCACACTCTCTGAGACATCTGAGACAGACTCCCCTGGGCTTCTGAAGGGAGGGGGTCAACCCCAATCTACCCAGTCCACACCTCTCTTCCCCCTGGGTTAAGGTCCCACCAAGGAGGCTATAGGGAGACTTCTCAAGAGCTGATTTTGCTCTCATCTTAGTTGACGTGGCTAACATGTTACTGCTTTGGGCCTGGTTGCTGACTCTGAGCTGCTAAGACCCCAGCCCCCTAGGCTCCAGTTTGCTGGCCTGAGATCTGGAATCTGTTTTCATTCATTCATTCATTTATTCATTCACTCAAATCACATATGTATTGACCTCCCACTCTGTGCCTAGCACTTTCCAGGTGCCAGGGATACAGAATTGAACCAGACACACAGATCTGCTCTCATGGAACCTGCATTCTAGCAGAGACAGATAATAGACAAGCAAACAAGAAAGGAAACAAGAAAGTAAGTAAATAAGACAATATTATGTAGTGACAAGTTTGGTGAGCAATCAAAACAGAGCAATGTGTTTCAAAGTGACATTTGGAAAAGTTATTGTTAATAGGGAAGGCCAAGCTAAGGTGACATCTGAGCTGAGACCTGAACCATGAGAAGGAGGCAGTCATGTAGACACTGGATGAGGGGGGACGGGGAGCAGGACAGGTAGGTGCCAATAGTACGGAGGAGTTTGGATTTCATTCTAAGTACAATGGGAATCCATTGGAGATTCTTAAGCAAAAGAATGACATGATCTGACTCATATTTTTAAAAGATCACTGCATTAACAGTGCTCTGGATTCTGGCCCTATAGAATCTACCTGTTCTTCCTTTTCTTGGAAGACCTCTCTGAACTTGACTTTTGGTTTACTAACCCTGAGGTTCTCTCTGATCAACATCTGGCCTCAGGCTCTCTGCTGTCCACAGTTAGAGAGGAAGATGAGCCTTCTCAATGAGCACCCACTCCCCATTCATTCATCTAAATGCCTTATATCAGCATGGTCTGCGTGCTCAAGAGCTGAGTCCCCTGATTACAGAGTAAACTTCTCTTTCAACAAAACTGCAGCTTCTCGTTCCCTTCAAAGCCAGCAGTGTGGCAGCTTGCCAGTTTCAGAACAGTAATAGATTTCCTGAGTGGCATTCACACTTGCCATCTCTCTCTTGGGCTGTCACTCCAACTGGTTGTGGGGTTTCCAGGTTTTAGAAGGCCACTTGGGGAATCTAAAGCAAAGCTTTGCAAGGAGGGATGCGCACATCTGGGGAGTTTCTGAAGGTCCCAGATATGCCCAGGCCCACCCCAGACTTATGAATCACAAGGGAGAGGGATCTGTATCTTATTAAATTCCCCAGGCAATTCTGAGGTGTACCTGCACCTCTGCTTAAGATCCACTAAACTGGAGGTACATAGGCTATATTTGCAAGCTTACCACTGCAAATTCTTTTTTTTAAAAACAGGCTAATTAAAAAGTGAATAAAAATGCATCCATACACAAAAAGTCACAAAACCAGAAGAAGCCAGACTATCTCTTCCTTATATGGATCAAGGCTACATCAAGGAGGAGAAGAGGAGGTGAGGATTATGGGTTAGTGGGTAACAGGCAGCCCTGACCCTCTGCTCAGAAAAATCACTGTAGAAGAATGAGATGTGCCTGCTTCTTCACCCTCATTGCTTTCAATGTTCACACCTGCAGAAGCGACCAGCAGATCCACACATTCAGGGTCTTCAACACCACATGCCCTGGTACATATTCTGCCAGACTTTCCATTCCCTTGGATATTCCCCTGAAAACTTAAAATATTTGCACCGAGCCCAGCCGGAGTGGCTCAGTGGTTGAGCGTTGACCTATGAACCAGGAGGTCATGGTTCAATTCCCAGTCAGGGCACATGCCTGGGTTACAGACTCAATCCCCAGTAGGGAGCATGTAGGAGGCAGCCGATCAATGATTCCCTCTCTTCATTGATGTTTCTATCTCTCTCTCCCTCTCCCTTCCTCTCTGAAATCAATACAAATATATTTTCAAAAATATTTGCACCAAGTAATTGCAATTCTTACACTATTCCTCACACTAGAGCAGTGGTCGCCAACCGGTGGCCCGGGGACCACTGGGGGTCTGTGAGGTTTGAAAGATTGGCGACCACTGCACTAGAGTGTTTATGAAGATGACAGGCCCTAACGTCCCTGACCTGAAAAAAAGCAGAACCCGAACAAACTGAGCAGCAATCCCATTTCATTTGGCAGATGTTTACTGAGCACCTACTCCGGGCCAGTTTCTATGCCATACACTTCACTTATATTATTTCATTCCATTGTCCAACCCCCTCATCGAAGTGCTTATCATTCTCTCTCTTTGAAAAACAGGCAAGTTGGGAGGCCAGAGAGGTTTAAGGGCTTCCCAAGGCATAGTGTTCATGCCAGCATGGATCACTGAACCCAGACTCAAGTCTAAAGTGGGTGGGCCGCCCGAACCGGTTTGGCTCAGTGGATAGAGCGTCGGCGTATGGACTGAAGGGTCCCGGGTTCGATTCCGGTCAAGGGCATGTACCTTGGTTGCAGGCACATCCCCAGTGGGGGGGCGTGTGCAGGATGCAGCTGATCGATGTTTCTCTCTCATCAATGTTTCTAACTCTCTATCCCTCTCACCTTCCT